>NC_045610.1:43320507-43620507 GCF_009762305.2 Zalophus californianus | reverse complement strand
CAAGAGTAGGCCTTCAGGACTGCCTGCTTGGCTGGGGGGAGACCTCAGCTTGGCACTTCTCAGCAGCCTCTGAGCCCCGTGCCACAGTCTCAGGCCCGCTGGTTTGCTCTGCCCCCAGATCCCGGCCGCAGCCTTCAGCTTGGTGACCAAGGATGGGCAGCCCGTGCGCTATGACATGGAGGTGCCGGACTCGGGCATCGACCTGCAGTGCACCCTGGCCCCTGACGGCAGCTTTGCCTGGAGCTGGAGGGTCAAGCATGGCCAGCTGGAGAACAGGCCCTGAGCCAGCCTTCCACCACTGACTCCACTCTGCCAGAGGCGGCCTGCCTTCTTGGTGCTCGGTGCCGCCCCTGGCACCCAGGCTCAGCCTGCTCCCAGGGGTCTGCCACCCCCTGGCTCAGCGATGCGACTAGGGGCAGGCAGAATGCCTCCCAGGACGTCCCATGTCCCGCCTGACCCCGCCGGGAGAGCACCCTGTGCCCACATGAGGAGGAGGAGGAGGAGGAAGGCAGGAGGCCTCTTCCCGTCAATGGGGAACGAACGAAAAGGGTCTTCTCTGCCCTGGTCCCCGTGAGCTGGCCTGACCTGTTTGCATCAGTGGCCCCTTGCTGGCCGGCGGGAGCGTAGCTTCTGGCCTGGGTCAGGGAGGGGTGGGCGAGTCCCTCGGCCTCTGAGCAGGTGGAAGGGTGTCGAGTGTCTGAGGACCCACACCCAGGTCCAGTACAGGAGCAGGGCAGCAGCTGTACCCACCCTCGGGTGCGGGGCGCCCTCTGACCCCCTTGCGTGGCCACTGAAGCCCCTTTTCAATCTAGGAACTTTCCTGACAGAGTCAGGGAGGGAGCCAAGCCTGACGGTGGGAAGTCTCCCTGGGAGACCAGGGCACACCGTCAGGGCATAGCAAAACGGGTCCGGAGCTGGACTCAGCTTCCGCCAAGGACCACAGGTGTCTAAGTGAAATGGTTCTCAGTCCCCAAGCACGTGTCCCTTTGCTGCTGGCCACCAGTCTTCCCCAGAGCAGCAGGCCCCGAGCCGCGGCTGCAGACCCAGAACGGCCCATGACTCACTGGCCATCAGCCCTCTCGTCTGTGGAAGGGAAGGGTGGCGGGAGCTGGCCCAACCCGAGCAGTTTGCGGATGGGCTGTGATCCGTGTGCAAAAAAGCAGCGGGTGCCGGCGCTCCTGTCTCCCCCGGCCACGGCTTTAGACATCAGGCGCACCAGCTTCCTGAGACACAGCCCAGGCCTCACACTCACACGGGCCCTGCCCAGCCCCTCGCCTCAGGGGGCACTGCCAACCGCACTTTGCACTCTGATGACCTCAAAGCACTTTCATGGCTGCCCTCCAGGAGGGCAGGTCAGTGGCTCTGCATGCGCATAAGCAGGCCAGGAGATGGGGTGTGAAGGCATTCAAGTCTTGACCTGTCTCCACGCGCATGACCCCTCAAACCTCCGCATTTCTTTAAGATGAGCCCCCCCCCAACCATACCCCATTGCCCCTTCTTCTTCAATGGGGGGGCTGATCAGGGCCCATGTAGCATTAATCAACTGTGAATCCTTGTGTGGGGGCCTGCTAGCCTCCTCTCCTGGAGGTGAGGGGTGTCCCCCTGAGAGTCCTCCTCGGGAGAAGCTCATCCCGGTGTCTTGCCAAGGTGGCCTCTGTCCAGCTATCCACATCGAGCCATTCTGCTCCGCAGGGAGAGACCCCCCCCCCCCGGGCCCCAGCACGTGAAGAGCTGCAGCCTTGTACTGCAGAGTTCGGGTGGTACTCTTTGTAAGCAATAAAGTGTGGGGTGATGACAAATGTGTTAGGCCATGGCTGTCCCCACTCTTGCCTGCCTGCTTACAGAACCTCAGATCCTAACAGCTGCCTCCCTTTGCCTTCTTGGGGTTTTCTCACAGCTGCCATTGATTTTGGACGAGGAATGTTTCCACCCCTTGAGTGAGGTCACTTTTCCCACCACCCCCCCCCAGTGGGCGCTTCCAGTCCTACTTTTGGCCTATCCATTCAGACCAGTTAGGCAAGATGCCCCATCCAGTGGCCATAGCGAAGTCCCTGGCCAAACACTGCGGGCTGAGGAGGAGAGGTCAACACACCCCAGGCAGTGGCCTGACGTGGAGAGGTGAGGGCGCACCAGGAGCCCCAAACAAAGACTGCCCTACCCTCTCCTGTCCCTGAGGCCTGGCTTCCGGGGAACAGAACTGGGAGCAGGACTGAGTGAGCAGAGATGACTTTGCAGGAGTGGGCTCCTGGGCCTTTCCAGGACAGGGGCCCACCTGAAAATGGATGCCACTGACACACAGGGGGCGGGGGGCCTTGTCCCATCTGGCCCCCTGAAGCCTTGCTCAAGTAGCTATGTGTGTGTGCATGGGCACACATGCAGACTTTGGGGTACAGGACGCAGGTTCAGCAGCTTCCAAGAGGGGTCCTGCACCCCAGAAAGGGGCAGGTGCAAAGGCCATCCAAGCTTACCGGAGGTGGCTCCCTCTGGGCCTGCGGGGAAGAGTGCTCAGGGTGGCGCAGTCTTCGGAGGACACCCCCCAACGGCCGCCCCGCCCACGCGCCGGGAATCCTGAGCGTTTTTCCGCCTCCGTCCGTGGGGTCCGGGCAGGGATGTCACAGAGGCGGCGACATCACAGGCGCAGGCGCCCCCAGCATCTCCAGCGCCCCCCACAGCGCCCAACCAAAGAGCGCACTGGAGGCGGAGGGGCAGCAGCGACCAGCCCGCTCCCCGCCTCCCCGACAGAGCTTCGGTCAGCATGGGGGTGACAGGTGGGAGCGGGCTGGCGCGCGGTGGGGCGGGGCGCCGAGGAATGGGCGGGGCCGGGCGGGGCGGGGAATCAGCCCGGGGCCCCTCCCCCTGCTCCCGGAGACCGGGGCGCCTGGAAGGAAGGTCGACCCCAGCCGACCGACCCCTCTACCCGAGACCACCGCGCCCAGCCTGGGCCCTGCGCGGTGCACAAGCTTGTGTGCACGGGCCCACATGCACACCTTGGAGTAAAGGCTGCAGAGTCAGCCGACTCTTGGAGGGGTTCTGGGCACACGGAAGGAACAGCGGCCTTGTGCTCAGGAAACGACTCATGAATTGTCCCGAACTGCTAATAACCCCAAAATCCCCTTCAGTTATTCCTGGTTGATGATTAGAGCCTTTGCAGAGAGAAGCGGTCGGCTTCCACAAATACTGCCTGAGCGCCTCCTTTGTCCTTTGCCCTCTGCTCTGTAGCAATGGGCAAAGCTGTTTGCCCCTTAGGTTTCCACTGAAATAGGGGCTTTCTTCTCGGGATCTTCTCTCCCAGGAGGACGTGGGCCAGCATTAAAAATATGCCAAGAACCAACAACCAGAGAACAGCTTTTCCCTTTCCGAAACTCGTGGGGTAACAAACTGATGCAGATACCTTAAATCACTCCTGTGACCTTTGTTGTACCCCCTTCAGCTCTTAACTCTTGTGCTAGGCCCTGAGTCTAATGAGTTAACAAAAAATTAAAATGTGGATAGGACAGCTAAGTGTGTCACAGAGAAGATGACACTGGAGAGGTGGGCTGGCCTATCAGGGATGAGTAGGATTTTGCCGGAAGAAAGACTGCCTGGGTATCTGAAATAGCAAGTGCAAAGGGACTGAGGCACAAAAGGGCCTGCTGTGCTCCGGGGGAGCTTGGGCTTGGAGCAAAGAGGGAGCTAGATACCAGGAGATGCAACAAGAGGGCAGAGGTCAGACCTTGCTTGGAGCAAGGAGGGAGCTAGATACCAGGAGATGCAACAAGAGAGCAGAAGCCACTCTCCAGTCTGGATGTGACCAGAGGCAGGTGTGATGCAACAGGCTCACTCTGGGGTCATTACGTAGCCCAAGTTGGAGGGAAATTTGGTTGTAGTGGTCCAGCTAGATGCCTAAAGAGATTTCAAACAACCCAGCAGTTAGCATCTTGGGGTTTGGAGCCAGTCAGTCCTGGGTTCCAGTCATGGCACTTCTCTTAACGGATGTGTGACCTGTGCAGTTTCCTTGTCTGTGAGAGCAGAGTCATGACCACTTGGGCATTGGGTGGTGAAGAGGATGTAATGGGAAGCACTCAGCGTGGAGTGCCGGCAGGTGATCAGTCCTAGGTTTGTACTGATTTTGGTGTTGGGAGATGAGAAGTAGTGGGGGTGGAGAAAGGGACCTGCACAAGGTCAACATCAGAGGTAGGGAGGTCAGAAGCTGGGGAACTGAGAAGGGGTCACAAGTAACCCAGGTTTCAATTTGGGTGATAGAATGGAGGATTATCAGAGAGGGGGAGATTCCAGGGCAGAGGGGGTGATCAAGACATGAGTGATTAGGAAGGACGATGGATCAGACATGCAAACTCTGTTGGCTACACTAGAGTCTAGACATGGAGGGTGTGAACTTGAGGTGAAAGATGGAGGACGAGCCGTGTGGTTTGGTGGGGTGTTCATTTCTTTGCGCAGACTTTTGCTGAGCATCCACCTTGCAGACTCTGTGTGCAGGGGATCAGAGATTCAAAGTGGGAAGCCCACACAGTCTGCCCACCTTGCATTAAGGGTCAGCAAGAGTCCTGTGCTCAGAGGTCTGCAGGGACTGGGCTGGGGCAACTGGAGGAGATGCCACAGGGTAGAATCCCGAAGGTCTCCAGGAAGAAGTGAGCACTGAGCATCATCACAATAGAAAACAAGGACATTTCAGAGATAGGAGACATCAAAGGCTCTGACAAGGGAGAGATCCCCTTAGGGAGAAATGGGCAATCAGTGACTGGAGTTTGAGTCTAGACCTCAGGAGAAGTGGGAATAAGAAATAGAGATTAGAGGATCTTCTGTGGTCCCAGCCACAGGCTTGGAAACCCCAAGAAGGCAGAAACCGTGTGTTCGTCACTGTGTCCCCTAGAACAATGCCTGGCCCTTAGGGGTTCAACATTTAATTTTATCAAAGAAATATATGCATATGATTAAATAGCTCTGAAGAGCTGATTCAGTGATGAAAAGCAAGTGTCTCCCATAGAACACCCCCAGTCTCACTCCTCAGAGCAGCCACATTGTTCCATTAGAACTATTTTTCTGCCTAATTACCTTCTTATCTTTCTACAAGCCCACGGACTCTTTCTTGGTTTATCAGTTTTAGACATTATCACCTTCCTGCTCTAATGGAGCCATCCTCCCAACATCATTTTTAGATCTGCTGATGCCTTTGTAAGTTTAATATATTTATGTCTTTATTTTTCATCACTTTAGATAATATCTTTTGATACCACACATAGTAAGATGAAGTTTTTAGTGCCCCTACTCTTCCCTTCAGCTTTCTTCCCTCCCTCCCACCTCCCAACAATGCTAACTTGTATTTTTATTTTTTAAATATCAAGGTTGGTAACATTCACATTGTCCTATAACCACAAATATATTTTCCAATTTTTATTTATATGTTGATTCTGAAAGTTGAAAACTGGACTTAACATTATTGTGATTCATAACTACTGTTCACTGCAGAACCAAGAAATGTACCACAGTTACCTTTTCTTTCTCATAGAGCTTTTTGTTTTTCCCGGAGTTTCTAGTTGCCTTTCCCTTATATTCTTTGGTTTTATCATAGTCTTAGTTTTCATCAACCTCTACATCTAATCAACTATCCTATCAGATTTTCTTTATTTCAGAAATCCACTGTCCAGAACCCTTCATCTTCTTGCCTCTACACAGTTAAAATCCTGGGACTTAGCTGCTTTCCTGAGGTGGACCACTCTTTCCTTTCTGGCTCTCTTGTTTTACACCTTTATTTTGTTTTAGAACATCCTCAAATAACTTCCTTCAAAAAAGAGGAAGTAAATTTCCTGAGTCCTTCCATGTCTGAAATGATAGTTTGGCTGGATATAAACCTACAGGTTAAAAAAATTTTCCTCAGAATTTTAAAGGCAGCCATTGTTGCTAACACTGCTGCCAGTATAATCGATTCCCCTCCCCTTGTAGGTGACTGGTTTTTCCACTTTAGAAGCATTTAAGAATTCTTTGTTCCTGGTGCAGTGAACTTTTACAGCAAGGATATTTTGACATCTATAGTGCGGGGCTTTCGGTGAACACTTTTAAGCCAATGACATCATCATTCAGCTCATGAAAACTGTTCTCGTTCCTTTTCCATGTTCTCTATTCTTTCTAGATCCCCTTTCTGTAACCCAGAACTGGACTGCCTTTTGATCATTTTCTCTCACATTGTCTTGATATTTTGGTTCTACTTTCTGGGAAGATTTTCTTTTATTTTCCAAGCCTTTTTGCCAAAAGTTCTTTCTTTTCTTAATTTTTCAAAAAGCATCCTGTTCTTGCTTTTTGGATGCAATATATAGTTGAATATCTACATCTCAGAATCTCAAGATTTTAGAGTATTTTTAAAGCTCCTTTCTGTTTCCCAAATAACCTCTGGTATTCTAGAGTCATCTTTTCTCTTGGTCTGTAAACTGCAGGTGGGTAGTTTCCTCAAATGTCTAGTCATGCTAGGCTATTCATGTTCAAGAGTGAAATCATAAAAAGCTGACTGGGAATCTGTGACTGCAGGACTGATTCCCTGGCAGATGTCACTTTAGGATGATGAGGCAGGAAACAGACATATCTCTGTCTGGTTCAAGAAGATGAACAAAATTGACAAATCTCTAGCCAAACTGAACAGGACAAAAAGAAGACAAAAATTACCAATATGAGAAATAGAAGAGGTGGCATCACTACAGAATCTACAGATATGAAAAGGATAATAAAGAATATTATGAACACCTTATGCCAATAAATTTGCCAACTTAGATAAAATGGTCAAGGAAACTACAGGCTGAGGTTCACACACTTCACCTGTGAATTCTGCCAAACATAAGGAAGAAATTATGCCAATTTTATGCAAACTCAGGAAACTGAAGAGAGAATACTTCCCAACTCATTCTATGAGGCCAACATTATTCTAATATCAAAACCTGATGAAGACAATGTAAGAAAATTATACACCAATATACTTTATGAACCTCATGTGAGATTTCTTTCAAAAAGTTAGCAAATCAAATTCAACAATGTGTAAAATGATAATACATTATGACCAGATGAGATTTATCTCAGGGATGTAAGATTGATTTTTAACATTCAAAAATTAATTTATTTCACCATAAACAGAATATAAGAGAATTGTTAACAGAATAATATATAACATTGTTCATGTTATACATAACATACAATATATTAACAGAATATAAAAGAAAAACAAGGGCACCTGGCTGGCTCAGTCAGAAGAACATATGACTCTTGATCTCAGGGTCATGAGTTGTAGCCCCACGTTGGGTGTAGAGATTACTAAAACACAAAAGAATATAAAAGAAAAACCATATAATCATCTCAACAAATGCAGAAAAAGCATCAGACAGAATCTAACATCTCTTCCTAACTAAAAACTAAGTGAACTGAGGGGCACCTGGGTGGCTCAGTTGGTTAAGTTTCTGACTCGATTTCAGCTCAGGTTATGATCTCAGGGTTGTGGGATCGAGCACCATATTGGGCTCCGCACTGAGCGTGGAGTCGGCTTAGGATTCTCTCCCTCCTGTCCCTCCCCCATCTTTTGCACATACATGTGCTCTCTCTCTAAAAAATAATCTGTAAAAACTGAGTGAACTAGGAATAGAAGGTAACTTTGCTCAACGTGATAAAGGTCATCTATGAGGAAAAACTACAGCTAACATCATACTTAATGGTGAAATACTGAATGCTTCCTCCCTAAGGTCAGGAACAAAGCAAGGATGTCTCAATTCTATTCAGCATTGTATTAAACATTGTTCTCAGTAAAGCAGAAAAAGGAAATAAGAGACATCCAGTTTGATAAGGAAGAAGTAAAACTGTCTTGAGTCACACACATACTTTTTTAAAATACTGTAAGTAATCTCTACACCCAGCATGGGACTTGAACCCCACAACCCCGAGATCAAGAGTCTCGTGCTCTACCGATTGAGTCATCCAGGCGCCCCTAGTCACACCATCGTTGTTTATGTAGAGAACCTTACGGAATCTACAAACAAAACAAAACAAAACAAAAAACTAGAATTGATAGGATTTTAGGATGGTTACAGGATATACATTTCTATACACTAGCAACCAGCAGTTGGAAATTGTAATTATTTCACATATTATAGAATGTCACCTGAATCCCTACTAGAACATTCCCAAGTTGGGCACAGAGGTCCCAAGTTGAGTCAACCTCAGACTTTTGCTTCCAACCCCCAGTGCCGCTATGAGGTTCACACCATAACACTTTCTCTTCCCATCCACACACTGTTGCTGTTCATGGAAGGGTTTAGGCTATGGGTGTTGATTAGATTGTCTAGGGAAATTTTGCAAAGCGTGCAAAGGAAGGCTCTGAGGCAAGGGGCCTGGATAAAAGCAGCACTGGGAGTAGCTGGAGTTGCAAATGAAGAGAGACATGAAGGAAGCCAACGGAACATGGCAGTGAAGTTGGTGGAAGATTCCAGAGACCACCGAGCTAGCTCTTGGGAGCCTGTCCCTGGTAGCGCACTCCTAGCCCGGCCATGTGGCTGATCCAAGATGCCCAGGCCCAAGAGGAACATGGATGTGCCCAAATCCCAAATGCAGAAACAGCCTCTACATCTCTAGAAAGAGGCCATGGCACACTCCGATCCTTTGGATATAATCCTGGGAGCAATTCTTAGCCAGAGCCAAGGCCATTATTTCCTGCCACACTCTAGGTTCAGGGGGATCTGGCTTTCCCACTGCCATGACGGCTCCACCATCAATCCCCATCTACCACCCTGGGGAGCAGAGAATGGGACAGCCTGGTGCCCCTACCGCCCAGAGGATGAAAAAGAGGCTTCTTCAGTAAAAGATACAAGCTTCCAGGGAGGTGACTGGGGCGGGGAAATCTTCCCCAAGGCATTGCTCAGGCCCTTCTGCAGAAGGTGATGGGAACTCTGCTGTCAGCATCCCCGCAGATCAAATGCCTGGGTGGGTGACCCCGGACGTGAGGGAGTGAGAAGCCTGGAGGAGAGGAGGGGCTTCAGGGCAGGAGGGGCCAGGATTAGGGTAAGTGCCAGATCTGAAGCCTGGCCAGAGAAGAGTGGAGAAAGGCGGCAGAGGAGCAGGAATGGAAGGTTCTCTAGGTGTCCCGACACAGTTACAGACCCCTAGGTAGGATAGCATGCAGGACAGGGGAGTTAAGGGTTTTTCTTTAGTCAAACCTGCATTCGGTTCCTGATGTCGGCAACCACCAGCTGAGGGACCTTGGGCCAATGAACCTTTTCTCATTTTTTTGTGTTAAATCAATGAGATAAAGCACAGAAAGCACCCAATACGATGCCTAGCCTAGTAGCACTCAGTAAATTGCAGTGAAGCCTGTTAACATCCATCCTCGTGGAGGATGGTGATGGATTGGGGAGAGCCAAAGGAAAGGCAAATTCGAGCATGGAGGGGAGCAGATATGGAGCGCAGACCTGGTGACACTGGAGAGAGGAGGGAGCCGAGGGGCAGGACGGGGGAGGGGAGGATGGATGAGCTGAGATGCAGGACAGGGAGGAAGGAAGGAGGTAGCTGGAGCAGCACCACCTGCCGGGGCTCCAGAACCCCCCAGGGATGTCCCCACCTGCAGCTCCCTTGCCCTCACCGCCTTCTTCCTGCCAGGTGCCAATGGATTTCCCTGCTGTGGCAAGGAGTCAGTGGACATTGTGGAGACACAGTGAGAGCCAGTTCCCCATCGTCCAGGACCACCAACCCTTACCACCTGCCACCACTGCCAAGTTCTCATACACCCCCCAACCCGGGATCTCCCTCCATCTTGCTTCCTTCCAAAATCTCCCCAAGGGCGGTGTTGGGGCGGGGAGGAGTCCTACCACCTGCCTTCTGCTTCTGCCTCCAGCCCCTGACATTAGTGAAGGACTGAGGGGTGGCGGGGTACACTCAGAGACATGAATGGGAACTGAGCCCTTCTAGCTGCCTTGCTCTGGCACAGAGCGACCCGAGGTGGGGGCGGGGGGCAGATGCCTGAGGAAGGACAGGGAGTCTCAGTGGCTGAGCACTGAGGGTAAGGGCCCAGATGGCAGCAAAGTGCCAACAAGAACTGAGGGGACCCTCCACACACACCCCTGCCTTTCAGATCTGCCAAGCTGGGGTTGGGCAGGTCAGGAGGAGGGATTTTGCCCTGGGCTTCTCCCTCTGTGGGGAGCCAACTTCTGGGCACTGGTTCTCCAAGTGAGCTGCATTGGCTCATTGATTAGAATGAAGAATCCTGGGCCTTACCTCCAACTAACTGGATCCCTCTTTGGGGTAGGGAGCAACTTGGCAAGCTCTCCAGGCACCTCCTAAACTCACTAAAGATTGAAAATGCTGCTCCAGAATTCTTGGTGGATGCAGGGACAGCGAGGGGAGTGGATGAGCTGGGGGCGTCTTGCCGGCCCCTGTACAAGGGAGGGAATCTTGAGGGCCCCAGAGACCTCCATTCCCCCGAAGGCCACCCCACCCACTCCCTGGAGGCCTGTCATCCATTCTGTCCCCTTCTGTCGTAGGAGTGGCCTAAGCCAACACCAGCTGGTACCAGAGGAAGATGAGGTCGAGGTAACAGTGGGCAGGGGCACCTCTTCGGGGGAGGTGGTAGGTAAGGGGCAGGATTCCTTAAGGTCCGTCTTCCCTAAATCCTTGACAATCCTGGGAGCCCGCACCCGGCCAGTGCTGGCGTGCTCATGCACACCCATGCTCACCCCCGCCGCACACTGCCTCCCGGCCACAGGCAGGTCTCTGCCAAGAGGCAGGGGGAGGGGACAAAGGCAGGAAAGTGGGCTGGAGAATTGGTCCCAGAAGGACCTCAGGGGCCAGGGGTCTCCTCAGCGTCAGTTGAAACTTTCCAGCTGAAGAAAGAATTGCTGGAACTGGAGCCCCCACACAAAGTGGACCTGGACCTAGAGCCAGAACTGGAGCTGGAGATGGAGTCCAAGCCCAAGGACCCTGAGCAACGGGAGTCTAGGACAGAGTCCCTCCAGCCCCCCACGCAGCAGGACGTCAGCCGGTGGAGTGTGAGGTCAAATTCTAGCTACCTGAGTTCAGTAGGGGAGGACCAGGCGTCCACCAACCAACGCTCTATCCGCGTGCAGACCTCTAAGCACCTCTTCTGGGCAGACAAACACATCCAGGCCTCAGAACACAGCCTGGAGCGGGTGATCAACATGCAGCATGGCAAGAACGCAGGTAAGACCGCTGGCTGTCAGGACCAGCAGTCTGGCCCCAAGGCCACCACGTGCTCCAAGAAGCAGCTCCAGGACCCCAGGGCCCAGCCAGCTCCACCCACCACCAGCTCCCAGCAGCCACCAAACCCCCACCCGTCCTCTTCCAGTCTCTCGCCAGGCATCGGCTTGGCCGATCTGGTCAACTTTGCCTCCTCCTTGGCCGCCGTGGCCTCCTCCAGCAAGATGGACTTGCCCAACTTGGAGCATATTGTCAAAGCTCCACCTCAGAAGGTCGAGGCACCTTCTACAGATCCCGATATCCAGCTGTCCATGGACCAGCAAGAGAAGAAAAAGCTCATTAAGGACTTGCTAGAGAAACCACTTAAAGCCGAGGAGTCACAGAAAGCTCGGAAGCAGGAAGACAAGAACTTCTTCCACCCTTACCTCGGCTTCAGCAAGCCGGGGATCAAGAGGGCCACCATTGAAGGAGAAGTGAAGCTTCTCCAGCAACAGACCTGGTCCCCTCCGCCTAAAGGAGCCGTGAAAGGGTAAGTGAGGCTGGCCTACAGCTTCCCGAAGAGGGGGTGTGCTTAGGATGTGTGGGTAGGCCCACTGCTCACACAGCTGGGTAGGGGTGGGGAAATGGAATGAGGGGCTGGGTAGGGGATGGGGTGGGCTGTGATGTCTCAACCTCAGTGACCTCATAAGGGCTGCTGGAAACAAGGTTCCTGTGCACTGAGGCACAGTGCCAAGGCCAGGGCTGGAGGAGGCCTGGGGACCATGGAGGGTGAGCACTTCCGGGCCCCGGCAAGGACCTGGGTTCGACATGGGAAGGGCCATTCTAGCATTAGGACGCTCGGTCACCCAGAGGGCAGATGGCCTCACCCTCATGGGAAAAGCTCAGCCTCGCATCTGCCCCGCTGAGAATTTGATGGCCCTGGGCCCAGGACGCTTCCATGGAGCCGAATGTGAGGGAGCAGCACCCCTTGCTTCCTGGTGACGAATGGACACAACAGAGGGCCAGCTGCCCATCAGCATGCAGCAGGAAGAGGCCCTCTTTCCCCCCCCCCCCCGGGGAGCCCTCCCCACAGAGGCCTCTGGGCTCACCCCTCTCCCCGTCCCTGCCACGGGGGCCCAAGTGACACTCTCTCTTTTGCGTTGCAGCTCGGTGCCGAGAACCAGGAAAGGGAGTCCATTATTGCTGAAAATCCATTTTAAGGTGTCGTCCCCCACCTCCCCAGAGAAATGACTAGACAAAACCAGTAAAGCCTCCAGTGCTGGCCCCTGACTCAGACTTTTTGTGCAAATGCTCCTGGACCAGCGAGCTCACCTGGCTGTGGAGTCCCGGTCTCGCTTTTTTAGGGATGTCAGCCCCATGGTTTTTTTCTTTCAAGACTTTATTTAAATTCTAGTTAGTTAACACATCGTGTCGTATTCGTTTCCACCCACCCCCATTTTTGAGCTGCCCCAGCCTGTCCCCAGGGGGCTCTGCCAGCCCTATTTGGCCCCTCCTCGCTCCCCAGGGGTCCTTCCACTTCGCTCCCACCTTCCAGACCTCTCAGCCGGCGGCAGAGACTCGTGAGCCGTCTCGGGGAGGCCTTGGTGCCCTCTCTGAGGCTTCGGGTGTCTTAGGGCACGAAGTGGGGCTTCCTCTTGGCCTGAAGCCAGGGACATGTTGGGATCTTCTTAGGAGAGGACCTCCTGGGGGTGGGCTGGCCAGGTGAGGAGGCAAGGCTGAAAGGAATTCTTCCCGCTTCTGTCCACAGCAAGGGCCTGGCATGGGGAAGGGACGGTGTCCAGGGGCTCAAAGGAGGGGAAGAAGGAAGCCAAAGGACTGCCCCTCCAGGGGCCACAGCCTTGAGCTGGAAGTAGCTCAAAATGTAGGGGCGAGTATGTAATGGTGTACTTCCTCGAGCAACCCAGACACACTCACACACGCGCGCACACACACCATCCGCTGACTCGTACCGCACACAGGCACGCACAGACACACGTCCACCCACAGACAGCTCCACGCGGGCCGTGTGCACAAGCACACATCCACACGCAGGCGGGCGAGCCGGACACGTGCACTAAACATGCACACGAATGCACAAGCCTCCCCACGACGTTGGGCAATGTGGGAAAGCTCTGGAAGAGGAGAGCTCGCAGCAAAGGAGGGAAGGGAGTTCGGAATGTGGGAAGAACACGGGCGGGGAAAAGGGAAGCCGGGGAGAAAGGGAGGCGAGAGGCAGAGCCATCGCTTGGGCCCTGGTCAGCTTCCAGACCCACCAGCACCAAGGCTCCCCGTCAGGTGAAAGCCCAGCCTTGCAGGTCCTCAGGAGCCTGCCCTGCCTTGAGAGGGGGCCGAGGAGGGAAGTGCCCAGGGCCTAGGAGGGTGGGATTAGGAAGGGGTGAACACTTGGGAATGGGCCAGGGCCGGGGGCGTGGGGGGGGGGGGCTGGCAGAGGGAAATGGAGGACAGAAGACTGGAAAGAGGAAGGAGGAGGAGATGCAGAGGTGAGTATCTGGGGAGGCGCTGGGGTGTCGGGATGCATCTTCCTGGAGTATTTTGTGAACTGTGGTTTGCAAGTTTGCATGGTTTGGAAGAGGAGATCCTTCCCTCCCAGGGGACCTGGGGGAAGGCGGGGGGGGGGGGGGGGCGGCCACAGCCCCACCTTGGGCTGGACCCCTCCTTCCCACGCCCTGACTTCGGGACTCCAAGACCTGCTTCTCCCTGGGCCTCTGCCAGCCTGTGTGAGCCTCTGGAGTGGAGTCACACATTCGGATGCCTTAAGGGGAGCAGAAACTCAAAAGAGTAAAGCCGCAGGTCCCCCCCCGCCCCCCGCAAAGAGAAGTAGGCCTGTGGTGAGGGACAGAGTGCCCCCCTGCCAAAAGCTGCTAAAGTCCACCCCAAAGCCAGCCTCAGAGCCTGTGACTCTGCCTTTCAGGCAGCCGAAGGCAGAAGACCAAGAGATCCCCATCGTCGGCACAGGGGATGTTCAGGTAACCAGGGCTAGTGAAGGGTCTGCTGGGACAAGCTACTGCCCGCAGAATCCCCTGGATTGGGGACCATAGGTGCAGGCTGGTGGGGGGGTCCTGGGAGAAGGTAGAGCTGAGCCTGTTCCTCCACAGGGCCTGGTCTCAGCCTCCCCGCCCCCCACCCTCACCCTGGAGAGTCTGAGCACTCTGCTGGGCGGGGCCCCCAGCCCTGTCTTCTCCCTGCCTCCAAGGCCTCCACCGCAGCCTGGAAGACTGCCCACACAGGACCCAGGAGAGCAGCGGTGCTGCCAGATGCAGAAGGGGAGGCCTCAGCAGCCCACTGCCCCACTGACCCAGAGGGAGCCAGCATCCGTCAAGGCCGTAGGAGCTGAGCAGGGCTCCCGCAGGCCCAGGGAGTTCAAGCGCCTTGCAGCTGCCAGCTCAGTGCAGTCAGGCTCCGGGTCTCAGAGGTAAGGGCAGGAACAAGAGACCAGGCCTGAGGTGCGGGGTTTGGGGTAAGGCCTGCCTGGCCCTGGCATCTCTGTGCAGCAGGTGCAAAGTCCTTTCCACCCTTTTCCTCCTGAAGCAGCTCTGCGGACGAGAACCTGCTGCCCCTGACAGCCCGGCTGCTGGCGGGTGAGGGCCCTGGGCTGGGAGCGGGGGAGGAGGAGAGGACCAGCACGGGACCACCTCCCCAGAGACTGGGATCATTGTGAGAAGTTGGTGATCATATTGTAACTGTCCCCAATGCCAGTCTAACTGGCTAATCTTTACAGTTCCAGGGCTCACTAATATGTGCGCATGCGTGTGTGTGTGTGTGTGTGTGTGAGAGAGAGAGAGAGAGAGAGAGAGAGAGATGGATGGTTGGATGGATGGATGGATGGACAGAACACGTGAAAGATGAAAGAGGAAGGGAGGAAGGAAATTGGGAGGGAGGATGGGGAAAAATAATCTGAGTTCCCCACCCCCCCCTGGAATCTGGGGCTGTGGGGTCTATATTTGAGGGCCCCAAAGCCACGGTACCCCTGGCAGGGGCCCCTCAAAGCAGCCATTTCACTCACCACCAGTAATCTTCAGGGCCTGCTCCCCACCAGGTGCCAGCAGGGCTCCGGGAGCCTCAGAGCACTGCAGCTCCAGAGCCCAGCACTGCTCAGTCTACTGATGGTGGGACCTTGGACATGAAGTGTTGAATGTCTTTTCATACAAACATGTCCAAACATGAAACCTGAATGGGGACTTGACAAGTGCCAATACACGGTAGTCACTGGTGTTCTTTCAATGTTATAATGCCGCAGCAGTGGGAGTCACCCAAGTCTTCAGGACCGTTCTGAGCTAGAGTGGGCGGACCTCCGGGCCCCTGTGTGTGGTTCACCTTGCTGCCTGCCTCCCTCCCTGCCCGCAGCCTTCCAGGAGATCTTCAAACTGTTCAGCTCCAGCCCGACAGGCACTGTGGACATGTGCAGCATGAAAGCCGCCCTGCGCAATGTGGGCATCCAGCTGAGCCCACAGGAGATGTGTGAGGCTCTGCAGCAGGCCGACTTGGATGGTGGGTGCCCCCATCCCTGGCCTCTTGTCCTCCCTCACTTCTAGCCCCAGACGATGTCTCCTTTGCCCACAGAATCCCCGGCCTGGTCCCATTTTAAAGTTCCCTCTTCCAGGAAGCCTGCTCTGATCAACACACCTATCCCATAACCCCTAAACATTTCTGCTGTGTTAATCCTCACCCTGATTTGGGGATCCCCGAGGGCAAGGGCTATTTCTCCCCCATTCCACTGGGGTTGACATTTGGCTGGAGGTGGGACTGGATTCTCTAATGTCTGGAAGGAGATGCAAATACACCCCTAAAGCATATGCAGGGTGGGCCTTCTGCAGGGGAGGCCCCCACAGCACCCCTTCCTCTCTCTCTTCCCAGGTGACGGAACTGTAAGCTTCAAAGACTTCCTGGGTGTCCTTACTGACAGCCACCGCCTGGCTCAGTGCCTGGGTGAGGGGCAAGGCTGGCGGGGTGGGAACGGCCAGGACTGAGGGAGGCTCCTCCTCACACTCCCCCATGATCTCTGCTCCCAGGCCAGGTGAGGAACAGCCGGTCCTGTGACCCCCAGGGCCTGCAAACCCTGTTCTTAGAGATGCTGTTCAAGCTGATGAGCCAAGGCTTCTTGTCCCACAAGGTGGTGCAGGAAGTGATGAGGTAGGCCCATGTCCCCAGTTTCAGGACCCAGGATGGGGGAGCAGATGCTGCCCCGTGCAGGGGTCCCCTGAGGGAGACGGGATCCCTGAATTCTGGGGCAGTTTCCTGTGGCTTCCTGTCCTGTGAGATGGAGAGGACTGGCGGTGTCTGATGAGGCCGCCCCCCACCTGTCCCCTCAAGCTACTACAAGAAGCAGCGGGCTCTGCGGCTGAACCCCGGCTGGAGGGGCCGGTCCCGCGGCCACAGTGACACCGTGCGCACTCACGCCGGCCTCACCTTCTTCTGCCAGGCCGCGCGCCTCAGCAGCCTCTCCAGCGCCGAGCTGGAGCGCTCGCTGCACAGACTGCACAAAGCGGGTGCGCCCCGGGCCAGGCGGGGACCCGCCGGAGGGGGCGGACCCTCCCTGGGGACCTGCTGTCAGGACTAGCCTCTCCTTTTCCTCCCCTCCCCCACCCCCGGCTTCCCCGGGCCAGGTGCGCACAGCCCCTACTCTCAGATACCTAACTTGGCCGGGCGGACACCCGCAGAAGACCGGATGCGGCCCCGAGCCCCGCGCCCCGACGTCCGACTTCCCAAGTCCTGCCACTCCAGCCGCCACAAGCTCGCGCCCACGCGGAGGTCTCTCAGCCCGGGTGAGAGCGGAGGGAGAGGGCGGGGCTGGGGGCGGGGCTGGGGGCGGGGCAGACGGGGAGGGACCGGCGAAGAGCGGGAGCCGGACTCCAGGAAACCGGGAGGGAGGACGGCGAAGTAGTCTGGGATCATGCAGGGGCTTGACCAAGGCTAGGACGGAGCCTAAGAAAAAGGGGCAGGGTACCCAGACAGGAGGCGGAAATGGGGCGGGGCGGGTAGAAAGGAGGACTGAGGTGGGGCCAATCCAGAGTCTCTAAAGGGGAGCTGCCAGCTTGATCCTCCGCACGCCCCCTCTGCCCTCCCACAGAGTTCGTGGGCCAGCCACTAGACTATCTGCGCCCCGCGAAGATGACTCCCTCCCCCCCAACTCTAGTGCAGAAGCAGCCCTTCTCCCCTTCGCCAGCCTGTTTGCAGAAACCTGCTATGAAAAAGTAAAGCGTTTGCGGAGCAAAACAGGCTGCGTGTGGTGGGGCGGGCACAGAGCGGACGCGGATCTTTTGCAAACATCTTTATTAATCTTGTATAAAAATAAGGTCCATGGAGAGTTCCCGGAGCTGGGGGTGGAGCGCGAGGTTGCACTTTATAAGTTACAGGCCAGGCTCCGGCTGAGGCTAAGTATGGCTATTAGGGGGAGAGGGATGCTGCAAGCAGCATTTGGGGGAGGGGCCGGCGATGCTGTTCCCGCCCCCCCACGCCCCCGCGCCCGACCACTTGAGGTGGGACCATCTCGGAGAATGGCGGCAGCAGCAGAGGGGGCTGCCCGGCCCAGCCGAGCTGAAGACACCTTCCTTGAGCCCCTGAGCCCCGCCTTGCCACCCCCTCCCCATTCCCCACTGAGTCCTTCTGCAGAAAGAGCCGTTACAGCGAGAGGTCCGAGGTGACCTGCATGTGGGGTCCCGGGGGGCGCCGACGAGCACTTCTTCGGCCTGTGTCTGCACGGATGTAGGGCTGGTTCCGCAGATCTGGCAGCCAAGAGGAGAGACACTTACCTTCCAAAGTCTGCCCCGGGGCTAGGACCACAGCTCCAGGGTCCAGGCCTCCCCACTGTAGGGACCCAGGTGGTGTGCATGTGGGAAGGGACCTATGTTTACCAGACCCCGCTCAAGCACACCCCAGCCACGCGTGGCCCAAGGGAGGGCAGCATGATCCAGTCCCCTGAGGGGCCCCCAGGGTTGTGGGCAGCTTCTGGGATCCCAGGCCAGGCTAGCCAGGTACCTGGGGGCTAGAGAGGGATCTCTTCTCCCAGGCTGGCCTCACAGAGGAGCCTGGACGTCCGCTTGCCAGTGCGGGCCGTGAAGGGCACCGTCTTGAGCACTGAGGGTTGGGAGGGAGGAGGGGGGAGAGAAAGGAAAAACAGACAGAAAAAAGTAGCAAGAAGCGGTGAGGCAGCCAGACCCCTAGGGTGGGGAGAGGGGGGAGGATAGCATTAGAAGGATGGCTAGAGGCTAGGAGAGGCCCAGCCAAAGCCTCACCTGTGATGATATCTTCAATGGCCCCGTCGCGGTCACTCTCGTAGATAAGTGGCTCCTTCTGCTGCTTCCGCTTCAGCTCAGAGATGAGGTCCATCTGCTGCCGCCGGGCCTTGGGTGGTGATGGGAGGGTGGGGCATGGAAGGTGAGTAGCTCCAACTCCAGGATCCCCTCTCCCCAGGCCACCAAACCCTAGAACATCTGTGTGCCCAGTCCCCCACAGCAGGCTGGAGCAGGAGGAAGCCCTTCCCATCCCAGGCTGCTGGGGCACCATCCTCACCTTGGGCAGGGTCTGTTCACAGAAATGAGGGTACGGAAGAGGACCAGATCTTTGGGGTGAGGATCCCTGCAAAGTGCCAAGCTCAGGCACAGCTGCCTACCTTGGGTGCTGGGGCTTCTTCTTTGCCAGGGGCGTCAGCACCTGCCTCCTGGGCTACTGCCTCCTTCTTCCACTGTTCCACCTCCTGCTCAGCTTTCTGAGGGGCCAAGGTGGGTCCCTGTGAGGGGAGTCTTATCCCACCCCCAGACAGAAGCGTCCCCTACCCTCTGCACTGCCCAGGTGGAGAGGCCAAAATGCCCCGCAGGGGTCCCAGCCGGCCCACCACACACACATACCTTGTAGGCCTTGATGAAGCGGCTAAAGAGGGAAAAGAACATGGCGGGGGACGTGGTCTTGGGGTTCTCTCCGAAGTACTCCACCACGGACTCGTAGGCCTCCTGTGGGCACAGCCTGTCAGCCCCACCAGCACGACCCCTAGGAGCTCCATATGCCTTTAAGACACTGGCCACTTCATCTCTGCTCCTCCAGGCAGGTGGGCCCCCTGCCCCCTCTCCCACTTCATCCCCCCCCCCACCTCCCCACCTCCCCACCTCCAGGGCCTGGCCAGCCCTGGCCCACCTGAGCGGTCTTGCTGTCTGCCAGCAGCTTATCCATGGTGGGCGAGTTGGACCTCAGGAACTCCTTGAGCACCATGCAGTTGTCCTGCCGCACAAACTCTCGCTGGGTCAACTCCAGGCCTCGCTGCAGGGAGCGCACATCCCCTAGGACGCTGTCCAAGGACACTGAGTGGGGGGTGGGGCAGCACAGAGGCAGGGAATCAGAGAGGTGGCATTCCCATCCAATGACACCCTGTGGTCCCCTCACTTTTTCTCAACCCCTATCAGTCCCCAGGGCGGAGCCCCTCCCCCCGCCCAGGAGGTGGTACCTGCACCCCATACCTGAGCCCGCCTTGTCCAAGAAGTGCAGGTCGCTGTGGAAGCCTGTGAGCTGTGGGTACTTCTCGGCAATGACCTTCACCAGGTAGTGCAACAGCGTCTGCTTGCGGTCAGTTGACTTCATCTCCAGCAGCTGCATGCAGGCCTGTTGTCAGCCACAGGCCACCGGCTGTCCCCCATCCCCCAGGCCAGGGAACCCCCTCCTTGTGCCCCTCACCACATCCAGGCTCTGGAGCCGGAAGCCATAGGCTGCCCCACGCTTGCTGCTGTTCATGTAGTTGCCAAAGGCCAGGACAATCTGGGGGGGAAGGGGGGTGCTCAGCAGGGTGCTGGGGCTGAGGGAACCCCCTCAAGTATAAACTGCACAAGAAAATGTGGTGAAAAGCAAGCCCCACACACTCAGCCCGCACCTGACTCCTGCACGGGCCCCTCAGGTCCATGACCCATGTACACGCATGTGTAGCTGACATATGTGCCTGGTCTCCCCAATGTCTTTAAGATTTTATTTTTAAGTAATCTCCACACCCAACATGGGGCTCGAACCCACAACCCCGAGATCAAGAGTCACATGCTTGGGGCGCCTGGCTGGCTCAGTTGGAGGAACATGTGACTCTTGATCTTAGGGTCATGAGTTCGAGTCCCACATTCGGTGTAGGGATTTCTTAAATAAATAATTATAAACTTAAAAAAAAGAAAGTCTCATAATACTCAATCAACTGAGCCAGCCAGGTGCCCCTTAGCATACCCAGTGTTGTCCTCTGCTGCTCCCACCCAGAACTGCGCGGCTGACATCCCCTCGGCCGTGATGTCACGGTCTATCTAACAGCCATTTCTACCGGCTCCCGGGACCTCCCCTAGACTCCACTGAGCAGGTGTGGGTGCTCTGCTAATCACATAGTGATCCCCAGAGGGGGCTCAGCCCTCAGGAGGAGTCTAAGGTGCACTGTTGTAGACATAACCTCCACCCCTGCCTTAGCTTTGTCTTTCTATGTGAGAGTTGGGAACATATCTGTTGCATCCCAGGAGTGCAGGGCAAGGCCAGGGTCTCCCCCTCACATGACCCAGAACAGGCGAGGAGTCATGAGCGGGCCCCACTTCCCAGGCCTTGCCCTGGGCTCTCACCTCCAGGATCTGGCGGAGTTTGTCAGAGGACTTGATGGACATTGAGGCTGCAATTACGGCATTCAGTTGCTGGGGGTGCAATTGGAGAGGCAAGATAAGTTGGGGCAGGGTGGCGGGCAAGCCCATGGGAGGCTCAAGTACTCCTACATGCCCTCTCCCCGCGGAGGCTGCTAGCTGCCTCCTCGCATCCCCAACCCAGAACACATTGCCCTGCCTGCCCCGCCCACACCGCCCTGCCCCGCCCACACCGCTCTGCCTGCCCCGCCCACACCGCCCTGCCCCGCCCACACCGCTCTGCCTGCCCCGCCCACACCGGCATGAGCAGCTGGACAGTATCCGGAAAGTTGCCCAGGAAGGTGAGCGTGGCCATGCGCTCGGGCAGGCGCGGGATGCGGCTGAAGCGTAGCATGAAGCGGTCCTCCTCCGACAGCTCCTCCATGGGTCGCTGCTCCTGCTCGAAGCGGGCGATCAGGCTACGCTCGTACTCCGTGGGCAGGAAGCGGGTCAGCAGCTCCAGGAAGTCCAGGCCAAGGGCCTGTAGGTCGTACCTGGTGGAAGGTGGAGTAGTTATCGCTCTATACCCACCAGTTCTTGAGGGCAGGACTATACCCCCCACCCCACTACCTCGACTGAATAAATGAACTTCAGTATTTGTTTTTTGCCAATAGCTTCAGGGACCAAGAGGTAGGAGTCAGGGACGTTGGGAGCTGGGAAGCCAGAGGTCCCTATCATACATACATCAGTGCCAGAGGCCCAGCTGTAAATGCCTGGGCCTGAGTGCTCACAGCTGGGCAAGGAGGCAGGGAGGAAACGGGAATGTCTCAGTCTGGGTGTGGACTCACACTATGGCCTCATTTTCTTGGCCTGAAAATGGGAACAAGGTTCCCAGCCCTACTCCCTGACCAGAGTTAGCATGAAGCTTGATGGGCTCTGCCCCATAGTTGGGACTCTTTTACCAGATGCCTGATGACCCTGGGCCTAGTAGAAAGGCTGGGCTACTGACAAGTGCAGGGCAGAGGTACTCACGTTTCAATGGCCTGGCAGATGCGGTCAGCACCCAGGTTGCCCTTGCGCAAGGTGATCGCCAGGTTCTTGGCCCGGTTGGCCTCGATGAGGGTGGCCTTGCTGGGGGCCTTCTGGGCTGCCTTACCCTTGAGAGCACTGAGGTCCAGGCTGGGACCTTGGGACTTAGTCTTGAACTGCTCCTCAAAGTCACTCATGTCTAGCTCCTGAGGGCACAGGGAGAGGAGGTGGGGCTGGGCGGGCTGGGGTCTGATATATTCCTGGCTGAACCAGCTATCCAGCTCTGACCACACCACCAGCAGAGAGAGAAACCAGTAACCTGGCTTGACCACAAGCCCTGATGGGGGATACAGGGGAAGTGCAGACAGCGTCGAGGAGGAAGAGCAGTACCCAACACTGGGGACCCAGACTCCAAGCCCTTACAGCTGAAGGCAAAGCTGAATTGGCTGGGGGTAAAAAGGGGAAAGGGCATTCCAGGCAGAAGGAACAGCATGAGCAATGGCCTGGAGGCAAGAGAACACATCTCTTTTGGAAAACTAAAAGTAGAATTAGAAGGGCTAGAGGTGCCTGGGTGTCTCCGTTGGTTGAGCATCTGACTCTTGATTTTGGCTCAGGTCATGATCTCATGGTTGTGAGACTGAACCGCACACTGGGCTCCTCGCTGAGCTTGGAGTCGGCTTGGGACTCTCTCTCTCCCTCTCCCTCTGCCCCACCCCTGCACTCCACCCTGCACTTCACCCTGCTCTCCCTTAAAAAAAAAAAAAAAAGAGAGAGTTGAAACCCTGGTTGCCTGTGGGGGTGGTGGAAAAGAAGCTTAAAAGAAGGAGAGAGAGGCCAGACAGGAGGCTAGATGTGCCCTCTACAATGAGTGAGGGGAAAGCCTCCAGGGGAGTCCGGACATACTGCCTATCAGATACACTAATAAAATGTATCTTAACAATCCATGTAGCTTAACACCCATCCCTGGGCCTCCATGCCCTCATCCGTACAATGGGGTGGAGGAGATGCCCTAGCATGATCCAGGCAAGTGCCCTCTCCCCTGGTGCCCACACTGGAAGCAAGGCAGGGCCACACTCACCTGCAGCACCTTCTCGTCATTGAGCTCAGTGAAGACAGTGCCAGTGATCTGGTTGGGTTTCAGGGCCACCCAGTTTAAGAGTGGCATTCTGAACTTGGTCTGTATGGGTTTCTTGGCCTTCACTCCTGGGACAGGGAGAGAGTGGTGAGCACTGGGGAGGTGAGGGTGGGGTCGTTGGCGGGACCCAGGGCCCAGAGAGGCCTGACAGGACAGGCAGAAGGAAATAGGAGGCCCCCATACACAGGGTCCTGGAGGACACTGAGGTCGGGGCACCTCCGTATCTCCCCCCAGCCCTGGGCGGTCCACTCACCTGGGCCCATCTCAGGGCCGGACCCTCCAGAGGGACCTCCTGGAGGCGGTGGAGGCGGCGGAGGCACGGGTCCATCTGTGCCGGGAGGCAGCGGTGGGGGCGGGGGTGGGGGCGGCAAGTCTCCAGGCAGCGGCGGTGGGGGCGGGGGCACTGAGCTGCCAGGGAGGGGTGAGGACAGTGGGGGTGCCGGGGGCGGGGCTTCCTGCTGGTCGGGGAGGCCGGGAAGTGGGGGTGGTGGAGGCGACGGTGGGGGTGCTGCTCCGGGAGCAGGCTCTGCCGCAGGTGGGAGATCTGAGCCGAGACAGAACCGAGAACCCAAGATGGGCAGAAGGAGGGGGAGTATCAAGTTCTGGACCTAGGCGCTCTGGCCTCTGCCTCCCCTCCCTACGCATGCGCACTGGGTCCCCGTCTACCCTCCCGCAACCACCTGAGCCACGCCCACAACCCCGAACCTACGTCTCCCCACTCTCCTTCCAGACCCCGGTTCCCCCACGCCCACCCCACCCAGCCCGAAGCTCCTGCGCACCTGCGCTGGGTGAGTCGGTGAGCACTCCCGGAGGAGTCGGGGCGTCACTGCCGCTCGGAGTTGCCACAGCGACCGGAAGGATCTCGATGGAGACAGCATCCCCGGGCCCCCGTACGATACGGATTAACCCCTTCTCCTCCAGCTCCTCAACCTTCAGCTCTAGGGCCGAGGGCCGCGCCGCCGGGACGGAGGTAGGCACTTTCTCAGGCTCAGGAGGACGCCTGGAGGCGCCCATGGAGGTCGACTCGCTGAAGCGCTCCTGTGAGCCCGGGGCGGGGGGGGGGGGGGGGGGGGGGGGGGGGCCGGGGGGGTGTGGAGAGGTCAGTGCCTCCCAGCAGGACCCCCACCCTCTTGCCCGGGTAGAGGAAGTGCCAAGCCCAGAAGCCCCACGGGGCCAGTTCTTGGGAGCCCAGCCCGCCCCTGGCCCGGCCCCCTCCGCCCCCAACCTCACCCGCAGGGTCTCCAACTCCTTTCGAGCCTGGCTTAGCTGCTTTTCCAGCTCGGCAATCTTGGCCATGGATTCGTTCTCCGCGTCCCGAAGCTTCTCTGTCAGCTGTGGCACAGCTCATGGTGAGTCCCCACCCGCCGCTGGGCACTGGCGCCGCCGCCGCTGAGGGGGCGGCAGCAGGCACGCCTGCCTGCAGGGCTGGGGGAGGCTTCCGGACGTGCGTAGGGCCCGGTGCCTGGCGGGTGGGCTGAGCCTGGCACTTGAACCCAAGTAGGTGAGATCCTGAGGGTACTACCGTTCTCTCGGGAGGAGAAACCAAGGCACCACTGAGGAGGGAGATGGGTGGAGAGAGACTGGGCCAGGACGGGCGCCAGGCACCCAGTTCCACCCAAGCCAGGGTGTGGGCTCCGAGCTCGGGGAGAGGAGCGGCCTGCCTTCCTCAGAGGTCCCGCAGGGTAGGAACCCAGTGAACGCTCATTGAGAAAGAAGGCACAGGATGCGAGATTCGGATTCAGGTCCAAGTCAGGGGCCAGGCAGACAGCCACCCGCTACTCACACCTAAAACCAATGCCTGATGCCAGTGTGAGGCCCTGGGGGCCTCCTATGTGCTGGGCCTAGTTCGGGAGCGGCTCTCACCAGGGCCACCTGCTCCTGCAGCTCCTCCATGTGCTCCAGCACAGCGTTCTTGGTCTCAGTGTCCTCCAGCAGCGCACCCACATCAAAAACATTGTCCAAGTATGCTTGAATCTGCACGAGCAGCTTGTCACTCTCCGTGTGCCGGAGCCTCTGTCCCCCAGACAGAAAGAGCAGGGTGAGGCCCGAGGCAAGGGGTCTTTTGAGGACCCCCCCATCACCCCTAGGGTCTAGAGGGAGGGGCCTGAGCCCTAGCCTGCTTTGTTTTTATTGAGATATAATTGACAGACCATAAAATTCATTATTTTAAAGCATATAATTCAGTAGTTTTTCGTATATTCACAGGGTTGTGCAATCATCACCACTGTCTAGTTCCAGAACATTTTCATCACCCCAGAAGAACCCCTGTACCTGTTAGCAGTCAGTCCCTATACACTCCTCCCCTGACCGCTGGCAACTGCCCATCGACCTTCTGCCCCTGTGGACTTATCTCTTCTGGACATTCATATAAAGGAATCATAACAGTATTTGGGCTTTTGTGTCTGGCTTCTTTCACTTAGCATAATGGTTTTAAGGTTCCTCCATGTGGTAGCATGTGTCAGTACTTCATTCCCTTATATGGCTGAATAATATTCCCCTGTATGGATATATCACCCCCACCAGCTTTTCACCTTTTGGCTTTCAGAAATCCAATCCCAAAGGCCCTGCTCCTCCAAGAAGCCTCCCAAAGGAATCGGGGAACCTGCAGCTTCTCTGCAAAGGCTGGACCAGGAAGTGCCAAGCCCCTCTGCCTACCTTCCCCAGGGCAAGGAATGCCTCTAGGACCTGGACCCATCCAACATAAGCCAGCTCCCACTTTGGCCCAATATCTCCGTGCTCCCCATTATGCGCTTGAGTCAGAGCTGTCTGAGGCTGATGCTCCCAGAGCCAGACAGACCCAGAGCCACCCAGAGCCTGTTCCGGTGCCTGTGATAACAGCTCCATGGACCACATGCCTATAAGGTGGCAGAAAACGTTTCTGCCTCATTCTATTTAGAGTCATTATTACCTTTATGATTCTCTCATTTTACAGATGAGACTCAGAGAGAAGAAGAAACCTATCCAAAGTCACATGGGCTTGGAAGGGGCAGAGTCGGGATTTGAACCAGATCTGCCTGACCTCAACACCCATGCTGCTAAGCACAGAGCCACACTCTGCAGCTGGTGAGTGGTTAAGTCCCAGCGGGGGACGCAGGGCTCACCTCCAAGTACAAGTCCAGGCCCAGGTGCGTGAACTCATATTGCAGGAAGACACGGAAGTTCATGTTCTCCACAGAGTGTACCACGATGTTGATGAACTGCATGCAGGCCACCTGGGAAGCAGAGCCCACAAGCAGGTCTGTGACCCTCTGGGTGGGGGTGCTCAGTGTCTTCTGTCCCCCATTTACTCCCAAGTCTCTCCTTTTCCCCATTTCTCACTCAGCTAACCCAGCTTTGGCCCTACCCGTATTTTTTCCCCAGGTTCCCTCCCTCCAGCTTCCCTGTCTCTGACATCCACCCCTCCCCCACCAGCCACTCAGTCCTCATACTTCGCAGGAGCAGAGCCCAGAAGCTGGAGACCCCGGCCCCCGGGCTGCTCCTTACACCGAGGGTGGCCAGGACGGCCAGGCCCAGCCTGGGCTCCCGAGCTCACCATGAAGTCGATGTTGCTGTCCTCTTTCTGGAAATATTCCATCAGCTTTTCGAAGCGGTGCTGCTCCCCACACACCTGGGTGGGGAGAATGGCTGTCATGAGGGCCCCAGTGACACACCTCCCAAGCCATTTCCAGCCACCACCCTTGTGCTTCTACGGGCTCCTCCCAGCTAAATCGAAGTCAGGCCACGTCACTCTTCTGCTCAAAACCTCCCCTCCCTCTCCATCTCCCCCAGCCCTCCCTTCACTTACTGCCCTGGCCACACTGGTGTCCTGGCACTTTCCCACCTCAGGGCCTTTGCACCTGCAGTTCCGTGTGCCTAGTGTGCTCTTACTCGAGATCGCCACCACACCAAGCCTCTCACTTCCCTCACAGCTTTGCTCAAGCTTCACCATCTCTGTGAGGCCTCCCTGTCCACCCTGCGACCCGTTCCTCCTGCCCCTCTGGCAGCCTGCTCTTGTTCCTCAGAGTGTCCACCGTTTTCAGACACATTATATAATCTGCTCATTTAGTATACTGTTTATTATCTGTCCTCCCCTGCCTTCTTTGTTTCTTTTGCTCACTGATGCATCCCAAGTGCCCACTCTGTGCCTGACACATAGTAGGCACTCAACAAATCGTCATTAAGGGAAGGAATGACCATACCCCACCTTGTGCGTCACATTCTCATGCACCCACTCAGCCAGAGTCACGGCAGAGGTGTATGTGTGCAACCCCGAGGTGCATGGACCAAGCCCAGTTTGGCTCTGGCCAGGCTGAGGGGCAGAGGCTCAGCAGATCCCTGTAGTTGTCCCTGTCGCCCCAGGCAGTGCCCCACATGACCTGGCACCTGCCCTTTAAAGCTTCCCCATCCCAGATTATCCCTACCCTGTGCTCCCCAAATGCCTACCCAACACTCCCAGCTGCCCCCAGCGGAGGCCACAACTACAAGCCACAGGACTCCAAGCAGCACCAGAGAGCAAGCACCTGTTGGGAGGGGGGGCTTCAGTACCTCCTTGAAGTTGTCAAAGGCCGCCAGGATGATGTCATGCCCTCCTCGAACCAGGCACACGGCTGCCAGCAGCTCCAGCACCAGAGCCTTGGTTCTGGGGACAGGAGGGCCAATTTACCCCTTGAAAGCAGGCCCCACAGCAAGGCTGCGGGTGGGCCTGGCTGGGGGAGGGCAGGGAGGGCAGCTGATGGGGCGTAGGGGTGGGATGAGCCTGGTCAGCAGTCCTGGGAATGGGAGAGCAGAGTAGCCAGGGGTGAAGGGGCAGGAGAATCTAGATGTGGAAAAAGGTGAGGGGCCCGGACCTCACCTGGGGTTCTTGTTGTTGAGGCTCAGAGCAATCTCATTGACACAGGCTGGGTGGGTCATGACGAGGCTGAAGCCAGACTGGCGAGAGAGGAAAGGTCAGCTCCTCCAGGCAGACCCCCAGGACTGCCAGACTGGCCTGCCCAACACCTAAGGCACTGGCAGGGCCATTGCCTCCTGGTCTCCCACTGGCCTCAGGCTTGGGAAGTTCTTCAGAGCCAACCACAGCCTTTTCTGTGGCAGCCAAAGCCTGGCCCCTCTTTTTAAATAACTTGGTTCGAAAGCCAGTGTGTCAGGATTCAGCACCTCGGACACAGCGAGCCCTCAACGGCCGGCTAAGTGAAGGAGGACTGGCCGCACCAGCCACTCCTCCAAACAGAATCACCCAGAGCAGCTGTCCCTGAGGGCGCTGTGTTCAGCCTTCCCTGGTGAGGGTGCCTAGGTCCCCACAGGAGGCGTGTCCATGCCCCCAGTCATGTCCAGGGTACTCCAGGGGACCTGACCAGGAAGGGGCAGAAATCTGGGCTTCCCCTCAAGCCTCATCAGCCTCAAGACCCTCAACAGCCCCCATCCCCAGGGTTCTCCAGTGGGGAACAGGGTCGGGGCGGGGGGGACAGTGGGTCCCTGAACCCCAGCGGCTTAGGCAGCCCCCGGTGAGAACAGGCTCAGCTCCCCCGGGCCCCCCAGTGCCTCACGCTCGCTGACCAACCTGGTAGTTCATGATGGCGCGCAAGCACATGATGCACACGTGGACGTCATCCTTCTGGCTAACGATGCGAGAATTCCGCAGGGCCTTCCTGCTGTGGGCAGGGGTCAGCCTGGGTGGAGCAGGGGGGAGGCAGCAGGGCTCAGAATCCTACACCTGGCTTCCCACAACCCCTCCCCCCGACAAGGTACATCTGGAACATTAGGCAATTGATTCCCACCCACCCAACCAAAGAGGCCAGCGGAAGGCAGGAAGGCTTCCTTGGTCCCGAGGCCTTGGGCCTGGCATGCTGCATCTAGATGTGGGGGTATGGAGGGGCTCCAGGAAGGCAAAGACCCTTAACAGCAACTTGGCATCAAAAAGGGTTGCTGTGTTGTGGGGGTAGACAGCCTATAGAGGGAAGACAGCCAAAGCTTGGAAATCACCATGGGAATGCTCTCCACAAGGTGGCGCTCCCAGCCTCATGGGCTTATCGGCCATCTTGAAAGGCCAACTCTGAATTCAGACAGCCTGGGTTCAAATCCCTGGCCACCACTTACTAGGCAAGTTTACTTAATCACCCCGTGCCTCAGTTTCCTCATTTGTAAAACAGGAATGGTAATAACAGTACCTTCCTGATAGGGTTTTTGGGACTATGAAGTGAGCTTAGAACAGTGCCTGATACATAGTAAGTGCCAAGAGTGTCCCTGATAATTCTTTGCCAAAAAACATGATTTTTTTTTCCTTGTTGCAGAACTGCCCATCATGACTTCCACATCAGTGCCTCTTGACAATTCTATCACGTTTCCAACACTGGGAAGCCCTCCCCCCTCCCCCCATCTGCCACATCGTCCTTCTCCCATCATTGCTCAGATGTGCCTAAGTCTTTGCTCATGCTGTTCCTTCCACCTGGAATGTCCCCATCACTGCCTGTAAAGCCCGTATCCATCTGCGAGACATAGTTCCAGCGCTCTCTTTTCTGGAAGACCTTCCTGATGCCCCGGGAAGTAGCCACCTCCCCTCTCAGAGCTCCCAGTCACACCTCCACGATAGCCTCTCAAACACTGTCCCCTTCTAGACCAAGGGCTCCCAAAGGCAGGGTGATCTCTCTCTCTCCTGAGCACCTGCTACCATGCCTGATACATAGGAAATGCTAAAAAAATATTTGTTAAATGAGTGAATGAATGAGCAAACAAAGGAACATATTGTGAGAGTTTGGGGCTTAATATGAAGTAGGTCCCTAAGACCAAAGTTGGAAGGATGGAAGCTGGGGGGCCACATGAGGCCCCAGGGCTGCCTTCTTCCCTCTCCCCGCCTCCCAGCAGGATGTCCTGCATTGGGCTGGGGTGGCCTATCCACAGCAGGTGAACCCAGGGGTGTCAGCTGAACACCCCACCGAACCCCACCCCCACCCAGGGAGCCAACCAGGCATGCACCTGCCCCCAGGTGGCTACGTACCGGGGAGAGGGGGGGCACCTGGAGGCCGCACAGGAAAGAAGAGTGGGTTAGAGAGGACCAAGGGAGGTCTCACCAACCCAGAAACACCTTCCTTAAACCAGACCCACCCAGATTCCAGTTCCTAGGTGCCCATCCCTGGAAGGCTTCTTAACACACCCATCTCTCAAGCCCTGCTCGAGGCTCTTACTGTGACCCCCAATGCCAGGCTACCCCTCCCACCACCCCGAAGGGCCTGGGGCGGGGCTGGCAGGGTGCAACGGTCTAGGGGTGAATCTTCTATTACCCTTGCCACCCTGCAAGGGGACCCACGTACTTGATGGTCAGGTGGCGGCTCTTGGGCTGGGGAGGCAAGGACGAGGGCGGCCCCTTGCTGAGATCTTCCACGGACTGCTCCAGGGGCTTGCTCTTCTCTGAGCTGGGGACCCCGTTGTCTGCACTCTCCATGTCATACCTGCAGGGGTTAGAGTGGGGCTGAAAGCCCACCCTGCAGGGGCCCTTGAGGGCAGGGCGGGGGGCGCTGAGGGGAGAGAGGTATGTGCAGGGGAGATCCGGGGCTGTGCTCGGTGCTGTGCTGGGCAGAGGAGGGGGCCAGGGAATGATGGAACAGAAGAGTAAGCCGCCCAGGTCCCAGCTGGCCACCCCAGGCCACATCCCTCCCTGTCCATGCAGGCCCTGAGGAAGGGACATCACCCACCGCGCGGGTGCGGTGTGCATGAGCCCAGGGTGGGCTGGGGTGGCACTGCATGGACGTGGCCAGAGGCGTGGATGAGGTACAGGGAAGCACAGACCAGGGCTCTGAGAAGCAGCGTGAGGCCGGGGAGGGGGGCTTACGTGACGGAGCACTGGGCAAAGGCCAGGTACTCGAGGAGTACATCCAGGCCACGGTTCTCCTCGTTGAGGAACTCCTCCACCCACCTGCAGGGCACAGGGCTCCCTGAGTTCCAGCCAGGAGGGAGGTCCTGCCCGGACTGGGCACAGAACAGGCACAGCCAGGGCCCCGGGGCTGCTCATCCCCCACCCCACCCCTGAGACACCAGCCAGCCCCAACCTCAGAAGACCCAGTGAGGCTAGAGGGTGCTAGGGGGCTCAGGTGGGACCCAAGGCCCTGCCATGCCTCAAGGGGTGAACAGAGGGTGGGCAGGAGAAGAGGCAGGGAAGCTGTACTGGACACCCCAACCCAGAGGGGCCCCGCAGACATGGCCTATGCGGGGGTGGGGGGGTGTTGGGGGGTGACGGGGGAGTAGCAAAGGGAAGCCCCAGGAGCTCCCTGGGGACAGAGCTCTCCCAGGCCCCCAAGAGGGAAATCTGAGCCCTTGCTCACCCAATGTGGTTTGTCCTCAGGGAGATCTCCAGCTCCCGCAGCACCTGTGTGGACTCCTGAACTCGCCTCTTAAACTGGGGACCAAGAACAGGAGAGTCTGGTGGGTGAAGCCTGAGCCCCCCCCCACCCCACGGCTGGCCTTTCACGCTCCGCCTCCCCCACCACCTCCACACACCTGCCTGGCAGAATAAGCATCTCGGGCTACACATAGCCCCACACAACGATGAGCCCCACACGCAGACGAGGGTGCACACACATACCTCCACACACAGACGTGCGGCATGCACGCACACACACACACACGCATCCATATACAAGCACCCTGGGTACACAGATATGACACCCGTACATCCATACATGGACACCTGGGGTACACGCACACGCGTGCACGTGCACACACATCCATACATGGACACCTGGGGCACGTACGCATGCACATCCATACATGGACACCTGGGGTACATGCACACACATGCACACACACGCACATCCATACATGGACCCAAGGGTACACGCACACGCACACACATCCATACATGGACACCTGGGGTACACGCACACGCGCACACGCACATCTACACATGGACCCAAGGGTACACACTCACAACCATATGTGGACACAAAAGCACACACATAGTACGCACACGTCCACACATGGCCACACCATGCATACAAGCACACACGCTGCATAGTGCACATGAGTGGACCCATGTAAGCATCTGCAGCTACAGGCAAAGGAGCCTGCCCAGGGCCCCCTCAGTCCCCTAAAAGTATACAAACACATTCATACACATACCCACAAAGGCCACCAAAAAGTTTATTCACACAGTTACTCCAACTGCCCAGAGCTTGGAAGGTGCAGGCGGGGAAAGGGACAGAGAAAAAGGGGGAGACATATACCCCCAGGTTAGACATCCAGTCCGTCGCTACCTTGCGGCTGACCCCACCAGTATCCAGGTAGCTCTTCAGCTTCTGGATATAGGCGGTGGGAGGGTTCTTGACTTGAAACCGCTCCTGGGAAGACGGAATGAGGTGAACAGTGAAACAGCTAGAGTTACCCCAGCTCTTGTCCCAGAATCCCATCCTCAGCTCTGACCCCAGGTCCCAGGCTATCTGAAGACCCCTCTGAAATACTAAAGATCTAAACAAACCACCCACCAGGCCACTTTAAAAGACCCCGGTCTCGGACCTTCGCTTCCCACACTGGCCTCACAAGCCACAGCCCTAGTGCGGTCCTGAGGTGGGGTTTGGAGGTGTCACTACTGTTACACACCCCGCCCTGGTGGCGGGGGGTGGGCAGGGGCCGCTACCCCAGCCCCAAAGCCCCTGGAAGCAGCTCCTCACCCTGCCGCCAGGGCCCAGCCCTTACGCCCCAGACTCCTGCACAGGCTGCTCATCCCATTCCGGTCCATTAGCAGGAGCCGAAGGCCCAGCCCTGGCTCCCAGGGGAGGCTCCTTGCTCCCCACCTCCCCACCCCCAGCCTCCCTCCCTCACTGAACCACTGCGGCAGCCAGGCCCCACCCTGGCCCAGCAGCGCGAGAGGGGTCTTCCCTGCTACCACAGACAGCAGCCCTAGAAGCCGGAGAGGCAGGGGCACCCGGTGAGCCACAAAGGTGCAAACCCAGGTGCGGCACCGAGCACCAGGAGACAGGGCTTCTAGTTCTTGCTCTGCCACTTGGGAACTGGTTACCTTTGGGTTGTTGCTTGGTTGACACTAGCTCCTCTGGGCCCAAGGAAAAGAAGGACAAGGGTCCTGCCCCTTCCTCCTCACCTCCCATGGGGTCAAAGAGGCCCAGCCCTGGGGCTGTACCCTCTCCTCCCCAGCCCAGAGCTGGAGGGTCAAAAGAGGCTGTCCCAAGAAGCCCAGCAAGGAGGACGGTGACGTGGCCCGGCTGGATTGGCCAGCGCCCCGCACTAGCCCCTGCCAGCTCTCCAGAGGGCAGACCCAGCCCTGCTAGGGACTCATAAGGTCCTTGGAGAGGCCCATGTCCAAGAGAAGGAGACTCTAGAGTCTTGAAGACACCCCCAGCACCCTCTGCAGATGCTACACGGGCCTCTGGGCAGGGTCTTGACCCTCTGGGCGGGGGCGCGGCAGTGCCCCCCTCCTGCCAGCCCCAGCCTGGCCAGGGCAGGGCACCCTGATGCCGGAAGGGGCTGGGACCCACCTGGTCACAAATGAGCTCCCACTTCTTCTCGTTGTCATACTGGCTCAGCAGCAGCACTTTGTCCGGGGGCAAGTTCATGCAGTTCTGGAGGACAAGGTAAGGACCCTGAGCCTGGGGCCCCCGTGTGAGGGGCAAGGCATGGGGTCAGCTCCCTAGGAGATCTGTCATCCTCGTGAATCCCCATCACCCTCTCTCCCCGGGAGATAAGCAGATTAGCCGATGAGAAAACCGAGGACCAAAGCTAGAAAGGGACACTGGGATTTGACCCTGAGGCTGCCTGACCCCAGGGCCTGGGCTCTGTCGTCCGTACACCACCTCCCCGCACGACGGCCGGGATGGTAAGAGCACGGGTTCTCAGCCTAACTTCTTGGGGCCTCCGGCACTTCTGGACTCACTTCCCCACGTGCAATAAGAGGGTACCATCTCTTCTTGCATTTGGGCGGGATCCATCTCCAGCCAGGCCCCACTACGCCCCACTCCTGCGTGCCACCACACACCACGGGGACTACATGCGGCCCCAGCCCAGGGCACCAATGTCTCACAAACACCAGGAAACCTCTTGCCAGGGTGGAAACAGCTGTCTCCTCCTCGCCCCTCTCCAGCGCCCTCCCTCCTGATCACTTCTAGAAGGAGGAGACCGAGACAAGCCAAGGGAGCTTGTCAGACACGCAGGGAACTCCAAGCAGGCGCATCACGGCTGGAAGGGCGGCGGGGGGGGATTCCTGGGGAAGGTCACCCAGCCACAGGAACTGGGGCCGGCAGCCAGCATGCTGGGTCTGTGGTGCTGGTGGCCCAGGCTGGGACTCTCCTCAGGAGCTAAGAAAGGTCAGCAGTGCTCTGCCTGGTCCTCCTCCCCCAGCCACAGCCGTGCCCATCCAGCTTCTCCCTTACAGGGCGGGTGTAGGGTCCTGCCCGGTGCTGCCAGCACCAGGGGATCCCTGGGCCCCTGGAACTTGGCGTGTCTTCCTAATAGACACAGAAGATGACGCCAGTCTACCCCAATTCAGTAAACCCCAGGCTAAAAGACGGTCTCCTAGGCGTCAGGCCCCAAAAGAGTTCTTGCCCTCAAGGAGTTCCATCCCACTGGGGATGTGGGAGTCCCCAGGGATCCCCAGCCCAGAGTCAGAAAGCCCCTGTCACCAGCTCTGGTGGCTCACCACACAGCCTCAGTCACAAGGGCCTGAGAGGAGGCCAGAGCTGGAGCCCAGAGGGGGCCACACCCACCCGAGGCTCTGCAGCCAGCTTCCTCTCCGGGGCGCTGGGCCTAGTTCTGGGGCTCTGGCCAGACCTCACCCCCCAAAATCACTGCCTTAGGTCAGTCCCAGACAACAGGAAGCTGGCTGTTCTGAGCCCCCATTGCCCAAGCTTTCCGGCGGGGGCCCCACTTGAGAGGTGAAACGGCCTACTCACCGCCCCCCCCCGCAGGCCAGCTGGGGATGGGGGTACGTCATGCTTCTCCCCATTGCGAAAGTGAGCCCCTGGATTGAGGAAACCGCTGCTGTCTCATCTGCTGCCCTCCTCCAAGACGCCAGTAGCCAGAACGGCTCCTGCCACCACTGACCGATCGCCCAGGAAGGGCCTTGGAGCTGAGGGCAAGGCCTCCCCCAGACCCTTCTCCATCCCTGTTTCTCTCTCTCCTGGATCTCCATAGAGATCCAGGGTGGGGCAGGGCAAAGTGGGGCGAGGCTCAGGGGGAAGGGGGAGGCTGGAAGGCAGCCAATGTCAGGGAAACTTGGAGCTGTGGCCGACTCAGAGGAGAGAGGGGGTGGCGGGGAAGGGCGGTGAGGAGGAGTGAGGGGGGTGGCTGAGCCCCAGCCACCGAGCCTTACAGGGGACAGCTGCTTCCCAACACGGGTCTTTCCAGGCCCTCACCCACCCCAGGGACCCATCTGGTTCCTGGACTGGGCCCAGTGGCACTTCTAGAGGCAGCAACTAATGCTAACTAATGCTCTGCTCTGAGCCCTCCCCGCGGGGGGACACCCTCACCACCACCGTCGGCACCACCCGTCCCATCTTACGGGTGCAAGGACTGATGAGTTTAATGACCTGCCCAAGGTTACAAAGCCAGGAAGCGGGGAGCCAGGCTGGCTTTGAGCCCAGAGCTGACTCCGAACCAGCGCCCTGGCCCACTCCCCCAGGGCCGCCCAGTGGTTACTCCCAGGGAGGGGGAGGCCTCTGCTGTGGGGCCCACCTGCCCCGACAGTGGTGGAGGGCAGGCCACTCCTTTGCCCCTTCCCCACCTGGGTGTGCTCAAGCCCCGGGGGCTACGTGCCAGCCTGCCAGACGGGCTAAATTTAGGCTCGGAAATCAGAAATAGCTCTGACAGCGCTGAGCACTAATTAGCAGCTGCTCCTCGGCTGTGCCCACCGGGGAGACGGGTACCCTAAGGAGCGCGAGAGGAGCCAGAAGATGCCACTCACTCAGGGTGGAGTGAAACCCTCCTGGGAAACGGCTGCAGACCCCAGACCCAGGGCCCTCGGCGAGGAGGCGGTACCACGGGGCCGGGGGCTGAGAGACAAGTCGAAGGTTGGCGGACAGCGCTCACGTGGGACAGGAAAGGACAGGGAAGTCCAGGTGTGGGGGGGGGGGGGGGAGAAACACTTGCCTCCCGTGAGGGGACGTGGGGGGAGGAAGAGCCCGGGCTGGATTCAAGGACATCCAGCTTTTGGGCCCACCCAGCCTGATGACTCCTCTGTCTCCTTGAGCCTCAGCCTCCTCCTCCGGAAAATAGGCACACTTCCCTTCTGCCTCGCGGCTCCCAGAGCTCCTGGAAATGCCCAGTGAGAAGCTGTGTTTTGATGTAATAATACTCTCCAGTGATGCACACTGTGCAGAGGCGTTTCACAGATTGGGGGGTGGGAGGAGTCCACTGGAGACCCCGAGGTGAGGGCCGGTGGGATGAGCAGAAGTTTGTGAAAACGTCCAGAGCCAACAGACCTGTCTCTGAGGCTTGGCCAAAAGTGAACTGACCCTCCAGCCCCCCTTTCCCTGTTGCCCTTGAGGCTTTGAGTCAGGGGAAGAGAGAGAAAAGATCCATCTTTGAGGGCGTGGCAGAGAAAAGGAGCTGATTTCCGAACTTTCCTGCTAGAATGTGTGGGGATCATTCTCCCCTCTCCCGTCCCTCCCTCTCCAGGGGCAAGAGGGGCCTCCAACCTCACTCCCCCAAGACCAGCCCCTTGCAAGCACTGCCTTGACCCACTCTCCCCCAAGTGCTGACATCTGGAGAGGTCTCCCTGGAGACTGACGGGCTCCGTCTGCATCTGGACACAGACACACCCTCTGGTTTCACTTTCAGCTTGAGCTCAGACTATGTCCCAACCCACCTGCCCACCTTCTCCTCATGACGTCTGGCCCTTTGAGTCCCAGAATGCCCTTGAACTTGGGTACCAAGCCCAGTCTCAGACCAGCCCTACAGGGCCTCCACAGCCTGATGGGCCCAGAAGCCAGGAAGTGTCCCCCCAGCCCCCACTTCCCCATCCATCTCCCCTCCGCCCACCTCTCCATGGCCTCAACCTTGGTTTTAGAGCTCTCAGTGCATCTCCAAACACAATCCATTTTGTTCACGTTTTAAAGTCCCATTATATAGATTTTCTGCGGCAGTTCTAGGCAATCCCAGACTTAGAGGAGGGCTCTGGAGTTATTGGCCCAGGATTAGGTGCTGAGAACCCCCAAAAAGCTCACAGCTTCTCCCATCAGGGTTTAAAGCGTCCCCATGGCAGGGACAAGGGGCAAGCCAGGTGAGAGAGCCAGGACAGCAGGGGCTGCCCAAGCTGATCTAAGCCGGTGGGAGAATTACAGCACTGACAATACACATTCCCCCAAACGTCCACTCTGTGCTGAGTGCCATTCCAGGTGGTTTCTATCTACTGACTCATTTAAACCTCAAAAAGAAGCTTACACAGGAAATAGTATGATGATCTCCAGTTCACAAATGGGAAACTGAGGCAGAGAGCGATTAAGTCGCTTGCCCAAGCTGACCTGGCTGGCAAGCTGGTAAGAAGACTCAGTTTCCTTCTCACTGAGGGCAGTGAGAAATGTGGGTCCTGAACCCCCAGGGGTCTTCAGCAGACAGCCTGGGCCCGGTCCCCCGTCTGAGGAACCAGGAACAGCCAGCCCCATTTCCTGCCACCCAGCACCCTACGCTTCCTGTTGTTGCCCACACTGAGCTCTTACTCACTGGGGAACCCCCCCCCCACCAGCACACCGTCTCTCAGAGGGAAGTGGAGGCCTCCCCACCCCCTCCCCATGAGCACACAGCTACCGTTAACACCACCACTGCCCCACCCTCCACGAGAGGTGGGCCCTCCCTCCCGTGGTTTCCGGCCACCAGGCAGTTTTCGGTCTAGGCCCCGCTGTGGCTGACCTGCATGATGGCAGTGAGGGCAGCCTGGCCTGTGATGGCTGACGCTGGCAACCTTTGTGGGTCTCGGTAATGGAGGTGGGAAGAGGGGAAAGGCACAGTCCAGAGGGGCCTAGAAGGCCTCCAATATGGAGAGGACCCTATCTGCTCCGATATCATCCCTTTCCTCATGGTTGGGAAGAGTTTCTGGAGCACTTGCTCTGGGTCAGGCAAACTCTACTTAATCTTTCAACAATCCTAGGAGGCCAGCCTAGGCCAGTAGCATTCTCTTTCTACCCATGGGGAAAATTGAAGTTCAGAAAGGTCAAGTAACGGGGGGGGGGGGCGCCTGGGTGGCTCAGTTGGTTAAGCGACTGCCTTCAGCTCAGGTCATGATCTCAGGGTCCTGGGATCGAGCCCCGCATCGGGCTCCCTGCTCGGCGGGAGGCCTGCTTCTCCCTCTCCCACTCCCCCTGCTTGTGTTCCCTCTCTCGCTGTCTCTCTGTCAAATGAATGAAATCTTAAAAAAAAAAAAAAAGAAAGGTCAAGTAACTTGCTCAAGGTCACCCAGGTAATAAGTGGCAAAGACAAAATCCAACCCCCCAGCATAATGACCTCAGAGCTCAGGAAGCTAGTCTGCTTTTCCCGCGAGTAACCCTTGTCCCCCTCAGAGGCGGGGAGGCCTGAGCCACCTCCCAGGGCCCCATGCTCCCAGGAAAAGTGCAGAGGTAGCCCCCAGAGCAACCCCACCTGCTCCTGCCCATCTTACCCAGCTCTTTGCCAACTGGCCCCAGATGTCCCTGTGAATCATGCCTACCACATCCCTGGGCTTCCAGGGTCAGCGTGCACCAGCCCTGCCTGCTAAGAATCTCACCCCACAGCACCTGTCCAGGCCATCATCTGCCCACACGGCCCCAGCCCCATTGGGATCCTCCATGTAAGACACCCCAGAGATGAGAGGTCCAAGGCCTAAACACCCCTACAGCTACACCTCCCCGAACTTCATCTGCCTCGCCCCAGAGAAGGGCTCTGGCCAACACAATGGAGTCTACCTCTGCTGTTCGGGGAAGGGGTCCAGCTGAAAGCAGGACTTCCAGGATCCACACCCTGCGTGAGGCTGTCCTCACCTCCCCCCACAGCCTCCCCAAATGTCTACATCCCTGGGCACATGCTAAGGGCAGCCCAGGGGGCTAGGCCCCAGCAGGCAAACTCCTTTCCGAATGGTTCGGCCTCGGAACCATGTGGATGGATCAGCATCACCCTCGGCCTCGAGCACAACATCCAGGACACCTTCCCTTGGTCCCTTGGTCCCAAGGTCACAGGCTCCTCCCTGGCCAGACAGATCAGGGGTGTCCTATGCCTGGCCGTAAGCATGGAACTTCTGGAAGGCCTGGAAAGAGTGCCTTGTCATCCCAAACCCCGACCCTTCCAGGGGAAGGTCTGGGAAGACACGAGCCTTGGGCACGGCACAGGAGAGGCGAGAGCGTGGAGTCTGGCGGGCTGGTTTTCCCACCATCACAGCAGGCCCGTGTCTCTGGGCAGCCATCGCTCCTCCACTGTTGCTAAGGCAGCAGCAGGAAACCCCGGCTCAACCTGCTCTTTCTCCCCACCCCCATTTTAAGCAGGGGCACCCCTCTCTCTCACAGCCTCCTTAGAAAATTAGCCCCCTGCCACCCACCCCTGCATGGGAGAAAGGTCACGGCAGGGAAAGGGAGAGCAAGCTCCATCTCCTGTCTGGGGGTAGGCCTTGGTGGGGGCGCCCTTCACCCACAAGACGGGTCCCGCAGCCAGGAGCCAAGGAGTGATTTGGGGTCTCAGGGTCCTACCCCCCACCAGGGACCAAATGGCTGCTATTAAGCAAAAGGAAGAGCTCCCCTGGGGCCATGTGACCATATCCGAAGGGGCTATGCTTTTGCCATCAAGACTCGGGGATTCCTGGCGGGTGGTGGGCCCATCACTCTCAGCAGTCGGAGGCTCTTCTCCACGTAGACATTCACTATGGACGGGACTCCGCTCTGGCCATGGAGGCAGGCTCTGATGGAGACGCGCCCTGCGATATTGCTTGCCAGGCCCGTGGGGTTAGCCAAATACTTAGCCCAGGCAGCTGCAGGCGGGGGCGAGGCTGTCACCCCAGGGTGGGGCTCATGCCCCTGTTGGTGGGGAGTGAGGGGAGCCAGGTTCTTAGCCAAGCAACCTTGGGTGGGGTGTGTTCTGCTCACACAGGACAAGGGACAGGCTGATCCCTCCCCAGAAAGAAGGCCAAGTATAAACACACTGGGGTTCCTGTGGGCTGGGGGGGAAAGCTGAGCCCCAGTGGGTGCTGCCAACCCTAGATTCCTACCCAGCTACCGCTGCTTTCTCCACCAAGACACCCTCTAAGACCCGGCTCTGGGCCTCCGCCCTCCACGCCCTGGTACTCAGGGACTCCCCATGGCGCTTAGCGCCAGACTCAGCCAATCAGAGCTAAGGCCAAAACACAAGCAGGGCGATCAAGAACTACACCTGCATCTGAACCTCACCATTTGACTTTTGGATTTCCCACTGGTCTGAGTTATTCATACCGCTCCTCCCCACTAGTGTGTGTATAACAGAGAGCAGACTGGGGCCCGCACCTCACCCTGATGGCCTGTCCCACCCCTGTCCACAGACACACACTTGGGGGGAAACACAGACAGACCCATATCCTCCCCCCACATCAGGTTGGCAGGGGTCCAAGGATCCACCACCAACTCAGGCTCCCCAGATGGTCCCCCAGAGACTGTCTCTCCTCATTCTCCCCCCCCTCCCCCATCTGCTCAGCTCAGCTCAGCTTTACTAGGCCATGGGTTTGGGGAAAGGAAAGCAGGTGGAGAGATGGAGTAATCAGGGCCTGGCCCCATGTGAGGCGTCTCTCAGAGTCCCTCCCTCTCACCTAATCAAGCAAGGTGCCTTCACAAGGATTGACCCACCCCACCCGATGGCTCCCCCAAACCCCTCCTAGCCTTCCTTCTGGGAGGGGGCAGCCAAGATTTCTAGGAACTTTTATGAGGGGCCATGCAGAGGATCTGGCAAGTACTGCCCAATGACTGGCCAAGGGAGGGGAAATGATGTCAAGGAGATGGAGGGGACACCGGACTGAGCACTGCCGCGGGCCAGCATTGCTCGCCTGCCTGCACCTCCCCTGGGCCCCCTCCCTCAGACCTGCAGGGCCTGCCTGCTTAGGCTACAAAGTGCCCCTGAGAAAAAGCACGGCCTCACTCGCCTGTCACTCAGAGTCCAGCAAGGGAGCTGACAGCACACAGGCCACCAGGCAATTAGTTAGAGAAGGAAGCCTGGGACAGGGCTGAGGTAGGAAGAGGGAAGTGAGAATGAGTGGCCCTTCCCCCTCCCTACTTCTGCCTCCCACCAGGTCTTAGGGAGCCCTGATTTTGCTCCAGGAGCCCCTCCCCAAACACATCCTGACTGCTTCCAGGCTCAGCCTGAGCTGATGGCTCTCTCCCCAGGGGCCTAGTCTCCAAGCCCCCCAATTCCTCCAGCAGGTGATAGTGGGGGGGGGGGTTCCAGAATTCTGCACCACCCCAAGCCAGAGAGACCAACCCATCCTGACCCCACCCCTCCTAACCTTAATCCCTTCAGTGAGCTGGAGGAAATGTCCAAGATAAGGACCCACAGGCAATCTCTCCCGCACAGACACCCCCTCGGCATGGTCTGAGGACCCAGCTCCCAGCAGCCCAGGCACGAACGAATCAGGACCAAACACCTGAACTCGGTCTCCAGCTCCCAGGACGTTAAAATGTAACCCTTCCATCTCTGGCCCTGAGACACAAGCAGATGCTCCAGACCTGCGCCCCATGGCTGGGCCTGCGTGCAGTGTGGAAGGGGATGCCCCAGGGCCCCCTTGAGTGCCGGACTCCCAACTTCCTCGCAGGACATTTTTGTTTAGACCTGTAGACCCAGGAGCGCCGGGGAAAGGGGTGTCTTGGGGAGGCAGACTGGGCGACTGCAGAAGAAAGTTTTGGGGGGGAGAGTGCTAAGTCACTCTGAAAGAAGCCACTGTCACTCCCACCCTCTCTGTAGGGGCAGCCACTGGGCCGGGTATCTCCAAGCCGTACCTGAGCCCCCGGGGGCGGGGACGCGTGCCGAGCCCCTGGCGCCCCCCGCCCGCGCCCAGCGCGCGGCGGGTCACACTCACCAGAACCCGGTTAAACCTCTCCTCCAGCTCTCGGGCCGCGGGCATCGGCTGCTTGGGCGCCGCGGGCTGCTTGGGGGCCGGCGCGGCGGGGCCCGCGGGCTGCTCCGCGCTGCCGGCCGCGTTGCCCATGGTGGTCCCCACCCAGTCGGCCAGGCGCCTCCAGCCTCGGAAATCCAGCTTTCCGGGGGACCGGGGCCGCGGCTCCGGGCCTGGGGGGGATTGCGGGGCGGGGGGGCGAGCAGGGCAGCGGCGGGCGGCGGCAGCGCGGGCTCGGCTCGGCGGCGCTCCGCTCAGCGGCGCGCGAGGGCCGGGGCGCGGCGTCCCATCGGGGCGGCCCCGTCCGAGGAGCCGGGCGGCGAGCTGCGGGGTGGGGGGAGGAAGTCAGGCTGCAGGCCGCCGGGGCCAGAGGGCTGGGCCGGGGGCAGGAAGCTGCGGCGCGGGCTCCCCCCTCGGCGATTTTCTAACTTCTGCTGTCGCTCCCCGAGCGCGCAAACCGCATTTCGCCGCCGCCGCTACGCACCCGGCCCCCGGGGGGCGGGCTGGAGGGAGAGGGCGGGCGCGGGGCGCGGGCCGGGGGTCAGCCGCTGCCATGGCGCGGCGGGGAGGGGGCGGCCGACCCGCTTCACCTGCCGCAGAGGGGGCGGCGGGCGCCGCTTCACCTGCCGGAGCGGGAGGCGACGGAGGCGAGGCAGAGGCGGCGGCGCGCGCGGCGGCGCCTCCGGGTCCTAAAACCGCATGCTCCCGCTCTCGCTCGGAGCCGGGGATCGGCGGGGTCTGGGTGAGGGGAAGTGGGGAAGGCGGTGGGGGGGGGGGGCGGCGGTGTCACCGCCTGGGAGTCGGGAGGGGGAAACCTCCTTGTCGAGGATTGCCAGCAACTGCGAGCGCGGCTTGGAGACCCCTGACGGTGCGGCGTTGGGGCGCAAAGGCTGGGCTCCCCTCTCGGATTCCCGACTGAGAAGGTGGGAACCCCCTTCCAGGCCCCCCACCCCTTGTTTCTGTCCTCCTCTGTTTAGTCCAGAGAGGAGCTGAGGACCAGAGGGAACCATCTGCAAATGAGAACCCCAAAGCAGGGCGGGGGGGCGCACATTCAGGCCAGCGGAGAGCCCCACGACCTGTCCCAACCTGGACCAACTCTGCGCGCATGCCGACATCCTCAGGGTCGTAGAATGGGAGCGCCTATGGGAAAAGGCCAAGGTGCCAGAATCTGGAGACCACCAAGGCGGTCTCAAGGAGAAGCACGGGGGTTGGGGAACAGAGGATTAAAGCCAGCATATCCAGGCTGAGAAAGGAGCAGGCACCGCAGAGGAGGAAAAAAAAAATTATCTCCTTGACGCTATCACCTCCAGGGACCTAGGGTGGCCTCTCACCTTGGCGAATAATAATCCCTGAAGTCTAGCAATTACAGAAATGCTTCCAGAGGTCTTCTTTCATTCATCCCGCGACAATGACCAGGAAAGGTAGGTGTTGATATCTTCATTTAGAGATGGGAAAACTGAGGCTCACTGTGGTTAAGTGACTTGCCCAAGGGCACGCAACTAATAAGGGGCAGAGAGGACTCTCAAAATCCACACTGCGTTGGGGCTGCTGTCCGAGCCCCCACTGCCCCCCTCATCCAGGGTGGTCCAGAAAGGTGAGCGAGTATTGGGAGGGCTGTAGATCCCCAGGTCTGAGACATAATCTCCAACCTCTCAGTTGCTCCTTTTGTTCCCCGTTTAATTTGTAGAGATCCCCAATTGCCCCTCCCTGCACTTCTAAGACATTGAGGAGGGAGAGCCCACTAAAGGAGCCCTGGATTTCCTCCAGGTCAGGCCAGAGGCCATAAGTATCCCTTCCCCTTAGAGCCCTCTCTTCCCTCTGCGCGCCCCCCCCCCCCCCCCCACACACACATCCAGAACCACTGACAGGAGTTAAGCAGGAGCTGGGAAATTTATCTAATTTTAAGGAAGGCCCTAGGATGAAACAGTCCCTTCCCCCAGACCGACCTGATTTAAGCATTTCTTCCGCCAAGGTCACCAGCACCTCTGGTGGGTGAGAGAGATGTGGTTCCTGATTTCATGTCCCAGCCAGGGACCCATAAGGTAAGACAAAGCAGGATTTTCCTTGGGAATGCTAAGAAGGTGATCCATTCTGTGCCTACGACCCTTCAGCTGAAGATGGTCCAGTCTTGTCAGTGGGTTCTTGCCGTTGAGATTAACTAGGCCCTCCTTTTTTTTTTTTTTTTTTTTTTTTTTTTGCTTTTTAAAGAATTTAGTCCCCGGTCCCCTCGATGGTTGTCTCTTTCCATTTAACAACAACAACAAACCTTTAATTTACACCAGCTGTATGCCCAGCACTGCACTCACTCCTGGAGAATCTGTGGCTGATGAAAAGAGTCCCCATTAATAGGCTGCTCACCCCTAGCAAGGGACAGACTCCAAACACATCTGGGGGAGTGACTGCCACCAGTCAGACTGGTGCCAGGTTTTCATGCTTCCTCTCGCCCAGAACTACTTCTTTGGGTAGGAGAAGGGTGAGAGTTGTGTCCCGCGGCTGAAAATCTGAGCAGGGTGGGGAGCCCCTAATGAAGCAGTTGCCAGCCTGAGCCCTCAACCCCTGGGGATGCTCTGGCCAACCACCGCCACCCAAGGCCTGGTGGAAACAAGGTTGGGCTAAGTAGAACCTCTTATGTGGAAAATGACGAGCTTAGCGAGCCTACACTCTGTCGCGTGCACCCTGACGAGAAATGGGAGGCACAAAATAAGGGAGAGAATTTAATCAATTATTACCTAATAAATTTGGTCGGCTTGGCAGGAAGTGTCTTTCCAATCAGTGTCCACAGAGGAGGAAATCCTAGAAGGGATGCTTGGTGAAGTTTGGAACCAATGCTTTAGTGGGTCTGTGCTTCCCCCTGCTGGGCGCAGGCGGTATGACAGCCAAAGCAGGGCGAGGCCTCCAGAGGTGATGGAGATGGAGTCACAGTGTGGGTGACATTTCTGGACTGTTGTGGCCTTGTCACCTCGTATGGAGGAATTGTGCAGTCACTGGGGACACTCAGAGCTCAGGTGACTGAGCAGGTCTCCCCAAGAATCTCCCTCCCTCTGCCTGCTCACCATTACTCAGTGGGTACCTCTTAAAAATAAAAAAATAAAAAAAATTGTTTTTTAAAGGTAATACATACATGTGCTCGGTTTAAAAGAACAACAGTTTTAATACATCTTTCCAGAGATGTTTTGCGCATATACAAGCAGTGTGTGTGTGTGTGTGTGTGTTTAACACAAATGGTAGCACGCGTTCCACAATTTAGCACCTTGCTATTTTCACTTAATAATGTATCTGCCTCTACAAAATCTACATAGTCCTCCATCATATGGATGTGTCACAGTCTCTTTCACTACTCTCCTCCTAGTGGGTATTTACGTTGTGTCAGTCTTTTGTTGCAACAGACAGTGGTGCCTGCAGGAAATATCTGGGTACATAAACTTGTCGGTACTTATGTGTGTATCCATAAGACAAATTTATAAATAAATATGACAGTGCTGAGTCAAAGGTTATGCACTTTGGGATAGATTTTTGGGAATTTGGATAGATTTGGAATTGCCCTCAAAAAGTTTGCAACCCCTCTAAATTGATGCCTGTTTTCCCACCTCCTCACTCTGTTATATTAAAGGTATTGTAAGGCCTTTTGATGTTTGGTGAGGCCTATTTGAAAGTCTTTGTCACAAGGCAAGTAACAATCTGTCTCTTTCTCCAAGGAAGAAACTGTATCTCTTCTGTCCCTATATCAGCAGTGCAGGACTTAAATCGTGAATGAAAGGAAACCGGCTTGCATTTTGGCGGGGATGGAGGGAGTGGGTGGAGGGTTAGAGCAAAGCAGGAAGCCTGTCCTTAGGGCTACTCTCTTTTCCAGGCCCTGGTCAAGCCCCTGCCCCAAACCCAATAGACCTTCTCTTCCAGGAGCCTCCCACATTTTGAGATCTGAGGTTGAAGGCCCAGCATTCCCAAAGCAGCTCTCACTTAGCTCTCCTGCATCCCTGCATCCCTGATACCCCATGGGTGGTATCATCACTGAACCGCCTTGAGACTGGAAATGAGCCAGGTGTCCAGCTTTAGGGGATTCGTGAAACCAGCAATCCGATAGAACTTTCTGCAATGATAGAAATGTTCCATTCTGTTGGTGCTGTCCAACATGATAGCCACTGGCCACAGGTAGCTATACCGAGCTCTTGAAATGTGGCTAGTGCCACCGAGGAAATGAATTTCAAATTTGACTTGATTGTAATTAATTTCAATGTAAATAGCCACATGTGGCTACTATGCTGGACATTGAAAGGTTAAATAAACTATAGTACATCTCCACAATGAAAAAATATGCAGCTGTAAAAAAACAAAAAAGAACCTGTCAGATTTTGATATGGAAAGATCTCCAGGATATATTTGGAAGCAAAAATGCTGTGCAAAACAGTATATATGTTATGTTACCTTTTATGTAAGAAAGGGAGGTGGATATAGGAATAAATGTATTTGCTTGAATTTATGTCAGCAAGGTAACAAAAGAAGTCGCCTATAAGGTGTGGGGAAACAGGGTGGACAAGGCAGAGGTGGAAGCAAGATTTCTCGAATGCATTTCTTTCTAAACTGTTTTGATTTTTGAACCATATGTATTTATTCCCTATTCAGAAAGTGAAGGTAAAATAAAGGCAATTTGCTTGCTAACCAAGGAGAGCCACTCTATCCCTCTTGTTGGCACCTTGTGGTGGATGAAGCAACCCTACTGTCCTGTCTAGGTGACCTACCAGAGGACAGCCCAGGGGAGGGGGAGGGGCAACCCTTCACGGGCCGTACCCACGTGCAGAGTCCCACGTGGGACTCACATGCCCACACCCAGGAGTGCGTCAGAATCAGAATCTCAGCAGATGTGCCTTTTATGGTCCGCCAGGTAACTCTCCAGCACTGAACTATCCTTGTCAACGTCTCCCAGAGAAGAGAGGACAAGCCCCTGGTACCAGACACTCGGCCCTGCCCTACAGACAGCCAGGCCTAAAGACTGGAAAGAAGCCAGGTGATCACAGGTGAAATGGTCCCAGATGTCTTCCGAGCATCAAGGACACCATAGCAGGGACTTTCTGTGTGTCATTCGGAGCTGGATGGCAGCCCTGCAAGGCAGGCCCTATTGCCGTGCCCTCCGAGCTCGGTGTCCTCTGAAATGACTGATTTATCCAAGGCCGCCCAGCTGGTAAATGTCAGAGCTAGGATCTGAATCCAGTCCTAAAACCCCTGAGCCTCAGTTTTCTCATTATGAAAAAATGGTGATAGGATTTCATAGAATTGTTTTATTTTATTTTTTTAAGATTTGATTTATTTATTTGACAGAGAGAGAGAGCTCACACAAGCAGGGCGAGTAGCGGGCAGAGGGAGGGGGAGAAGCAGGCTTCCCATGGAGCAGGAAGTCTGATGTGGGGCTCTGTCGATGGGAGGACCCCGGGATCATGACCTGAGCCAAAGGCAGATGCTTAACCAACTGAGCCACCCCGCCGCCCCTCATAGAATTGTCTTAAATAGTAAATAAAATTTCAAGTTAAGAGCTAACAGAGACTTTCATTTCCAGCAATACGGTGGACTATAGGTACCTTCTGGTACGAAACAACTAGAAATGCTAGATAAAACATAAAGTGTGTGTGTGCGCGCGCACATGTGATGTTTTCAATGCAAGGCCAAGCTTGCAAGAAAAGAAAATCCCCAAAGGCACAAATCCAAAATGGAGCAAGGTAAAAGCTGGGGCCTCGTAAGGTCGGAGGTTGGAGCAGACACAATCCACCCCTCTCAGAAGTTAAGGGTGCCCAAAAGGTAACATCCTTGGACAAACATGAAAGAAATAAACCCACCATGCTGAGAGAGACACTAGGATACTTGCCTGCCTCAATTTATCAAGAATGTATAACCATTCTACAGTTATAGGCACCTAATAACATAGCTTCAAAATCATAAACAGAAATAGTGGGAAACATAGACAAGTCCACCAATATAAAGGAAGATTTAAATCCCCTCCCTCTGGAACTGGTAGTTTAAGCCGACAAAAAAAAAAAAAAAAAAAAAAAAAAATCAGGGCGCCTGGGTGGCTTAGTCGTTAAGCGTCTGCCTTCGGCTCAGGTCATGATCCCAGGGTCCTGGGATCGAGCCCCGCATTGGGCTCCCTGCTCAGCGGGAAGCCTGCTTCTCCCTCTCCCACTCCCCCTGCTTGTGTTCCCTCTCCCGCTGTGTATCTCTCTGTCAAATAAATAAATAAAATCTTTAAAAAAAATCAGTAAGTGTGTAGAAGATTTGAACAATACAACTGACAAGCTTAATTTAATTGAATACTTTGATTTCTCCAGTCAGCAACCGGCAAACACACTTTTGCTTTCAGGCACACATTTACAAAAGTGACCACATATTAGATCACAAGGCAAGTCCTGACCAATTCAAAACAATCAAACAGACCTCATTATCTGACAGCAATATAATTAAATTAGAAATCAATAATCAAGGGGCGCCTGGCTGGCTCAGTTGGAAGAGCATGCAACTCTTGATCTCAAGGGTTGTGAGTCTGAGCCCCACGTTGGGTGTAGAGATTACTTAAAAATAAAATCTTAAAAAAAAAGAAATCAATAATCAAAAGACAGCACGAAAAGAAAAGACAACCGCGTGCATTTCAAAATGTCAAAATGCACTTCTGAATAATTCATGAGTTGAAATTAGGACGTATTTGGAATAGAATATCAAAAATATTATGTAGAAGATCCTTGGCACAGAGGTCCCTAAAAATGGCAGGAGAATGATGATAAAGACGCAACAGTATTATGTGGAGTGAGAGGTGTCTAATGAGAGAAACGTGGCAGTAGTTAGTTCTGAGGTCAAAGGAGGGGTGAAGATTGAAGGACTTGGAGGTAAACACTGAGTCTGGGAAGAGGAAACCCAAAGGATGAGTTACAAACAACAACCCTGTGAGTGAAGGATTATTCTGGTCCTATTTCCCTAATGAGGCCCCTGAGGCTACCACCGGTGGGACAACTCACATCATTCAGTTAGAAAGTGGCACAGCCAGGATTTAAACCCACGTTGGCCCTCTCACTTTTCCTGCTGCCCCTGAGGGAGGGAGGTGGGGACGAGCCTTTTGGTGAACATCGAACGGTCTGCCAAGAAGGTATTGGGTCCCCTCTCAAGCTTTAGAGTGTCTGTCTGATCTGAGAGGCCACAAACCACGGTTGTCACCTTCACGGGTCAGGCGGTCTGTCTGTCTCAGCCAGCTCTGCTAGCCCACCAAAGTGAAAAATGTGGTCTTTCGTTTTTGAAGCCCGCACAAACTAGGGCAGACGAGGCCCCAGCCAGCCACCCGCCATGTGGAAGGTGGTGCACCAGGGCCCAGAGCTGCTGAGCTAAGGGGGAGGGGGGGTGAGGGAGCCACTGGGAGCACCCAGGCCCATCAGGGGGCACCTACAATGGGGAATGGAGCCTGGACCTGGCACACAGTAAGTGCTGACTAAAGGGGCATTCATGGAAGACCTGATGAATACCAGGCATTGGGCCTGTGGGAGGGTCTCCTCTACTTTGATCGTCATGGTAACACACTGTGGTTGGTGTTATTAGACGCTTTTTTTTTTTTTTTTTAACAGAGGGGGAGACCCGGGCTCAGAGAGTGACTCATCCAAGGTCAAGAAAATGTCAGAGCAGAGAAAGGAACCCCACGTCTGGGGGCCTAGCTCCCCTGGCCGTTTTCCCTGTAGCAGAGACAGCTAGCTCTCGAAGACCCCCCTCCTGGCCAGCCAGCTGACCCACCGGCCACTGTAATGAAAGCCAAGACCTTGGGCAAGCTGCGAAATCTCTTTACTCATTATCCAATGATGATTTATGGTGGGCCAACAGTGTACCAGGCACCAGAATTGGTAGAATAGAATTCTCTAATTCGATTACATTGGAATTAGAGCCAGGCCTGCCTGGGAAGAGCTGACAGCCTACAGTGGGTGGCGTGAGGGGAGGTTCTGTGTGCCAGAGGGTTAGTTAGTGAAGAAACTAACCTTAAACCCACTTCTGAGGGGCGTCTGGGTGGCTCAGTCGGTTAAGCATCCAACTCTTGATTTCCGCTCCATTCATGATCTCAGGGTCATGATCTCAAGGTCGTGGGATGGAGGCCCCCCTCCTTAAGGCCCACAAGTCCCGCATCAGGCTCCCTGCTCAGGCGGGAGTATGCTTCTCCCTCTCACTCTGCCCCTCCCACCCCCCCCATGCACACGCTTTCTCTCTCTAAAATAAATAAATAAATCTTTTTTTTTTTTTTTTTAAAGATTGGGCGCCTGGGTGGCTCAGTTGGTTAAGCGACTGCCTTCGGCTCAGGTCATGATCCTGGAGTCCCGGAATCGAGTCCCACGTCGGGCTCCCTGCTCAGCGGGGAGTCTGCTTCTCCCTCTGACCCTCCCCTCTCTCATGTGCTCTCTCTCTCATTCTCTCTCTCAAATAAATAAATAAAATCTTTAAAAAAATAAAAAATAAAGATTTATTTACTCATTTATGTGAAAGAGAGAGAGCACGAGCAGGGAGAGGAGCAGTGGGGAAGGAGAAGCAGACTCCCTGCTCAGCAGGGAGCCCAATGCGGGGCTCTATCCCAGGACCCTAAGATCATGACCTGAGCTGAAGGCAGACACTTAATGAACTGGGCCACCCAGGTGCCCCAATAAATAAATAAATCTTAAAAAACAAACAAACAAAAAAAAAACCCACTCCTGAAATTTGTGGGTCAAGGGCCAGAAATCAACTAGAGCCCACTTACAATTCATCTAAATTTTTTTTAATTTTTATTGTTATGTTAATCACCATACATGACATCATTAGTTCTTGATGTAGTGTTCCATGATTCATTGTTTGTGCATAACACCCAGTGCTCCACGCAGAACGTGCCCTCCTTAATACCCATCACCGGGCTAACCCATCCCCCCACCCCCCTCCCCTCTAGAAACCTCAGTTTGTTTTTCAGAGTCCATCATCTCTCATGGTTCGTCTCCCCCTCCGACTTACTCCCCTTCATTCTTCCCCTCCTGCTATCTTCTTCTTTTTCTTTTTTCTTAACATATGTTGCATTATTTGTTTCAGAAGTACAGATCTGTGATTCAACAGTCTTGCACAATTCACAGCGCTCACCATAGCACATACCCTCCCCAATGTCTATCACCCAGCCACCCCATCCCTCCCACCCCCCACCACTCAGCAACACTCAGTTTGTTTCCTGAGATTAAGAATTCCTCATATCAGTGAGGTCATATGATACATGTCTTTCTCTGATTGACTTATTTCACTCAGCATAACACCCTCCAGTTCCATCCACGTCGTTGCAAATGGCAAGATCTCATTCCTTTTGATGGCTGCATAATATTCCATTGTGTGTATATATACCACTTCTTCTTTATCCATTCATCTGTCGATGGACATCTTGGCTCTTTCCACAGTTTGGCTCTTGTGGACATTGCTGCTATGAACGTTGGGGTGCACGTACCCCTTCGGATCCCTACATTTGTATCTTTGGGGTAAATACCCAGTAGTGCAATTGCTGGATCGTATGGTAGCTCTATTTTCAACTGTTTGAGGAACCTCCATACTGTTTTCCAGAGTGGCTGCACCAGCTTGCATTCCCACCAACAGTGTAGGAGGGTTCCCCTTTCTCCACATCCCCACCAACATCTGTCGTTTCCTGACTTGTTCATTTTAGCCATTCTGACGGGTGTGAGGTGGTATCTCATGGAGGTTTTGATTTGGATTTCCCTGATGCCGAGCGATGTTGAGCACTTTTTCATGTGTCTGTTGGCCATTTGGATGTCTTCTTTGGAAAAATGTCTGTTCATGTCTTCTGCCCATTTCTTGATTGGATTATTTGTTCTTTGGGTGTTGAGTTTGATAAGTTCTTTATAGGTTTTGGATACTAGCCCTTTATCTGATATGTCATTTGCAAATATTTTCTCCCATTCCGTCGGTTGTCTTTTGGTTTTGTGGACTGTTTCTTTTGCTGTGCAAAAGCTTTTTATCTTGATGAAATCCCAATAGTTCATTTTTGCCCTGGCTTCCTGTGCCTTTGGTGATGTTTCTAGGAAGAAGTTGCTGCGGCTGAGGTCGAAGAGGTTGCTACCTGTGTTCTCCTTTAGGATTTGGATGGACTCCTGTCTCACGTTTAGGTCTTTCAACCATTTGGAGTCTATTTTTGTGTGTGGTGTAAGGAAATGGTCCAGTTTCATTCTTCTGCATGTGGCTGTCCAATTTTCCCAACACCATTTGTTGAAGAGACTTTCTTTTTTCCACTGGACATTCTTTCCTGCTTTGTCAAAGATAAGTTGACCATAGAGTTCAGGGTCCATTTCTGGGCTCTCAATTCTGTTCCATTGATCTATGTGTCTGTTTTTGTGCCAGTACCATACTGTCTTGATGATGACAGCTTTGTAATAGAGCTGGAAGTCCGGAATTGTGATGCCGCCAGCTTTGCTTTTCTTTTTCAATATTCCTCTGGCTATTCGGGGTCTCTTCTGGTTCCATACAAATTTTAGGATGATTTGTTCCATTTCTTTGAAAAAAGTGGATGGTATTTTGATGGGGATTGCATTGAATGTGTAGATTGCTCTAGGTAGCATTGACATCTTCACAATGTTGGTTCTTCCAATCCATGAGCATGGAACGTTTTTCCATTTCTTTGTGTCTTCTTCAATTTCTTTCATGAGTATTTTATAGTTTTCTGAGTACAGATCCTTTGCCTCTTTGGTTAAATTTATTCCTAGGTATCTTATGGTTTTGGGTGCAATTGTAAATGGGATCGACTCCTTAATTTCTCTCTCTTCTGTCTTGTTGTTGGTGTATAGGAATGCCACTGATTTCTGTGCATTGATTTTATATCCTGCTACTTGACTGAATTCCTGTATGAGTTCTAGCAGCTTTGGGGTGGAGTCTTTTGGGTTTTCCACATAAAGTATCATATCATCTGCAAAGAGTGAGAGTTTGACTTCCTCTTTGCCGATTTGGATGCCTTTGATTTCTTTTTGTTGTCTGATTGCTGTGGCTAGGACTTCTTTTTTTTTTTTTTTTAAGATTTTATTTATTTATTCATGAGAGACAGAGAGAGGCAGAGGGAGAAGCAGGCTCCCAAGCAGCAGGGAGCCCAATGTGGGACTCGATCCCAGGATTCTGGGATCATGACCTGAGCCGAAGGTAGACGCTTAACCATCTGAGCCACCCAGGCGCCCTTGGCTAGGACTTCTAATACCATGTTGAATAGCAGTGGTGATAGTGGACATCCCTGCCGTGTTCCTGACCTTAGGGGAAAAGCTCTCAGTTTTTCCCCATTGAGAATGATATTGGCTGTAGGTTTTTCATAGATGGCTTTTATGATATTGAGGTATGTACCCTCTGTCCCTATACTCTGAAGAGTTTTGATCAAGAAAGGATGCTGTACTTTGTCAAATGCTTTTTCTGCATCTATTGAGAGGATCATATGATTCTTGCTCTTTCTTTTGTTAACGTATTGTATCATGTTGATTGATTTGCGGATGTTGAACCAGCTTTGCAGCCCAGGGATAAATCCCACTTGGTCATGGTGAATAATCCTTTTAATGTACTGTTGGACCCTATTGGCTAGTATTTTGGTGAGAATTTTTCATCCATGTTCATCAAGGATATTCGTCTGTAGTTCTCCTTTTTGATGGGGTCTTTGTCTGGTTTTGGGATCAAGGTAATAGTGGCCTCATAAAATGAGTTTGGAAGTTTTCCTTCCATTTCTATTTTTTGGAACAGTTTCAGGAGAATGGGTATTAATTCTTCTTTAAATGTCTGATAGAATTCCCCCGGGAAGCCATCTGGCCCTGGGGTTTTGTTTGTTGGAAGATTTTTGATGACTGCTTCAATTTCCTTAGTGGTTATAGGTCTGTTCAGGTTTTCTATTTCTTCCCGGTTCAATTTTGGTAGTTGATACATCTCTAGGAATGCACCCATTTCTTCCAGGTTATCTAATTCATCTAAATATTTAAAAGTTATAAACCAAGCCAACACAACAAATAAATAAATCTTATCTTCTTTTTTTTTTTTAAGATTTTATTTATTTATTTATTTATTTATTTTGACAGAGAGAGAGACACAGCGAGAGAGGGAACACAAGCAGGGGGAGTGGGAGAGGGGGAAGCAGGCTTCCTGTGGAGCAGGGAGTCAGATGCGGGCCTCGATCCCAGGACCTTGGGACCATGTCCTGAGCCGAAGGCAGATGCGTAACGACTGAGCCACCCAGGTGCCCCAATAAATCTTATCTTCTTACTCTAGTAAGAAGAATATACCCGAGGACCTGAAAACCCAGGTTCAAATAAAAAATTCTAGGACTGGGGCTCCTGGCTGGCTCAGTCAGTGGAGCATGCGACTCTTGATCTAGGGGTCACGAGTTCGAGTCCTGTGTTGGGGATGGGGCCTACTTTAAAAAAAAAAAACATTCTAGGACTATGCACTGGAACGTGACAGTTCAGGGAGAGTGCCCCCTTCCCTTCCCACCCCAGGCTCTGTCCTGCATGAAGAAGAGCTAGTCACGCGCGCGCGCACGCACCCACAGGGCCACATATCAAGCCCCACCCACACCCCCTTAAACAGAGCCCTTACCCACCTATACACACCAACTGTATGGTCTGCCCTTAGAAGAATAAACCTGGGACATAGCCTGTGCAAGCCCTGCAAACAGGGCTTGGGGCACTCTGGGCAGGGAACCCCAAGACCCCAGGTACATAAGGCATGGTCAAGTTCTGTGCTCTCTCAAAATGGTAGCCTCTAGCCACATACAACTACTTAAATTTTTATTTAAATTATTTAAAATTAAATAAAATTTTAGGGGCGCCTGGGTGGCTCAGTTGTTAAGTGTCTGCCTTCAGCTCAGGTCATGATCCCGGGGTCCTGGGATCGAGCCCCACACTGGCCCCTCTGCTCAGCGGGAAGCCTGCTTCTCCCTCTCCCACTCCCCCTGCTTGTGTTCCCTCTCTCGCTGTGTCTCTCTCCGTCAAATAAAGAAATAAAATCTTTAAAAAAAATAAATAAAATTTTAAAAGTCAGTTCCGGGACGCCTGGGTGGCTCAGTCAGTTGGGTGTCTGCCTTCGGCTCAGGTCATGATACCCAGGGTCCTGGGATCGAGTCCCACATCGGGCTCCCTGCTCAGCGGGGCGCCTGCTTCTCCCTCTGCCTGCCACTCCCCCTGCTTGTGCTCTCCCTCTCTCTCTGACAAATAAATAAATAATTTTTTAAAGATTTTATTTATTTATTTGACAGAGAGAGACACAGCAAGAGAGGGAACACAAGCAGGGGGAGTGGGAGAGGGAGAAGCAGGCTTCCCCGCGGAGCAGGGAGCCCGACGTGAGGCTCGATCCCAGGACCCTGGGATCAGGACCTGAGCCGAAGGCAGACACTTAATGACTGAGCCACCCAGGCGCCCCATAAATAAATAATCTTAAAAAAAGATAAAAAGTCAGTTCCTAAGTAACAGTGAGCCACATTCCAAGTGCTCAATAGCCACATGTGGCTAGTGGCTACCATATTGGACAGTGCAGACAGAGAACATTTCCATTATCACAGAAAATGCCACTGGACAGCGCTGGTCTAGAAGGTGAAGCAATGCTTCCAGTGGGCTCCTCACCTTCTGGGGAGGGATACAGCTGGAGGAAGCCAGAGCTGGACCCCTCTTTCCCAGATGTAAAGGGAGAACTGCCAGAGGATGTCAGGAAGTCTTCACAGAGAGGGTGACATTAGAGCATTGGACCAAAGTAGTGGGAGGGGATAGAAAAAGGGTGGTGAATGGCCATCCAGAGAGAGAAAGCATGTGCAAAAGTCCAGTGGCAATGATCTGTTGGGAGAAACACAACAGATTGGGTATGACTGGAATGCAGGGCGTGGACCTGGAAGGGGGAGGATGGGAGTCTGGAAGGATCCACCGCCAAGCCTCTCAAGGTGCGGGGGCCAAGCTAATGTTATGAGACTCAAGCCTGGTAGTTGATGGGATCAGGTGGAGCCGGAGAGACAGGACCAGCTGGGCACATCAGAAAGAGATGGTAAAACTGAAGACCAGTTGCAGCCTTAAAAACAAAACAACAGACCAGGAGAGAGAAGCAGAGGAGAGGGAAGGGAGCTATCTTTTAGAGGAAAGATATGGCTTTGATGTAAGGGTGAAAAATAGCTCATGCTTGGAGCGCAGGTGACAGAGAGCAGGTGAGTCACAATAGGGCACAGGGACAATGTTATAGATTAGAAGAGAAGTAAACAGTTCCATTTGGGATTCTTAGAAGCTGAAAGGCATCCACAGGGCCAGTCCAGACAGGAGAGTGGAGATTCAGGGCTGCACTACTAAGTGGGTGAAGAAAAAAATGGATGTGGAAGCCACTAGAAGGCTGAGCTCTGGGGCACCTGGGTGGCTTAGTGGGTTAGGCGTCTGACTCTTGATCTCAGCTCAGGTCTTGATCTCAGGGTCGTGAGTTCAAGCCCCTCCACGCTGGGTGTGGAGTCTACTTTTAAAAAAAGAAGAAGAAGAAGGCTGAGCTCTCCCACGGAGGTAAACAAGTCTGGAGACCCATCTGTGGGTCACAACTGGGAGGGTGCCTCCCCTGAGGTTTCAGGAGGCCACAAGAAAAACCAGGACCTGCAGATTTCCCCAGATAAACTGCCTTCTGCAGAGCCGACTCCCAGAGCACCCAGCAGGCACCAGCTAGCATTCTGTCATTTGCTGGTAAGGGAGGCTGGGTGGAGACTGAGGAAGCTCAGCTCCGGGAGGTTTCAGGGAGGAAGGAGAGTGAGTCCCAGGCCCTGTGAGGCAGTCAAGAGGGTAAGGACAATAAGATGTTGGACAAGTAGGATGTTCCTAGTGGCCTTCAAAAAGAATAATGCTTTCAACAGGAGCTGCTGAATTTCAAAGGCGAAGTTTGGAGGCAGGAGGGAGAGAAGGGGAGAAAAAGAGGCAGAGCCTAAGCCTATCATCAACAGAAAGAAAACACACATATAATTAATAGTGTCATTCTTAACCTGTGTTGAGAATCTGATTGGAGTTTTTACAGATAACTCCAGGGGTTAGTCCTTAGAGATTCAGGAGTTCCATAAACCCCTTAAGGTGGAGACCCTCATCCCCAAGAACATAATATTGCTTATGTAGTATTTCCAACAAGGACATGTGGCCTGAATCTACACATAAGGAAACACCAGACAAACCCAAACTGAGGAGCACTCAATTAAAAGAAACGGGGCGGCGGGGGGGGGGGGAGCTCTACTCTGAAAAATTGTGAAAGATGGAAAAAAAATAAGGAATTTCTCCAGACTGAAGAAGTTTAAAGAAATGTAATATGTGATCCTAGTCTGGATCCTACACTAAATGCTCTAAGGGACCCTTATTGAATCAATTGATCACATTGGAATATGGACAGTAGATTAGTTACAAGTATATATCAATGTTAAATTTCCCAAAATTGAAAAGTCTACTGTGGTTGTGCAAGAGAATGCCCTTGTTCTTAGGAAATAGCGGCTGAAGTACTTATGAGCAAATGAGCATAATGGTGGCCACTCTCAGTTCAGGAGGGAAAAAAAATACACACACACACACACACACACAGTGACAGAGGAAGAAAATAGGACGAAATTTTAACAACTGGTGATGGTATATGGATATTTTGGTATATGGTATATTTTAGCAACTGGGTAAGTGGTATGTGGAGGATCTTTGTATAGTTCTTGCAACTCTCCTGTAAGCTTGAAATTTTTCCAAATAAAAAGTTAAACACACACACACACACACACACACACACACAAAACAAAAAAAAAACAAAAAGAAAACCTCTACCCAGACCAGGCGCTCTGAAGTTAGGGACATTTATCCTGCTCTTCCCCAGCGCTGGCCCTGGATTGGCCCAGGGCAGACCCTCGGTCGGGGTCCTGGGTCTACAGGGCAGAATTAGGGGCACAGGTGGTGACTGGAAGAGCCGAGGCCGCTGCTTGGGGACATTCCTCGCCCCCGACATTTTCTGACCTGACAGCTGAGGCAGCCGAGGCCCCAAGCCCGAGTGACTCACCCGCTGGGCTCCCGGGGCGGAGGGGGAGCCCCGCCCCGCGCGGAGGGCCCCGGCCAGCAGGTGCCGCTGTTGAGCCAGCTCCGGCAGACCCTGCAGAGGCTCAGCCGGGCCCCGGAGATGGTGAGCCCACGGGGTGTCTTCCAGAGCTCGGCCCACCGGGGTCTGTAAGCAGCCTCGCTCGTCCTTGCCGGGGGTCTAACTTCCCACTCCCAGGCTTCAGCTTCCCCGCACCCCCTCCGCCACCGTGGATGCCCCAAAACGACTCCCTAGGATGACGCCTGGTGGAGGAAGGGAGGGGCTAAGGAGGAAGAGGCTTCAGTCCTTGGCCCTAGAGTCTGAGTAGCAAATTCATCTTCCCTCTTCTCTGCCCCATCCTTTCTTCTTTCTACCCCTCCCCCACCCGTTCACTCCCTCCTCCTCCTCCTCCCCCTCCTCCCCCTCTTCCTCCTCCCCCTCCTCCCACTCTGGAGCAGCCCCAGGCTTTCAAAACAAACACACCCCTCCCTGACCCATCCCCAGCTTGCCTGGGCCTTTCTCAAGAAGTAGTTGCTGCTAGACTCCAGTTCCTTCTGCAGGTCGGGGAATCTGGATGGAGATAGCTAGGGAGGGGGTAACAGGGTGCTGAGGAGGGTAGGGAGAGGCCCTGTGGTGTTTTTTCTTCCTGGGTAGAAAGGAGTTGCTCTCCCGCTGCCTGGCTGGCTCAGTTGGAGGAGACTGTGACTCTTGATCTCAGGGTCTTAAGTTGGAGCCCCACATGGGATGTAGAGATTACTAAAATAAATTTTAAAACAAGGAAGAAAGAGTGGGAAGGAGGGAGGGAGGAAGGAAGGAAGGAAGGGAGGGAGGGAGGGAGGGACGGAGGGAGGGAGGGAGGGAGTTGCTCTCACACAGCCCCCCTACAGTAGAATGGGATGCGCTGGGGAGGTGGGGTTGGGGGGAGTCTTCCCTGCCTGGGATGGTGGAGCTGGCCCTTTACTCCAGTTCTCTCCTGGCCTTCCCAGACTCAGGATGAAAGGGGCCTACAGAGTCATTTTGTCCATCCCCCTGGTTCCAGGAAGGACCATAACTGTGTGAAACTCTCCCAATCCTCCATGTTCACTAACTTCTTCAACAACCCTCCACTGAACACCAGCTTTGTGCAAGGTACCAGGAGCTTTCCCTGATGCCACACCTTAAATCCTCACTAGGACCCCTGGAGATGGGCACTGTTCGTCTAAGCTGACTTGTCCAATGATCCAGTTCAATGCAGTGCTCCGCTGTGGCTCCTTCTGACTCACCCAGTGGGACCGACCTCCTTTAGCTCTGGGGCCACCACTGTACCTCGCACAGTGTAGTTATAGCATGTGCCTCACCAGCTTCCAGGGATGTGTTTTTGTGGGTCCCCCCCACCCCTACCAGACAGGACTCCAGACCACAGCGGCTGGAGACAGTGAAGCCTGGGGGCCCTGCTCTAGCCTTCGCTGGGCAGCCTTGAGGAAGTTTCTTAACTTCTTCAAGATCAGTTTTCTAATTTGTAAAACAGAGTTAATGGCAATACCTTCCTCATGGGTGGGATCTGATGGGAAAATAAGAAGAGATCTATAAAGTGCCTAGTAGAGGTTTAACTTTAAAAAGAGAAGCCCTGGGGCACATGGGTGGCCCATTCGGTTGAGCATCTGGCTCTTGATTTCAGCTCAGGTCATGATCTCAGGGTCATGGGATCGAGCCCAACATCAGGCTCTGTGCTCAGCAGGGAGTCTGCTTGAGATTCTCTCTCTCCCCCTCCCTCTGCCCCCCACTGCACTCTCTCTCTCCGTCAAATGATAAATAAATAAACCTTAAGAAAAAGAAAGAAAGAAAGAAAGAAAGAAAGAAAGAAAAAGGAAGGAAGGAAGGAAGGAAGAAAGAAAGAAAGAAAGAAAGAAAGAAAGAAAGAAAGAAAGAAAGAAAGAAGAAAGAAAGAAAGAAAGAAAGCCCATCCCCACCAGAATGGATGATGGATGTGGAGCAAAGGAACTCTCATAGGCAATTGGTAGAAAAGTTTAGCAGTTCCTGTTACAGCTGAATATATGCATTCAGTACCACCTGACAGTTTCACTCCTAGATATACGACCAAGAGGAACTTGTGCATGTGTACATCAAAAGACACGGAAAATAATTTTCATAGCAGCACTAATCATGATAACCCCAAACTGGAAACAACCCAAATGTCCAGTAGCAACAGCAGAATGAATTAATACACTTTAGTAAATTCATGCAATGGAATACTATACAGCGATGGAAAATAATGAGCTACTCCTACTCATAACAACACAGATATACCTCAGAGACACAATATTGAGGGAAAGAAATCAAGCAAAAGAGAGGTACACATAGCACCTTTATTTTCATACAAAGTGCCAACCAGCCAACTGATCTATGTTAGAAGTCGGGATAGAGGGTACTCTTGGTGATTAAAAATGAGGTTTAGGGAGTTCTGGAAGCTGATAGTGTTCTGGTTCTTTTTTTTTTTAATTTTTTTAATGATTTTATTTATTTGAGAGAGAGAGAGAGCACATGAGAGGGGGGAGGGTCAGAGGGAGAAGCAGACTCCCTGCTGAGCAGGGAGCCTGACACGGGACTCGATCCCGGGACCCCAGGATCATGACCTGAGCCGAAAGCAGTCGCTCAACCAACTGAGCCACCCAGGTGCCCTGATAGTGTTCTGGTTCTTTCTTGGGTGTGGTTACACAGATGTTTCGACTTTGTAAAAATTTATTAGGCTGTACACTTATGATTTATGCACTTGTATTAAATGTTATACTTCAATAAAAGGTTTACACTAATGTAAAAAAAGACAAATGAATTGAATGACTTGTATCACATAAATCTTAAAGTGTTTTTGACAAAAAGCAAGTGATTAAAATATTTGGGTTGTATGATTCATAGAAATTTTATTTATTTACTTTTTAAATGTTTTTAGGGGGGTGCCTGGGTGTCTCAATTGGTTAAGTGTCTCCTTCAGCTCAGGTCATGATCTTAGGGTCCTGGGATGGAGCCCTGAGCTGGGCTCCCTGCTCAGCAGGGGTCTGCTTCTCCCTCTCCCTCTGCCCCTTCCCCCCCCCAGTGCTCGTGCTCTCTCTCTCATTCTCTCTCTCTCTCAAATAAACAAATAAAACCTTTTTTAAAAAATAAACAAATGTTTTTAGGTTATCCTTATGCCCAACATGGGGTTCAAATTCACGACCCCAAGATCAAGAGTCATACACTCCACCGACTAAGCCAGCTAGGTGCCCCCACAGAAATTTTAAAAAGTGCCTACCACTACAGGGGTGCCTGGCTGACTCAGTCTGTACAGCATGCAACTCTTGATCTCAAGGTTGTGAGTTCGAGCCCCACATTGGGTGTAGAGGTTACTAAAAAAAAATAAATAAATAAACTTACCAAACAAAACTACTTAACCACTACATATTATTTAAGCATACATCCCTAGGGAGTACAAAGAGCAGACATACAGGGGGATGATAAATACCAAATGCAGAACAGAGGTACCATTTTAGTGGGAGAGAGGGGTTTGAAATAAGCACGAGGGACATCACATGTTTTTCTAGTTTTCTTAAACCAGGTGGTTCTTATCACAGCTATTCATTTTATTATTCTTATTACTTTATACTTTTCTGATTGCCTGACATATTTATAGTTAAAAATACTTCTCAGGGCACCTGGGTGGCTGAGTCAGTTTAGCATCCAACTCTTGATTTCAGCTCAGGTCACAACCTCAGGGTAATGACGCCGAGCCCCGCGTCGGGCTCCACGCTGAGCGTGGAACCTACTTAGGATTCTCTCCCTCTCTCTCTCTCTAAAAAATAAATAAAAAATAATAAAAAACAAAAATACTCCTCAGTGTTTAAAAAAAAAAAAAGCAGGAAAAGGAAGAAATTATGTCTGATTTATCTTTGTCTTTCCAGCGCCAGCCTTGGTGAGCCTTGGTGCTCAATAAATGTTTGGTGAAGGTCACTGGGCCTGTAAAAGCCTCAGAGCCAGGGTTCATGTCAAGTCTTCCCACACCAAATCCCAAGCCCAGGGCCCGCCCCGCCCCACCCCTCCCCACCCTGCCACAAGTTGGGGGGCACCTGTGGAGGGGCAGCAACAGAGGAGCCCCCAGCCTTACTCAGCACTCTGTGTATCTGAACTGAATTACAGGGAACAGAGAAGCAAGGCACAAAACGACTTCATTAATCAGCGCTGTGCAAATTCAGAATCCAGTAGCCTAAATTTCTATGAATCACCCTGCCAAAATCTGTTCATAACCTGCTCTTTACCTGAAACCTTTTAAGACGTATCTGTATGATTGCTTGATGCTTTCATCTTTTTTTATATTAGCACACTTGTCCTCTCCGTGGGACAGAAAAGGGGGCTTTGTAAGGTTTGGTTAAAACAGGATTGTGGAGCACATCTGGCTGGGGCAAGAGAATAAACAAACAGCCTTCAGCACATGAATTCTTTGCAAGCAAAGAGATGCTACTAATTGCAGAGGCAGTCTCTCTGTTTGTTAGGCCCTGTGTGGAATGCAGCCTCCAACAACAGCACTTCTCACCACTCAAAACCCACCCAAGCATGCCCAGCCCCGAGAGGGGCTTCTAGGAATGCAAAACGATGGGCTGCCAGGGTAGCAGTAAGCAGACTTAACAGCATAGCAAGCACACGGGCAGGGGCTTGAAGGCTTGGAGGGTTGTTTTTAAGGAAGAGAAATAGGTCCAATCCTACGGGAGGCTGATTATTCACTTCCCTCCAACCAGAGCGAATAGTTTAAAGGGTTTCAAATGACACTGATGTGGCTGAAGCTGCCAGAAGCCCATCCGGTCATCCGTGGCATCATCACACACCTGTCTACACAGGAGATCTTCACCTTTACTGATCGGCATTAAGAAGCGAGGTCTCTGCTTGCCAGCATGGATGAAGGCAGTGGCATCCTGCACTTTACGTAGGAAAATGATGATTCTCTTCAAAAACATTCCCATTCCGACTGTCTTCTTGCCACCCGCAGCTCCCCACCCCCACAAGGCAGGATGAAATCAATTCAACAGCTATTCATTCACTCATTTAACCAATTTAATACTTGATAAAAAAAAAATTTGTGCCAGCCATTGTGTCAGATGCTGGGGTGGCAAAGATGATTAATAGGGTCCCTACCCTTAGGATCTCAGAGTCATGCTAACAAATAATTAGGATTCCGTGTGATTAGGACAATGATAGAGGGAAATTCAAAACGGAGGTCCCCAAGGAGGGCAGGGATGGCTGCTTATCTACCTCCCCAAGCTCCCCAACCCTCCTCCCCAACTTGCCAGCCAGGCCCAACATCCACTTCCTGAACTCATTCCTCTGAGCCCCTGCCCTGCTGTTCTCTCTGCTACTGATGTCCTTTCCCACCCACAGCTGACTCTAGCCCCTGATTTCTACCCCAAGATTCAGCTCCAAGGGATAAGCTCCAAATTCAGGTGGGTGTTTCATTTGGAAGAATTCCATCAGGGAGGAAAACCCTAGGGATCATTTTTTTTTTTTTAAGATTTTATTTATTTTTCAACAGAGAGAGAGAGACAGCGAGAGAGGGAACACAAGCAGGGGGAGTGGGAGAGGGAGAAGCAGGCTTCCCTCTGAAGCGGGGAGCCCGATGCGGGACTCGATCCCAGGACCCCGGGATCATGACCCGAGCTGAAGGCAGACACTTAACGACTGAGCCACCCAGGCGCCCCCCTAGGGATCATTTTTAATGTTGCATTTCCTGAGCAGGGCAGGGGTTCCTTCTCTCATTCTATATGCCTTTCTGTGTCTGAATTATTTCGGCATAATTTACTTGCAAAAGAGACCCAGTTCAAGCTACACCTCCACCTTTAATCCCCACCTCCTGGTACGTTTCCTTGTCAAGAATCAAGCTCAGAAATTCCTTACTGTCAGTCAAAAGCAACTCTGTGTTTCTAAAGATGCATGGAAATGATTGTCACCAATCTATGATCCTGGGTGCACGCCCCCAGGGGGCAGAATGCAATTGAGGAGTGATAAGACGCTAGGGTTTCAACAGTAATAGTAATGTCGCTATTTCTTAAACCGGGTGGTGGGTACATGGGTGTTTGTTTTATGTCTAAAATATTGTAGGTAGGGGCGCCTGGGTGGCTCAGTTCGTTGAGTGTCTGCCTTCAGCTCAGGTCATGATCCCGGGATCCTGGGATCGAGCCCCGCATCGGGCTCCCTGTTCCTTGGGAAGCCTGCTTCTCCCTCTCCCACTCCCCCTGCTTGTGTTCCTGCTCTCGCTGTGTCTCTCTTGTCAAATGAATAAATACAATCTTCAAAAAAAAATAAATTCAATTAAATATTGTATGTAACAAATAAAACATTTGAAAAAGCAACTTTGTCCAGAGTGCGAGGGAACAGGAGGGAAGGGGAAGAGAGAAGGAACTTCACAGGAGTTAGATAATGAAGAGCAAAGAGGTGGCTCTCTGCTATAGGCGTGAAGGGCACACGAGCAATCGGGCTTGACTTGCTGGCAGAGAGCAGAGAGGCGCAAAAAAGGTATGAGGCCATGTCTCACTGTAGAGAACCATATGGTGGTGGCGGAGAGCATGGAAGCAGAAGCTGGACCATCTAGGTTCAAATCCCAGGACAATCTCTTATTAGCCTCACGGCATTGGCAACTTACTTCAATTCCCTCATCCTGAAAAATGTTTGTGGGGATCAAATGAGATGAAGTGTGTGAGGTCACACTGGTTGGTATCCAGCGAGGGCTGAATTTGATTGTTAACCTGTGTTATTACTTGTTAGTTGTGTGACCCTGAACAAGTCACCTCAGTTCTCCAAGACTTGGTCTTCCCATCCATGAAATGGGAATCTCATGATGTCGCCCAAATAAACTCATGTGAAAGGAAGTGGCTTGAACACTCCAGAGTGCTTTGTGAACAAGAGTTAGAATTAAGGGGCGCCTAGGTGACTCAGTCAGTTAAGGGTCCGACTCGATTTCTGCTCCAGTCATGATCTCAGGGTGGTGGGATCCAGCCCCGTGTGGGGCTCCATGCTCAGCTGGGAGTCTGCTGGAAATTCTCTCTCCCTCTGCCCCTCCCCCTGCTCTCTCTCTCTCTCTCTCTCTCAAATAAATAAATAAATAAATACATCTTTTTTTTTTTTTAAGAGTTAGAATTAAATAAGAAGCTATAGGTGGGGAGATCACCCAGCTGGCTCGGTGTAACGCACAGGACTTTTTTTTAGATTTTATTTATTTATTTGACACAGAGAGAGAGAGAGCTGGTGAGAGAGAGAGAAAGAGCGAGAACAAGCAGGGGGAACGGCAGGCAGAGGAAGAGGAAGAAGCAGGCTCCCTGCCCGATGCAGGACTCGATCCCAGGACCCTGGGATCATGACCCGAGCCAAAGGCAGATGCTTAACCGAATGAGCCACCCAGGCACACCCGCACAGGACTCTTGATCTCTGGGTTGTGAGTTCAAGCCCCACACTGGGTGTGGAGCCTACTTTAAAAAATAAGGGGGGGAGGGGCGCCTGGGTGGCTCAGATGGTTAAGCGTCTGCCTTTGGCTCAGGTCATGATCCCAGGGTCCTGGGATCGAGTCCCACATCGGGCTCCCTGCTCGGCGGGGAGCCTGCCTCTCCCTCTGCCTCTGCCTCTCTTTCTCTCTCTCTGACTCTCATGAATAAATAAAACATTAAAAAAAATTTAAAAATAAATAAATAAAAAGTAAGGGGGGAAGAAGATGCTATAGGTAAAACAAGAAAGGATAAGGTACATGAGGACGGAGATTATGTCTATCCAGCTTCCTGTGACATCCCCAGTTCCTGGCACAGTGCTGGGCACAGCATGGACACCCAGAGTTATGGACAGAATCGAGTCCCCCCACCCACAAAAAAGGTATATTGAAATCCTGATCTCCAATACCTTAGAATATAACCTTTTTTGGAACTAGGGTCTTTGCATAGGTAATCAGGTTGAAAGGAGGTAATTAGGGTGTCCTTATATTTTAGTTTATATGCTGCTGAAGCGAGCACTAAGGTGTCCTCATACAAAGGGGAAATTTGGACACAGACAGACACACAGAGATTGGAGTGATGCGGCTGCAAACCAAGACTACAGACTGCCATGCCAGCAAGCCACCAGAAGCTAAGGAGAGGCAAGGAAGGCTTCTTGCCCTGAAGGTTTCGGAGGGAGCACGGCCCTGCCCACACCACAATTCCAGTCTTCCAGCCTCCAGAACCATGAGAAAATACATTTCCGTTGTTCCAAATCAGTGCATGGTGCTCTGTTCCCAAGGCCCTAGAAGCCCAAACACGTGGTGAGTATCTGTCAGATGAACAAATAGTGCTGTTGGTGCTTCCAGGGAGACCCACCATCCCGTTGCCGGCAAAGAAGGGTGTGGTGTCCAGGCAGGCAATGGAGAAGGCACCTGTCCCTTCTGTGTGTGGCTGGGGAGCAGCTGTGGGCAGAATAAGGCAGGATTTGAACCCGGAGCAGAGTCTGTGCTCTTCATTTCCACCCCGGAGAAGCCCAGCTGACTCTAGAGAACCCTCCCAGCCCAAGCCTCCAAGTGGCCTCGTCCCACCCTCCCTCCACTCTGGGTGAGCAAGAAGAGATGGGGTGAGGGATAATCAAAAAGGCACTAAAAAGGGAAGCGAGGATAGCATTTGATTCTGAAACTCCCGGCAAACGCACAGGGCGCTGGTTCACAGATGGATGCCAGTAGCAGGAGGCCTGGGTGAACCCCCGGTCCGGAGGCCCCCCTGCCCAGATGGGACAGAAGTCATTATCATACACACACACTGTGGGTGGTTTTGCTGCTGCGGCCGTGAGGCAACAGATCTTTGCTAGGCAAGATTTCAAAATCTGACTGCTGGAGGGGCCCTCAGTATGTTTTCTGCTCTTACCTCATAAGCCCTGGCACATCCATGGAGGCCAGGAATCTCTGGAGAGATTGGTAGAAATGCATCCTTCCTCTTTTCTTTTTTCTTTTTTTTAAGACTATTTTTTTTTTTTTTGAGAGAGAGAGAGCACGTGTGGGAGGGACAACGAGAGGAAGAGACAATCTCAAGTGGACTCCGTGCTGAGCGTGGATCCTGACACGGGGCTCCATCTCACAACCTTGACCTTGAGATCACAACCCTGAGATCACGACCTGAGCCAAAACCAAGAGTTGGACGTTTAACCCACTGCACCACCCAGGCGCCCCATACCTCCTTCCTCTTTAATCTGAGCTCTGCCCACCCCCATGCCTTCCAAGTCTCCCCAAACACCCTGACTCCTTGTCTGGCATCTGTATACTGGAAGTCATGACATCTAGGAGTCCTCCTAGGGATGTGGGCAAATGAGAGGCACCCCACACATGGGACGTGTGGTCACAGACAGCTGGGCAGAGAGAACATTTGGAGTTCTTAGAACTGCAGTTCTCAGCCCTGGCTGCACAGAGAAGCCCCACTCCACCCCCGCCCCCGGAGAGCCTTAAAAACTCTGATGCCTGGACAGCATCCCCAGACGGATTATATCAGAATTCCTGGGGGCTGGCACCCAGACTTCGGAACTTTAAAATGTTTTCCCAGGTGATTCCGATAGGCAGTCAAGTTGAGGAGCAATACTTTGTTGGACAAAGGAGCTCTGCAAGGAGAGGGAAGCTGGACTCCAGCTGGATGGGAAGCAGCAGGGAAGCAATCATCTCAAAAGGCTTCTAGAAAAGAAGAATGGTGGTTGCCAGGGGCTGGGGGTGGTTGGGGTGGGTAGTTATTGTTGAGTGGATACAGAGTCGCGGTTTGGGCACATGAAAAGAAAAAAGTTCTGGAAATGGATGGTGGGTTATGGTTGCAAAACAACATTAATGTACTTAATGCCACTGAACTACACCCTTAAAATAGTTAAAGAATACAAGAGACAGAATCACAGATTTAGAAAGGTATTTAATCCAGCCTCAGGATCGGTGTTGATTAGGTGACATCTAGAAATCTCTTGAAGATACCTACATGTATGTCAATATCTGCACACATATCCGTATCTTTGCAGGTAGTTAGATGATAGGTAGATAGATAGAGACATACTTTGGGGGAAAAAAAGATATACTTTGGGGAGGGGATCTGGACAAGCTGCTTTTTTTTTTTTTTAAAGATTTCATTTATTTATTTGACAGAGAGAGACACAGCGAGAGAGGGAACACAAGCAGGGGGAGTGGGAGAGGGAGAAGCAGGCTTTCCACCGCCCAGTAGGGAGCCCTTTGCGGGGCTCAATCCCAGGACCCTGAGATCATGACCTGAGCTGAAGGCAGTCGCTTAACAGCTGAGCCACCCAGGCGCCCCCAGGACAAGCTGCTTTTAAAATGTACTCTAAAAAAAAAAAAAAAAAAAAAAAAAGTCTAAGGATATCCAGGGATCTTTAGTAAAAAGAGGGTAATGGGAGAGAACAGAGCTATCAGATATTAAAGCATATTACGCAGCATAATAATTTTTTTAAAGATTTCATCTGTTTATTTGAGAGAGAGAGAATGAGCAGTGGGGAGGGGCAGAGGGAGAGGGAGAAGCAGGCTCCCCACTGAGCAGGGAGCCCAATGGGACTCCATCCCAGCACGTGGAGATCATGACCTGAGCCGAAGGCAAACGCTTAACCGACTGAGCCACCCAGGTGCCCCACAGCATAATAATTTTTTAAGTGTGATTGGTTTATCAGTAAATGAGATGGAGGGGTGCATGGGTGACTCAGTGGGTCCAATGTCCGACTCTTGATTTCAGCTCAGGTCATGATCTCAGGGTCCTGAATCGAGCTTGAGCTGGGCTCCGAGCTCAGCAGAGAGTCAGTTTGGGATTCTCTCTCTCTCCCTCTCCCTCTGCCCCTCCCCTCCCAGCACCGGTGCATGCGTGCTCTCTCTCTCTCGCTCTCGCTCTCCAACAAATAAGTATTTTTTAAAAATGAGATGGAGAACTAGTAGAACAGAAAACTCACAAACGCACATGTGAAAGTAGTTTCCAATAAACGTGGAATTTCAAATGGTGGTGAAAAAAAATTTTCAAGGGTGTTAGGACCACACTTGTGTAGCCATTTGTGGGGGAAGGGAGAGGCCCCCAGCACCTGGAGCCCGGGGGAGGGGGGCAGGAGAGGCAGCTGAAGAGCACTGCCTGGGGAGGTCAGGAGGCTAGAGTTGTTCAGGGGGTGGATTCTGGGAGAGGGATGAGTCCCGGGAGACATCTGGGGAGATGCCTGTGCCTACAAATACAGCTGATGGGAATTACGAGTGAGGACAGTTGGGCCAGGGGCCCAGAGGAGAAAGATCCTCTTTTTCAAAGGCCCAAGGGGAGGGCGACTGGGTGGCTCAGTTGGTTAAGTGACTGCCTTTGGCTCAGGTCATGATCCTGGAGTCCCGGGATCGAGTCCCACATCGGGCTCCCTGCTCGGCAGGGAGTCTGCTTCTCCCTCTGACCCTCTTCCCTCTCGTGCTCTCTCTCTCTCATTCTCTCTCTCTCAAATAAATAAATAAATAAAATCTTTAAAAAAAAAAAAAAGGCCCAAGGGGGTGCACAACTGAGGCTGGATTGTGAAGCAAAGGGAGGGGGGCGTCCAGCCAGAAGGACAGTGGGGCCTGGGGACCCAGTGGGAAGAGAGGGAGCAGGCCAGGCCAGCAGCCACAGGGCTCAGTTCCAGGCATGGAGGTGCGGACCTGTGACCAGGTCCTCACACTGTGGTAAAGGAGTTTGAGTGGCTGACAGGGCATGTATGGGCCTAAGGAGAGCCCCAGGGAGGCGGGAGGAAGGTGAAAGGAGTAAAAGCCTGGGGAATTATGGGCCCCGTGGAGACCCTTCTCCCTTCCTTGTCTCTGGAATGACAGGCTGTGGCAGGGTGGGCTCTTGGATGCCCCATGTGGCTCATAATGACTCTCCCTCACAACTTAGCCTCCCCGGGAACTTCCTCTCAGAGCCCCTGCAGTTAAGGACAAAGCAGGACAGGGCACCCATCCTGGTCATCACGAGGCAGAAGGCAGCAGGTGCCTTGAGGGCTGATCTGGGCAGCCCAGCTTGGATGGGGTCCAGAGGGGATCTCTGGGGCAGGTGGGCTCTGGAACGTCCGCACCCACAGGCGGCCGGGACACCGCAGCCAACCGGGAACCAGCTGCTCACCCTGTCCCACGGCCAGGCAAGGCCTGTGCAGTCCCTCCCTTCCCTGGGTCCACAAAGGCCCTTCTGTCTGGGGGCAGGGGCAGACATTCAGCCGTGGAGACGCGGGTGAACTGAGTTCCAGGTTTAGGCAGCAATGATATCTTATCTGGGGGAGAGGAAGACATGCTTCCCACCCATACCTGCCCTAAGGGCTCAAGGTCCAGGCAGCCCCTTAACTTAGCCCCCACAAAACTGTCATCCTCGGGAGGCCAGTAGTGAAGGCAAGGAGGAAATGCTCTCCAAAAGATAAGGGAAGGGGGTGGCCAGAGGAACTCCCAAGAACCCCCTAGGAATGGAGTGCTTCGCTTCTTGATTGCGCAATACCCTGCAAGTAGTAAAATTTATGGCCGCTTCCATCTGAGAGCATTCCCACACCACTAGCACTTTGCTAAACCTTAACTTACTTTATCTCTTTGAAGACAGGAGAGCACAGTGGTCAACGGCTCAAACACAACCAGACAGAACTGGGCGCTAGCTTTTCAACCTCTCCGAGCCAAAGATGCCTCATCTCACGCATCTGAGCCCAAACCCCCCAGTATGAATCACACCGTCCCTGACACCCACCTGCACTGCCTGGACCCGGCAGGGAGGAGCCAAGAGGATCAAGGAGGTGTTCTGTTTTTCAGGCCAGGCAGCATATTCCCAGACACAGCCCCCTGGCCAGGGATAGGCCCTGGAGGGCCCGGGATCCTGGACTGGCCTGAGGCATCCCCCCAACCCCCATGCCATTGAACAAAGGAGAGGAGGCCCCTGAGTTAGAAGCAGAACTGGGATGGATCACAGGTCTCAAGCCTCCGGGCACAGGGCTCCCTCTACAACAGGCCCTCAGGTCCTCTCAGGTCATTTCAGATCCAGGCCCCAGGAGACCAGTCTTTCCCTCTTGGCTTTACCACCAGGATATCCAGAGTAAGTAAATCCATAGACAGAAGGCAGATTGGTGGTGCCTGGGCTAGAGACAGGTGGGAGTGGGGAGTAAGTAACTAACTGCTTCATGGGGACAGGGGTTTCCTTTTGGGGTGATAACGTCGGAACTAGATAGAGGTGGTGGTTGCACACGTCGTGAAGGTACTAAATGCCACTGAATTGTTCCCTTTAAAATGGTTAATTTTCTGTTATGTGAATTTCACCTCAATTACAAATAAGGGTAGCCAGGGACGCCTGGGTGGCTCAGTCGGTTAAGCATCTGCCTTCAGCTCAGGTGGTGATCCCAGGGTCCTGGGACTGAGTCCCACATCAGGCTCCCTGCTCAGTGGGGAGTCTGCTTCTCCCTCACACTCTCCCCCTGTGCTCTCGCCCTCTCTCTCTCAAATAAATAAATGAAATCTTTAAGAAAAAAAATAAAAAGAAAGAAGTGTACCTGGAGAGAGATTAAAGGAGGAAGAGGGCAAATGCCAAGGGGGGGCAGGAAGGTGAAGGAGGGCTGAGGTATGGGGGGGCATTGCAGAAACAGGGTGGCTTGAGGTGGGGGAACAATAAGAGGGAGGGTGGTCCAGAGGATACAGCCAGTTCAGGCAGCAGAGTTTGAGCCTTGGACTTGGGGAGCCAACTGCCTGTGGGGGAAGGGGGAGAACCAGGGAGGGAGACTTTGAGCTGTTTGCTTCCTCTGAGTTTAGACTGGAAGCTAAATCTGGGGGAGGGGGCAAGGACCTCATCTTTTTAGCTGTTTTTAATTTTCAGAGCAGAGCTTCATCACAGGTAGATGGTTCTTTTAAAAACCCTGGTGCCAATGGAATGATATCGAACATGTTAAGCAGCAGGAAGATTATCCACCGCCCACATCAGAGAAGTGAGGATGGCCCTGGGCTGAGTGTGTGTGTCACTCAGGGCAGCAGGGGGGCTGCCTGACTTCCTGGGGCCCAGAGGCCCTGCCCATCACCCCCTGCACGCCCAGCGTCCTGAGAGGCCAGCACCCACCGGGGTCTGGGGTGGGGGAAGGGATTGGGTGAGCACCATGGGCTCCTTTGTCAGACCCAGGAAGGAGAGTGGGGGCAGCTACAGGAAGTAGGAGGGTGAGGAGTTCCCTCCGGAATCTATCCCCCCACTTCCCTCCCCTGCGCTTGCACAGCTCCTGCACATGCTCAGTGTGCCCATGAATTGGGTTGGCTGGGGGAGGGCATCGACTGGCACCCCCACTTAAAGGGCCAGTGCCATCCTTGCTTACACCCAACAGGAGCAGTGGGAACTGGCCACCCTCTTCCCTCATACTGATCCCTTCACCTCAGACCCCCTTCTTCACTTCCTGCAGACTCCTCCTGTCCCCCCCCCCCCCCCCGACACAGGAGTTTCCACCTGGGGTGGAGGGAGTCCTTGATGGGGAAGAAAGGAGGATGTGGGTGGGCGAGGGTACACAGGCAGGGTTGGTAGGAAGCTTCACTCCTGTGAAATATCTGCCTCTGTGGGCCTCCCTCTCCTGGCCCAGGTGACCAAGAAGATCCTGGAGGGCGCCTGGGTGGCTCAGTTGGTTAAGCGACTGCCTTCAGCTCAGGTCATGATCCTGGAGTCCTGGGATCGAGTCCCGCATCAGGCTCCCTGCTCAGCGGGGAGTCTGCTTCTCCCTCCGACCCTCTTCCCTCTCATGCTCTCTATCTCTCATTCTCTCTCTCTCAAATAAATAAATAAAATCTTAGGAAGAAAAAAAAAAGAAGATCCTGGAAAGCCAATGGGCATGAGGAAAGGAAGACACTGAACATTTGCTCTAGAAAAGCCTGGAGGGGAAAGGGGAATGTGTCTAAGCCCAGCTTTCCCCAGCTGAGGGGGTGTGTATGGGGTGGGGGCTGAGCAGGGGGTTGCTGTAAAGTTGGAGCTCTGTCACTGTGGTGGGGCAGGGAGAAGCCCAGGCCTCGGGGCCCGGCAGCCAGAGAGGGGGAAAGGCGAGAGGCAGGAGGAATCCACAGCTGGCCACCACCTGGAGCCGAGCTGCCCCTCCCCAGTACTGCCAGAGACACTCCAGCTCAGCCCTGGGGCTCCTGGGCACTGAGGTCAGGAAACCAGATGGGGGGAGGAGGTGACAGACTCTTCTTCACCGGCCCCTCTCGGTGAGGACACTTTCCTCGCTCACACTGTTCTCCTTTTGTTTTCTTCTTGCCCCATCCTGTCTTCCACCAGCCTTGGGAAAATAAACCCACCTTGATGTGGCCCTGACCAAGAGCCTGTGAGTGAGGGAGTGAGTGTGTGTGTGTGTGTGTGTGTGTGTGTGTGTGTGTGTGTGTGTGTGTGTGTGTGTGTGTGTGTGTGTGTGTGTGTGTGTGTGTGTGTGTAGGGGGTGGGGAGGGCCAGCGGTCAGCTTTCCTCTCTCCAGGCTCCTCGGCTTATCCTCACCTGTCCCCTCCCCGGCCCCTCCCCCTGTATGTAGCTCTGGCCTACTCAGGGACGCGCTGGCCCAAGCCGCCTCCAGGACACACGCCCAGCACCTCTCCCTCACACCACACCCCTCCCCCAACACGCCAGCAACCCTCTCTGGAATCTTCTCTCCACTCCTAGTCACACACACACTGCCCCGGGTAAACAACCTTCTCCAACCAGGCCCAGCCCTCTCCCTCTGGGCTCCCTGGCTCCCTGGCTCCCTGCTGAGGAATGCAGCAGCTGGGAGGCTGACTGGGGCTGCCTGGGGCTGCCTGCGCCTTGCCCAGGGGTCTTTGGATCCCTGGCTGGCACCCCACAGGGGAAGGCAGGCGAGGAATTCTGGAAAGCCACTCTCTCTCTGAGCCTTGGATTTCCCATCTGTAAAGTGGGGACAATCATTCCTCTGGCCTTTCCTGAGCTGTTCGGGATCAAAGAGAAGGAGGCTAAAATCTTTGGCAGAACCCCGCCCCCACCCCCGTCCCCACCCCCACCCCCACCAGGGACAGGAGAGTCTGCTCTTTCTGAAAACCATCCCTTCCTAGAATCTGTTCTCGCCTTGCTTCCTCGTTGAAGGCACTGGCGAGGCCTGGGTGTGGCAGGGCAGAAATGAAAGTTGTCCGGGCAACACACAGGGCTCGTCAACGTTTCCATCCCAGCGGCTCAGAGGCCTGATCCCTTCTCTTGTCCAATGTGGCCTGTCAAGATGAGCCTTCCCGGAATGGAAGCTAGGCCAGGCCAGGCCTCCGCCCCTCCCTGTGCGCGGTGGCAGAGCAACCCGGGCTCATTGGTGAGGTGGCTAACTTCGCTCTCCAGCGCCCCCCTGAACTCAGCAACCAGCAAGGACTCTGGAAGGGCGACGGAAGTGAGACCAGGGTCTGGGGAAGGGTGGTTCTGAGGGAGGGTTTGCGGGAGCTCAGTTCAGAGCCCAATACTGGGGCGCCTGGGGGCGGGGTCCGCATCATCCCAGCTAACTCGGCCTCCAGTCTTCCAGACAGGTGAGGGCTCACCTTAGTGGGGACGGAGCACACAGGTGGTTCGGCGAAGGAGCAGGAGGTACAGATGCACAGTGGGCGCCAGGGAAGCCAGGCCATCAGCTCTGCTGAGGACTGATCTGCTGCCCACCCTCGCCTCTTGGGCTTTTTTTTCCATTAGGAGAAAACTTCCCTTGGGGCGCCTGGGTGGCTCAGCCGACTAAGTGTCCCACTTGTGATTTTGGCTCAGGTCAGGATCTCAGGGTTGTGGGAGCCAGCCCTGCATTCAGGTCCCCGCTCAGCGTGGAGTCTGCTTTTCCCTCTCCCTCTGCCCTGCCTACTCACGCGTGTGCGCGCACTCTCTCAAATAAATAAAACCTTAGAGAGAGAGAGAGAGAACTTCCCTTGAGTGCTTACTTGTAAGCGCCCTTCCAGGAGGTTAGGGGGCAAAAGTGATGACTAACCTCCGACCCAACCTTACTGGCTTCCAGGTACAGGGATGGGGGGGGAGGGGGAACTGTCAAGGACAAGGAGACACAAGCCGTCCAGACCTCATCCGGCACTATGGGGGGAGGACAGGGAGAATGCAGGGAGCCTGGGAACAAACCCTGAAGGAACCCCACCTGATATCATGCCCTGTCTCCTCCAGGGACACCCCCAGCCCCTCACAGCAATCTGGCATCTGAAGTCAAGTTCTGGCCGAACCCGGTGGTTCCTGAGCCCCACCCCACCCCCGCCTCTTCCTCTATAAAACTTTCAGGGCAGCCTGATTGTTCCCGGACACACAGAGCGGAATTCAGGCATCCTGGAGGCCTTGGTGGTTTTCCCAATAATGAGGTCTGCGGGCTTCCCAGGCTTGGGGCAGGGCAAGGGCTGGGACCCCAGTCCCAAACCTCTCTGGGACACATATGCTCTGATTCTCAGAGCAGCCCTAGTGAAATCAATCCTAGCCAGTCCCATTTGAGCTCATGAATATCATTTAATTTCTTTGTGAAAAATAAGACATCAAAGAACAAATTAGGGAAATGACGAGGTGGAAGGCTGAACCTACTTTCCCAGTTCTCAGGGGGCACAGGGGTGCTGGCAGTGGTTTTCATCTGTCACCTGCCTCCCCGAGCGGCAGCCGGCCTGAGCGCGTGATGAAATGGGACCTGGTCCTCGGGGCATCCTGGCTGAGGGGTCGGGTCCCCCTTAGGGGCCGCCGCCTCGGTTCCACAGGGCGTTCTCCTGCCGCAAGGCGCTGGTTCTCGGTCCGGAGCCTCTCGACCTCAGCGGTCAGCTCCTCCGCCCGGCGGCGGGGCTGCCGGCCGGCGCACCCCCGCAGCTGCTGCAGCCTCCGGGTCTCCTCCTCGGCCTGCGACAGCCGCCTCTCCAGGTCCAGGTAGTCCCGACCCAGCTCCCGCTTGCTGCGGCCCTGCAGGCTCTCCGTGTGGTAGCGCTCGTAGGCCTCGGAGAAATCCGTCTGCTGGAACTCGCCGTGAGCCCGGCAGCGCCCGTCGCCCTCCGGGCTGGAGCCCGGGGGGGGGGGGGGGTAGGCCCCGTGGGGCACCTCCAGGTTGGGCTCCTCAGGGGCGCGGCCGTTCATCAGAAACTGGGTGGTGTTGTAGGGCGCCACGGGCTGGCCTTTGACATCTCCTCGCGGACCCGGGAGGCCCTCCGGCCCTGCCTCTCATCCCGCCGCTGCTTCTCGGCCCAGCTCAGCTCCAGGTAGGGCCGCCGGTGGCGTTTGCGCTTGGAAGGCCTCCTGCGGGGCTTCCTCCGGCCCAATGGGGCTTCGGCAGAGCTGCCCCCTGGGCTCTGGGTCCGGGAGCCCCTACCAGCCCAGGCCACTGCCAGCCCCAGTCGGATCTTCTTCCTCTGAGGGGCACTCTCTCGGGGGTGTCAGGGGCAGGGAACTACCAGGGTCGGGAGACTGGGGGCTGTTTGGGGGCTCCCAGGAGCACCACGGGTCTAAACAGAGAGGACAAGTTAGAGTGAATCACAACCAGCCTGTCCCTGGTGCTGGAACCCTTCTGCAACCAGCGGGCCCGAGGCTGACCTTCCCACAGTTGACACAGGGTCCCTCTCTAGCCTCTCACCCTCTGCCACTATTTGTTGGTTTATGGGCTCCTGTCTGCCGCCCGCGCCCCCACCCCGCAACGCTTCCCAAGTAAACTCATGAAAACAGCAGGAATTCTGCCCATGTATTTCACTTCAGAATTTCAGTGCCTCCAACAGTCGCTGTCCTGTGCCTTGCAGAGCACGCATGCAATAAATACTGTTTGGATGAAGGCGGAGAAAAAGGAGACAGGATGGGAAGTGGCTCCTGCTGTGTTTGCTTAATCAGCCCTCTTCCTAGAAAGATTGTCTTTCCCACAGAGTTGCCTTCATGGGTAAGCAACCTCAGAGCCCCTCACCCCCACTCTGTTCGGAAAGGCCCCACGCTTTGCTTTATGCTCTGCTGTTCTTGTCTTGAACTTCTAAACAATTTTTGAATAAAGAACACTTTGCACCGAGGCCTACAAATTATGTTGCTGATCTTGCTTCCAGCTATTTGCATAGCTGACTCCTTAGGGCTTGGTGCCAATGTCACCTCTTCAGAGGCCCCCCCAACCCTTTCTAAAGATCCCCCCATCTCCCTGTCCCAGTGACACCATCACTGTGTGACCCATTTAACATCCCACAGAGCATCTACCACAATACCATTTACCATCTGTCTTCTTCCTATAAGAATGTGTCTGTCTGGTCCACCACTATGTCCCTCTGTATGGCCCAAGGTACGTGCTCAATAAGCAGGCTAAATGACATAAAGCCCATACGAGAGGGGGATTCAAAAGACACCGGGACCAAAAAAACCCAAACAGACAGACGTTGAGACATAAGACGCTCCTTTCTGTTGGTCTAGAGTCGAGAAGATGGAGTGTATTTATTCCAGGCAGAAGTTGGTATCCCTCTTTGACATGAGCAGCAGGAAAGAGGCCCTTGCTAGGGAGAGGAAGGGTGAACCTCCAGTCTGCAGCTGAGAGCATTCTAGAACTTATCTAAGAGGTGGAAAGGATTCTGTCAAGACAGTGTGTGTGCAGAGCATCTGTTTATCTCCGTCGTGGTAAGGGTGGGAGCACTCAGTGTGGGGGATGGGGAATGAATTGCTCTATGTCTGTGGTTTGGGGAATTCTAATAATAACCGCTACCATTGGCATGCTGCTTTACAAGGCACACCACGGTTCAGAGACACCCGGGCACATGTCCGTACACTGGCGGTGTATGCAGCCCTATGGGAGCTGGAGGCGTGTTGTGTGTGTTTTGGAGGCCCTGAGGTTCTCGTCTTCATCTGGGATGGGGTATGTCAGAGTGTGTACAGAGTATGTGTGTATGTTTGTTTGTTGTGTTGTACTGTTACTTCACCGGCAGGGAGATCGTCAATCGGGAACAGGCCTTGTCTCCACCAGTGTCTTGAGCCAACTGAGACAGAGCTTCTGCCCCACCCCAGAAGAGGCGAGGCCCCTGGCAGTGCCGAGACAAGGCGGCTTGTGTGTGCACAATCATTAACCTGCCCCCAGCCCTCAGCGCGTGTCCCCTCATGATCCTTCCCCTCACCCAAACCATCCCTGCCCCTCAGCCCCACATGCCGCCTCCCTCCTGAAGTCTTGTCCCTTTACCACCATTCCCACTACTGCAGATAAGCAGTGTGATCTGGGTGAGTCATCTGCCCTCTCTGAACTTCTAACCCTGACATGTCATGAACTCCAAATTAAACAACTCCAGAAAACACTGGAAGTGGCTAGGTAGGGTGGGTTAGAGGAGCTGGGTCCCCTCCTCACCTTCAGGGACTTGTCAACTCGGGGAGAATAGGCAATGTGGGTGCAGCAAGAGAGAGCATGGGCAGAGGAAGTCTGGGTTCCTGTTGCCAGATCAGAAGGTGACGTTTCCTGAGAGCCTGACACAATGTCTCTCCCTCTCTCCTGGATGCTATGTGAACCCCAACCCCCATCCTAAATTATGAACCAACTGCTCAAACTCTTTTCCCTGTGTCAGACTTGGTTCTCAGCCTTGACAAAATGCAAGGCAGGGTTCTGGTGTCAGAAGGCCCTAAGTTTAAACGGTGGATCTTTTGTTTGCTGACTGCATGAATCTAGAAAAGGCATTTCAGCTCTGATAACCTGAGCTTCTTTGAAAGGGAAACAGTAATTCATACCTTGAAGGGCTTCTAGGATTTCAGGAGATAGCACAGATTTGGCATCCTGGCATAGGGACTCGGTTAGACATACTGGTTTTCCAGATCTGCCAACACACCTGCGACAAGCGGCCAGGATCCCAGTTAGCAGGATCCATGTCTGGGCACTCAGGTGGTTGGGAAGGTGGGGCTTACCTTGGCCTCCTCCAGGGCTGCTGGTGACTCTGTATTACAGTTGGTCTGGTTCGGAGTAGCCACCTTCTTCTGCTCCAGATCTTTCAGCAGATGCTTCTAACTAATGACACCGGCCTTAAATAACAGAGAGCTAAGTCTTAAAGGGGAGTTTTCAGGAAGACTGGCTGCCCAGGAATTTTTCAGCAACAGCCATTTTGAGCATCAGACCTGCACATCGTCATTATCAAACGAAGGTGCTGAAGCCTCCACACCCTGGTTTTCATACCTCCAGCCAGCAAGGGGCCATCCTCCCAGTCCTGTCCCAGGTCAAGGCTTACATCCTAGGCTGTCCTTCTGGAAGTCACTGAGGCCCAGGCTGGCAGCTAGGAAGCTAGTCCTGAGCTTTGTTCCCCCAGCAACCAAAGGGGGAAAGGTCTTGGCCCAGGGGGGCGAAGATACAGCAGTGACCTAGAGAGGCTGGCGGTGGAGTGGGTCAGCAGCTGGAACAAGAAAACATGGAGCAGGCTTTCCAAGGGGTCCTTTCCTCGCTGCCTCCAGAGGCCCCAGTCGTGACAGCACCCCACCCCCACCCCCCTCAGGCTGGGCTCCCAAACTCAGCACCTCGAGAAACAGATGTGGCCAGGCTGAAGCCTTATCATCTCCTGGGCCTGGCCCGCCTCCCCCTCTCCTTCCTCTCAGGACGGGAAACAGAGGAAAGGGGAAGAAGTGTTCACACTACGTGCAGCTGAAAGGGTAGCCCAACTGGAATAAGGATGGATTCCTTGGAAGAGGGGAGGTGGTCCAAGAAAGGAGATTTTGCAAAGGTGGAACTGACCTCTTTGCTGTCAAGGACTATGCACACGACTATATCTGTGTGTCTTTCTGTGCGACCGACCGCCTGTCTGTGCAGTTCCCAAGGCCTCAGCCCTACCTCTTGCTGCAGTTACAGCAGCTCTGGTCAAGCCGCTCAGGCACTAAGGTCGGGGGTGGCGGGGGCGGGGGGGCGGGTTGGAAACAACCTGGCAGCGCGGCGCCTGCTGGGGATTGTAGTTCTTCTAGTTTGGAAAGCCGGGTGAAGATCCTGTCACGTCTACAGTCAGACCGAGAACTCCAAAACCCATCTGCCCTTGCGCGAGTGGCGGCCCGCGCTCACCGATGCCTTCTTTGACTGGTCAAACTGCCTGCCAATATTTTCACTTTCGTCAACGATTAGCTGTGCGGAAGCACAACAGAACCCGCCTTCCGAGATCAATTGAAGAGTTCATTGATGGCGTTAATCTTTACGGGTCAGAAAATAGATCCGGCCGAGGGGGGCGGGGCTGTGGGTGCGGAGGGATCCTCGGCCCTAGAGAAAGGCGACGAGAAGGATCGGTGGCCGCCGCCGCCATTTTGGGCTGGGAGGAGGCAGCGGAGGGACTCGCTGCGCAGTGAGAGCACCCCATGGGGGGTGGTCCGGGCGCGGGGAGAGGCCGGGCCGAGTGGGCTGCCTGAAGTGGTAGCGCCGGGAGACGGCGGGGAGTGGGACCGGGGGCCGGGGGGGTGAAGGTTGCAGTCTTCCCGGCCGGGCCCGGTCCTCAAACCGTCCCGGCAGCCCCGCAGCTTCGCCTCTCACAGAGGGCGGGGTTTTGGGCAATTACCGCGTGTTCCCCGAGACCCCAGTTGGGGAGAGACTGGGTGAAACGACTCCCTTCTGCCCTTTTCACGGGGGGCGCAGATCCTGAGGCCGAGCTTTGCCAACTTCTTTCCCCACCCCCATGCGGCCTGGGTATGGCGGCGGGGCCCAGCGTTGCGGGGCCCCAGCTTTGACGGGCGAGGTGGGGGCGACGCCAGATTCCAAAGACTGGCGCCGCGGGGGAGGGCGGAGGTCCCAGCTCTGGCCGCGCGTCCTTCTGGCGTGGCAGGCAGCTGGAGGCCCCGAGGGCGGAGAGCCGGGTGAACCCACCATCTTCCCCCATACAGCAAAGCCATCCCGCGGCCCGGGCTTCGAGAAGGAACAGCCTTCTTCCTACAGTAGCAACCACTAATTCCCCCGGAACTAGGTAGATAAGTGGCTCGTGGAAACCTTCACGAACCCAGTGCCTGGAAATCTCTGAGTGCTCTTGGCCTCAAGATTTCTTTCCAGCCCCGATTCTCGGAACGACCTGACCTTGCACGTCCCCAGCCAGTTTGGGAAACTCCAAAAACGTGCTGTTGCACTTCTCTTGAAAGTTTACACCAAAGAGGGGTTGAGTTTTTGCCCTTTACAGGGTTGGGGGACACAAAATAACCGAGTGGCCATGGCTCTGGGAATAAAGGTGGAGTGGCCCATTTCGGATGCTTCAGGAACATCTGCTTGCGTTTTGAAATCTGAGCCATGACTTTTACCAAAACTTTTGGAGAAATGGCTGCCCTCCTAGGGGGAAAAAAAAAGGAACTAATTCCAACGTAATCTTTGTAAGACCACAGATTCTTTCCAGTTTAAAGAACGTTTCTCCCACAAACTAAACAAAATGGGGAGTATTTTGCTACTGGTGCATTGTTACTAGGGAACCTCTATTTTGAATTCCCAAGCAATTGAAAAATCACTTCTGTGGATCCCAGATGCTACCAAGATAGAAATTGCAGTTTTGAGCTACTTCATATTTGTAGCGTTTGGGAGGGGTGGGGGAGACCTGCTTTCAAAAAAATAAACACTCAACCTTATATTACAGCTATAGCAGTTTAAGGATTGAAGTTTGATGTGAAATTATTTTCTTGAATTACAGATTAAGCCTCCTTGTTTTCTACCGCTCAAAATCAACTTCAGAGATTTACATACAGTTCAGGGATATCTTAATTATTTTGTTGCTAAAATGTCAGTTAAAATTATGCTTAGGTAGACTCTAAAGTATGAGAGTGACTGTGTAGTCAACTTTACCTTTGAGGGTACCTTGTGATGAATCTCATTGCCAGTCACACTTGGTCACATCATTCCTGCGCCTTTGGCTTTATTAGCAAGAACCTTGAAAGCTTTTTGAGAACCGAAGCCGCCCTCCTATTAATTTTTTTTTAAAGTTGTAAATGACAATTCCATAGCCTTATCTCTATTCTCCCCCTCCTCTCCAGATGTTCTCAGAAAAACTCTTTTTAACAACTGGATTGCGAAAATATGATCGCTTGACTCGATTTCTTAAGCCAAAATTTGAAACACTAAATGCAGTACACTTGATTCATACTGTAGGTTGACTTTTGGCTTAAGTCCTGTCAATTTTACACTGTTCTTCAGATCAAGAGAAGATGGGAGTTAGGAGAAGCTAACATTAACTTGGTAGGAGTTAAGTTAAATAGTCTTAGGAGCTGAAAGGGGCTTTAAAGGTTATCCTTGTGGTTCTTCTGTCAGTTTAATGGAGGAGGATCCCAGACTCTTGTGATTCATCCTCCATTGTGAAGTAATGTAGTTAAACCTTTGGGTGCTACTAGGTGGAGAATACTGTGCCAGATGCAGAAATGTGTTACTCATTTATAAAGATGAAAGGTTACCATCTTTAAGGTTGAACCACAAGCTTTTCCATTCCTTGATAAGGAAAGCTGGGAATAAACCCAGTTTATAAATGCTCTCTTGGTTATCTTCTGAGCAAAACACAGGACTGGAAGTTAGGAACTCCCAAGTTCTATTTCTTTGTGTGCTACCACTGACTTGATTGGCTTGGCCAGGGGCCAAATCCTGAAGATGAGTCCAAACTGGTCATTTTGTTGCTGAGTCTATTGTTCATCTAATGTTCAACCAGACCTTCAACTTCCTCCTCAGCTATCCCCTTTCAGATGAGTTCCTTCGGCGTTTATGACAAAGTCTACAAACCCTATATGCCTCAGTTTCCTGATTTGAAAATAATGCCATTGCTACCTCCCATATACCTTGAGGATTGACTACTCTTTAGTAAACATTTATTTACCAAAATACCAAAATTTTGTTATTTGGGAATCTAGAACTTCTGCTTCAGAGGTTATTTGGGGCATTTGAGAGGCCTGCCTTACTGAAATGTGGCCTTGGTTGCCCTTGGCAGCACAAAGGGTGGCCATCCAACTAGGCTGAACAAGGGTCAGTTTCTTAGGGTACCAAGCAGTTGTTGCTAGGAAGTCCTGGATATTTGACCCTGAGGGCCAACTCCTGGGGCCTGGTGGCTCTGTGAGAGCAGGATTCATCCACGGGTAGGATTGATTCTTTGCAGCAGTCCTCTTCAGGATGAAGATCCTTGCTTCTGATTTGATTTCCATAATAACCATTTTTTTAAATTGTGTTTATCTCTCACCATCTTTTTCTTTAATTTTCTCCTTTTAAATTGCTCACATGTTTGCCGTTTTAAGTACACTCTTAGGAGCAACTAGAGAGGAAGGTAGAACTAACCTCTTAGACATTCCTTTCCATCCTCCAGTTCGGTTTCCTGCCTTTGCCTAACAGTTGTGCTGGAGTTACCCAGGTCTGCAGAATGCTGTGTTTAAAACAGGCTTCAGACTTCAAATTAATCTCCTGACCCTCTGGAGGCTAGCGCAAGTTCTACTGAGTATCTCACAAGAGCAGTGATGCTATCATTTTCTCAACTATACTTGTGCATGGGGCACTCGAGTTCCCACATTTTCCTTCAGGAATAACCTTTTTGCTCACTGCAAACCCAGGGCTTTTTAACACTTCGCACAGTCAGTGGATGTGTGAAATGGAATATGAAGAATGAGAGTATGATTTCCTTCTGAATTTTTGCTCTTGAAAAAACTTTTAAGCCAAATGTAAGTGCTCTTGGTGCTTTGTTGAGAGATCACGCTAGCAATTTCAAGAAACTTACCAACAGTTTCCTATAGCAGCTCAACCATTTGAAAGAATTTTGTTGGTGTGCAGAGGTTTATTAGTAAACTACTAGGATTGTTCCTGCCCTTGACCTTGTTGATAACATCATTTGTCATAGTTGAACCACCTCTAAGTAAAACCCAAGAAAAAGTTTATTCAGGAGGATTTGTGAGAGCTCAAGTATTGATCTGTCTAAACTCAGCCTTTCTTTTTTTACAAGAAGGAGAATGAGGTGGTAAGCTTTCCAGTATTCAAAGACAACTGGGTCAAGATTGAAATCTTTGCCTCCTAGACTGTATATTCTGTCCCATTTGGAAAGTATGACTGTTACCTTTGGTCAGCAGATCCCACTGTGTTCAGGGCCTGAATTTGACATTTTCTTTACTTTAAAAAATTACTTTTCATTTTTAGCATCAACTATCCACACCTTATGTGAGAAATAATAGTAAAGTGGAATTTTATCCCAATGTTCTTGTCATATTTGAAAAATAATTTCAAAAAACAAACCTCACAAACTCAAGTGTACTTAGGTACAAGTACTGTCTCAGCTCTAACCAATTTTGCCATCACAGTGATGTGAATATTTGTTGCTAGCTGTTCTGGGTGTAAGTGGCCAGGGAGAATCCCGTGGTGCATTACCTGATGTTTAACTAAATGTAGCCAGCTCTTGATTTTCTGAAGGTAAACTGTTCAGTTGTGGTTTTGTTTTTTGGGTTTTTTCCCCCCTATGGATTCCCTCTTGAATTTTTTTTTTCTATAACTTTTGAAGTCATTAGGGTAAAATATATTTATTTACATTTTCCCAAGCAAAGGATTTTAATTTTACTCTGGATGAAGGGAAAATTAAAATACCAATCAAATGGGCAACTGCTTTGGTCTTAAAAAGAAACAGTAAAGGGGCTGGCTGAGTTGGTGGAGCTGGTGACTTGATCTCGGGGTTGTGGGTTTGAGCCCCACATTGGGCATGGAGATTACTGAAAAAAAAAAAAAAGAAGAAAAAACAATAATAGTTATATCAATGGTAGCTTACTTTTGTATAACACATTTTCATGCTATCTTGTTTAATGCTGATAGCCGTTTTGTAAAGTTGGCACAGCCCCATTTTGGTGATGAAGGATGAGGCTCAGTTGTTTCCAGAGTTACACTGCTAGTAGTATATGTTAAAGATAGGACTAGGACCCTGGTTTTTTGACTCCTAAACTAGGCTAATTTTTATGTTTTCTCTCTTTAGAGTTACCCAGTCCATTTATTTTATTTGACAGAGCACACAAGCAGGGGGAGTGGGAGGGAGAGGGAGAAGCAGGCTCCCCATGGAGCATCCCGGGACCCTGAGATCATGACCTGAGGCAGACACTTGACTGAGCCACCCAGGAGCCCCCACTGGTCTATTTTTCCTGAATTAAACCAATTTGGACCTCCCTGGTCTTCCCCCAAACTGAGATCTAAAGGTCCCTATCTCCCAGGGGCCACTTTATATTCTAGGCTAGCCCCCCAAAAGTTTTCCTTGCTCAGAGGAGGATTAAGCTTTCCAACCATCTGTCTCAAAGTTTAGGAAGCACTTTGCCCTGGCTGGATACCCAGGTGCCCTATGATGAGAAAGGGAACAAACAAATTGCCCATGTGTAAACATGGTCTTTTGAGCAGCTCAGTTAAAATGTCTGGCAGAGAGGACTTTAGTGAAAGGCTAGAGATCCTCAAGTGATTTGAAGATCATTTGTTATCACAGCCCACCCCCCATTAATGTAAGTAATTCAGTCTTTTTCTCTGTCCTGAGAGCGGTGTACTACTCAAGTGTTTTAATGTAGAAAGTATTGATAGAAAACTGAAATTTCACACAAACCTCATCATTCTAAGAACATAAATGCAATACATACTATAAAGTGCCTTTGGAAACAAAGTTCAGATAGTTGCATATCTCAAGGTAAATCAAAGTCATTTGTGAGTAAATTAACTATTTGTGTATTTTTAAAGACTAAACTGAATTTGTCTTCTAAGAGTAAAACATACTTTTTTTCTGATGATAAATGTACTTCTAGAGTGTTCCTAAGACTGATAGTGGGGGAAACAAGATCATTAACATAAATCCATCTTACTTAAGTTCTACAATCAGAGGTTATCACTGCTGCATCCTGTAGTGCAGTCAAAATGAGGTTTCTCTGCATATAAAGCCAGAGGGCAGTGTTGCTGCCATTCCACCAAGCAGCCCTGTTTCTGGGACTACTGCATGACGTCATAGCAGAAGGAGAATTAAAAACACGAAGAAAACTATTTCAAAATAGACATTTAATGTAATTTTTATTTTTTTTAATTTTTTATTTGACAGAGACAGAGAGGGAACACAAGCAGGGGGAGTGGGAGAAGGAGAAGCAGGCCTCCCACTGAGCAGGGAGGCCGGTGCGATGCGAGGCTTGATCCCAGGACCCTAGGATCATGACCTGAGCCGAAGGCAGACACTTAATGACTGAGCCACCCAGGCTCCCCTTAATGTAATTTTTAGGCCGAAAGAAAAACGGATCATACATTGTCTTCAGTGGACCATCTGCCAGAGTAGGACCAGTTTAGTACAGCTCTGAAGGCCCTGAGTCAGTTCTTGACCAGCATAATTCCCCTTGGTTCATTGATTTGTGAATGCTTATGCATCATAAGGTGCATTTCACTCTTGGGAGTTCCTGCCACCTCTGCTGTTCCATTTAGATACAAAAGCAAACTTTCCAATGGGAGTTTTGTGTGTCTCCCTCCCCCCGCCCCCCGCCTTTTCCTGCAGAGGTTTTTAACCTTCAAGGAGTTTGACAGTCTCATGGTTCTCTTGAACTGTGTTCCCAGAAAAATGTACATATAACACAAGTCTACTTCATGGGGTTCATGAATCCCAGGGCCCCCTCTGGATTCTAAGGCCCCAAGTTAAGGAACCCCTGTATTAATGATTTGAGCAGTGCATTTGCCCTAGGGAAACACTGACACAGGGCAGGTGGAGATGGGCTGGATTAACCATGATGTGGAAGGAATAATTTTTTTTTTTAAGGAGATATGTTTATTAAATACACCGCAAGGGAATGGCAGGCAGGACAGCAAAGAAGAGATTGTCTGCCAACAATCATCATTTCTTACTATTTGATTTGGGGGTGGAAATTAATTCCCAGGGTCTCCCTGCATTTTCAAGAACAGAACTATTCCAGAGCCTAAGCCCCTCTTAGGAGAGTGAGACTAGCGGCTGTACAGGGAATGACTGTACAGGGTTCCCACTCGGCCCATAAGGACTTAATTTAGCTCCTCTTCCAGAAGCTTTATATTTGATTTGCAGTAAGGGACCGGGGGGGATTTCTAATTTTGGTTTGACCCTCATGAAAAGGTGGAGAGCTCCTTTTTTTTTTTTTTTTTTTTTTTAGTATAGGGAGCACCTAAGTATTAGATAATTAGGGTAAGTCCTTGGAATGCCCCAAGCAACCATTTCCTCTATAAATCCAATATTCCCTACCTCTAAATGTCTTAATAAAGAACAGCCACAAAGTTTATCCAACCATTGCTTGCACTAAAAAAGCAGGGGGTTTACCAAGAGCCTTTTTCAGACATCCAGGAACTTCTTCCAGCCTTATTGGGGAAGTGGAGGAATCACTAAAAACCTATTTGTAGGAATGAAATGAGACTGTCAATTGTCTAACCTAACAAACTGCCAAATTAGGTTTACAGTTTTGTTAATAGACTTTCAAATGGCTGTTGAGAAGCAGAATTAAATTTTAAGCTTCTGATTGTAGCCACTTTCTGCTCCCCAAACACCCAACACTGGTTTCTTTCTCCAGCATCAAAAAAGAAAACCAAGGCACTAGAAAGCGAGCACACTTAGGTATTGAAGATAATTAAACTTTATATTTTGCCTGAACTGTATATTTAGCACACTAAAACCCATTCAAGGGAAAAATCAGCAAATTGAAAATTGTCCCATTAAAGATTGTTTTTTGCAAACTGACAATGATTTCTTTACCCCCCCAATGCAATAAATCAGCACTATTTTGAATTAGCTCTAGAAATCACACTGAAACTATGTTACATTTACAAATATTAAATTTATTATACCTAGAATGAATTTAATGGTTCTCAGATTTGGCCACCTTATAGCTCCGTTTAAGGAGGGGATTTTTTAACAGAAAAATGCATTATAACTTGGTCAAGTTACTTACACGTTAAAAAAAAAAAAACTTCTAAAAAGAAAACAAGAAAAGCAACCCTTCAGTTTCACATAATTAAAGAACAGGAGAAAAGCACGCAAGCTACATCATAGCTAAATTTACCAAACCAACCAAAGCCGGGGGGATTTTCTCTTCTGATTATTGTCATAAAAAGGTCCACTGTCTTATATACACATGTGTATAATGTTACATTCCATCACTGTAAAAAGTCCCCTTTGCCCCCTCCCCCCAAAAAGTTTCAGTCTAGTCTCCAAACTTGGACAGCGGCGCTCGCTCCTGCTGCCGGTGCAGTTCGTTCTCCGTCAGCAGCTGGAGGTTCTCGGCGCGCAGCCGGTCCAGCTCCAGCTCCAGCTCCCGCACACGCGCGTCGTCGCCGCCCAGCCGCTTGCTTTCCAGCCGCAGCCGGTTATTCTCGTCCTCCATGCGCGAGAGGCACTTCTCCAGCTCCAAGTACTCCTTGATGAGCTCCTGCTTGCTCATGTTCTGCAGACTCTCCGCGTGGTACCGCTCGTAGGTCTCCGAGAAGTCCCGCTGCAGAAACTCGCTGCCGTCTCCTCCCATCCCGTCGCTGCCCCCATCCTCCTCGCCCGCTTCTTCCATGAAGTCCTCATCGCTGGTGTCGTCGGATTTGGCAGCGGCCCGCTTGGGGTAGAGACCGGTTTTGAGATCCGGCTCCTCCTGGTCGTGATCATCCATGAGGAACTGCGTGGTGTTATAGGGTGCGACAGGCTGGCCCTTGGCGAACATCTCAGCTCGAATCCTTGAAGCTCGCAGGCTCTGTTTTTCGTCGAACTTTTTCTTCTCCTCCCAAGTCAGCTTGTAGTACGGTTTCCAATGCCGCTTCTTCTTGGAGGGGCGTCTCCTATGTTTTTTCTTGCCCAGCTGTCTCTGCTGCTGTCCCCACGCCTCCTCGCCCCCTGCAGCAGGAGCCCCCAACTTGTTGGCCTCGGAATCATGACATGGCTGTGCGAGAGGCTCGGCCTCGGGCCTCGGTTCCCCCCCAGCCCCCGGCGGGGGGGCTCCGCCAGCGGACAAGTCGTCCCCATTCTGGCCCTTCTTGCCTGCTTGCGGGCAGCTAGGTTCTGGACAGACGGGGTTCTGAAGGGGAGGCGGCTGCGGCTCCAAGCTCCCTTCCCCCTCCTGCCCCGGACGGCCACCCGACTGGGGGGACGCTCTCGATTGCCACCTACTGTCCTCCTCGGGCACCCGCTCCTCCGCGCCTGGGGGGCGATCGGGGTTCCGCTCATCATGAACAGCAACAGCACCTGTACAGTTGCTAGTTTGAGGCTGGTGCTGGTATTCTGACAAGAGTGGCTCGGCCATGGCTAATAGAGTCCTCTTCTCGAAGTTTGAAAAATTTTGGCTGTAAGTCCTTAATGAAAAAAGAGGTTTTTCTTTGCTTTTAAAAAATGTCCAGCAGAGTCCTCTTCGGTCTGTAATTCCTGCAGTGACGCCTTTAGCAGGTCCTTCTGTAAACAAACTCCAATTGCAACTTGGGAGAGCTCAAGTCAGTAAAGGGTTAAGTGCCCACAGCGCGGCCAGATAGCGGGTCCAAGGGGATGCAGCAGCAGTAACAGTACGTAATGTGCAAAGGAGGTGGACCTCAAGCCTCCCCGCAGAGCGCCCCCACGATCGAGGAGTTGGTGGGAAAAGGAGATGAGGTTAAAGTCCAACGGGTTAAACCCAGCCCCGAAGGGGTTAAAACTACCCGATGACGCTGCCTCCGAGGGGCCGAATCCACAAAGGGTTAAATCCCCTGCCGCAGAGCCCACAAGGGGTTAAAGTCCCAGAGCCACCTCCTCCCACTTCCACGGGTGTCGCTCCAACCCGAGCTCCCAGTTCCCTAGGCCCGGCCGGAGCCTCAGCCGAGGACAGACAAACTCATCTCCCCTTTGGCTCGATGCTCGGCTCAGCTCAGATCTCCACCGCCTCCTCCTCTTTTCCTCCCTCCCTCCTCCCCCTTCCGACAGCAACTCTTCCGCCTCCTCCCCCAACTTCCCCTCCCAACCTGCCTCTCCACCTGCCAACTTCCAACTGCTGCCTCCCAGCCCTCTGCGCCCCTTTTATATAGAAGTCTGTCCGCCCCGCCCATGCGCATGCGTAACGGAGTCCCCGTCTCAGGAAGCTGGGAGTCGTAGTTTCCATCCCTCAGGCCCGCCGTCCTCGCGCGCCGTGCGACGTAGCCAATCCCAGAACGCGTAGGGGGCGACTTCCAGGCCGCCTCCTTCCATTGCATAGCCCTCGCTGGAGAAACGTGAGTGACCATTGGCCAGGAGTCACACGTCTCGCCGAAGAAGGAAAGCCAATCGCAGAGAAGATGGGGCGGGCTTTGGACCATACCATTCTGCTTCAGGAATACGAGAAGATTCGATGGCCTCTGAGGGCCTACACAGAATATTTTTATTAAAAGGTGCGTTGTAAAGGGTATTATCGTCTTCTGTCCTCAGCGGAAGGGTTCCGAAGGTCATAAGCATTTGTTAGCTAAAGCAAAAATGGTTTATTCCTAAAAAGTAGTCCCTACAGTGTAAAAGAGGATTAAAGCCTATAAAGAGAGATGTTGGCCTATGGCTAATAACTCTCGATTCTTAAGATTACAGGAATGGCTGCAAGGTGTGTGTGGTTAATGCCTGGGACTGATATTTGCGGAAGGATATTGTGAACATATTTTGAAAAAACGAAAAGCGTATGAAGAAGTAAACAAATGAAAAATAAAAAGTGCCGCCTTAAAGGGACAGTGTGACTGCATTAGTGCAGCAACCCCGGACTAGGCCTTGGAGGATGAGAAGGCAGGTTCGAGTCCCGGGTGACTTCCACCCTCGGATTGGCCTTGGGACCGCTGGACGAAAGTGGCCGAGCCCCGGTCCAGGCCTAGTCTTTCAGGGCCGCGGCTGCCCCAGGACCAGTGCAAAACGGTGGGCCGGTGGGCCGTGACCGAGCCTCTCGCCCGGGCGGGGATCCGGGAAGCGCGGGGTGTGCACCTGGGGCTCCCGGGAGACCCGGGGTGGGAAGGCCTCGTCCCCGGGCCTCAGCTTCTGTCGAAGAAAATGGCCTCCTGGGGCCGACCGGGAGCCTTTCCTGAGCTGAGACAAGGCAGTCCGGGCCAACTGAGGGACCTCTTTGTGGGGAGGTGGGAGAGAAGGTTCAGAATTAATCCTGAGTTTAAATAATCAACCAATCTCTCCATCCATAGAAGCTCTGCTCATTAGTGGGCGCTGGGCAGCACTGGGAGGGAACGGAGCCAAAGAAAGAGGACGTCTTGCCCAGAAATGGGGGCAGGGGGATGCTGGCCCAGGACCTTGGGGGTAGACTCATGGGGGAGGGAAGGTGACACAGTCTCCTTGAGAAAATTCTCCAGATTCCAAGCTCCAGCCCAGAGGACAGGGCCGTGGAGTAGCCTAAACTCTCCGCTGTAATCATTTCTGCCTAAAATCTCAGTGTAATAACAGCCTCCCCCTCTGGCCACACATCCGTGACCCATTCTTACTATTTCTTTCTTAATAGCAACATTTTACATCCCGGCCTCTTTCTAACATACAACATTTTTTTACACACAATCATTTGACCCCACCACAGCCCGGTGAGTTAGACAGGGTAGGAATGATTGTCTCCATTTTAGAGATAAGAAATCTCTGAGACTCCGAGAAATGAAGTGACTTGTCCAAGGTCACATGACAACTAAGTGGCAATTCCTGCTAGAACGAAGGTCTTTTTGACTCTCGTGTCATTTTTCTTTCACAAAATTCTCTTTTGCTCAAGAACTTTGGATTTAGTTCCTTTCTATTTCCAACAGCCTCAGCCTAATTAAAGCCCTCGTTTCTTCATTTAGCGAACATTTGTTAGGAAGGAACAATGATGAATAAAATGTCATCCGTGCTGCACATGGACAGTGTGGAGAGGCCGTTAAACCACTGTGAGTCAAAACGACAAATGAAGAAAATCCTGGCTAGGGGCCTGTGAGCCAAGCTGCTCAGGAGTTAGGAATTAGGGACAGGATTCGTGGGGGACATGTCTCCTTGGCGCTCTCGGGAGGATGAAGGGTTTTGAGGCCCAGTAGCATGAAGAAGGACGTTCTTTAAAGAGCAAGCGTCATGTCCAAAGAAAGGACTTGTCTGGGAACTCAGGAATGGTTCCATGGGGAGGTGGTGATGGGCACGCCCCAAGGGAGAAGCAAGAGTGCCTCTGGGGCACATCCACCTGTTTTGAAATTGACCACTCCAGTCCCTGGGCTTCTGAGAAAAGCCTGCCCTTCTTTGTGCTCCTTCATCAGTCATGCAGGAGACTCCTCTGTGAGCAAGAGCTCCCCCTCACATGGACAGTTCCCTGAGGAAAAGAGGTTTTGCAGAGAACTTGAATGGGAGTCAGAGATCTCTTTATTGTTACCACATTTTCAGACTCCAGAGGACTCCTGGGTACCCTCATTCAGGGGGATTGAAAGGTAACAGCTGAGCCCAGCCACCCTTAGTTTGTTGGACAGGACTCATTTGTCATGTGTGGGGAGCGGAGGGCAGAGTGATAGGTTGTGGAATTCTAGAATTCTGTCAAACAAGAGGCCGGGCACCTTGATATTAGCTGAGTTTTAAGCCATTGCCAGGCATTTTACATGTCCTGGGCATTTAAAACCCAGGACTGGGAATGCCTGGGTGGCTCAGTTGGTTAAGCGTCTGCCTTCGACCCAGATCCCTCAGTCACGATCCCGGGGTCCTGGGATCGAGCCCCACATCGGGCTTCTGGCTCAGTGAGGAGCCTGCTTCTCCCTTTACCTCTACCTGCTGCTCCCCCTGCTTGTGCTCTCTCACAAATAAATAAAATCTTAAAAAACAAAACAAAACCAAAAAACCCACGACTGCCTTATGATGAGCTCTTCATCCTTATTTTACAAACAAGGCAGCCCAGGTTCAGAGCAGTTACGAAGCTTGCCCAAGTCCCACAGCTAGTTGTGTGCCCATCCCTGCATCCCCAGCATCGCTTGGGTCCCACTCCTGCTGGGGTCCAGCTTTAACACAAGGGTTTATTCAGTCTCTCTGCCTGCGCCCCTGGGCTGGATCAGAGAGCACCAGGGCCTGTGTGTCTGCCCTCCCCACCTCGAGAGAAGGACTGACGGAGTGACTTGAGGCTTCCAGTGGTTCGAATCATAGCCAGCCTCGGGTCAAGGCTCGGGGCGGATAGAGGGAACTCAAGAGGAGTTTAAGGGTCTCCAAGAAGGGGCCTTCAGAACTGCCTTTTCCTCACCGAGGGCAGGAAGGTCCTGGAGCCCAGGCGGTGGCAGCTGCAGGGGCTCAAGGCTGCTGTGGCCCTCGGCAGTTGGGGCTCCCGGCCAGTGGCCTCTCGCGCTAAAACTAGGGAGGCGCTCGGAGTGGCGAGTTCCCCACCGAATACGGGCCACTGCTGGAGCCAGAGGGGCCCGGGGCGAAGGGGTAGGAGGCGCGACAGGGCTGTCGCTGACCAGAGGGAGACCAAGGCCGCCAGGCGGTGGGAAAAAGAAGTTCGGAGTCCGAGCAGCCGGCGGCGCCCGCAGCTCTGTGCCCACGCGGGCGCTCTGCCCACCCCGACGGGGGCTCCCTGCGTCCGGCCCCGCCCCCACTCCTCAGGGCGGGGCGGGGACTAGGCTCCCGCTGGGTCTTGGCCTTCCAGAAAGTTCCCTGGGAAAGCCCGAACGCGGAGGTCACGCCAGCTGTGGAGGGGGAAGCGGGCGGTGGGCACTTCCGGGGCCGCGGGGGCCCCCGGGGCCCCATCCCTGCGGCCTGCGCTCGACACAACGAGCGGCCGCCTTTCTCTCCGGGGGGTGACCCGGCCTCCGCCCGTGCCCCGCGAGCTTCCTCTCCTCCCCGCGCCCCCCCCGCGCCGGCTCGCAGGGCCTCCCCTCCGACGGGGCGGGGGGTGGGGCCGAGGCGCGGCCCCACCCCCCGGCGACAGCGGAGGGCCCCCCGCGCCCCTCCCTCGGCCGCCCCCCCCGCCCCCGGCCCCGGGCCCCGGGCCCCTGTGCCCGCCGCTCCTGCTCTGGGAGGAGGGAAAACCGCCGGCCTCTCGGGACGGTCCTCGGGGGCGCTGGGGGAGGGGCAGGGAAGAGGCTTGTGCCTTGCGCGCCCGGACCCGGCTTCCCGCCTCACTCCGTGGGGACCCAAACGGCAGAAGATTAAGGTCTTATTTTATTTAGTGAAACATTCATTCGTAAGCGAATCTTCCGTGAAGACGTCCTGAGTGTGTGCGTGCAGGGGGAGGGAGGCCAGCAAAATGCAGCTCACTCCCCTCCCCCCAACTCGGCCGGGCCTCCGGGCCTCCCTCCCTCAGCCTCTCAGCCAATCATTCTTCCAGGCCCCAGCCCAAGTCCCAACTTGCCCAAGAGCTGGCCCTCCACCCGGAGAGGCTGGGGTGGGAGAAGAGTCAGGTGACCCAGAGGGAGGGGAGGGCAGAGGCTGAGACCCGGCAGCCCCGCCCCCGAGTCACGGCCAACCCAGAACCCGGGACGTGCACCACTCCTACACCCTCACCAGGCAGCCTCGATGTTTGGGTAGGAGGGGGAGAAGGCGTCCGAGTGAAGTCGCGGGGAAGGATGGGCTCTTAAACGCCCCCCCAATAAGGGAGCGGTGCAAAGACAAACACTGAGTCGTGGGGGGACGCAGTTAATGCTGTTCTTCTCCTAAACCCTGGGAAGGCTCAGGGCACAGCAGGACCAGGGGGCTCATAGCCACCTTAGTTGGCTGCAGAGACCCCTCCACTGAGCGTCACCTCTTCTGGGTCCGAAACTGTCGGAAGAGCCACTGGACGATGAAGGGCCACAGGAGGAAGAAGAGCACCGTGGGACCCGAGAGCCTGAGGGGCCATGGCCGGGCACTGGGCGGGGTCCTCTGCTGCCAAGAGGGAGGGAGTCAGGGGCCAGCCCAGGCTTCAGCACAGACTGGGCCCTCCTGAGGAACCTGCTTCCAGAAGTAAGCGGGAGCTTCGTCTGGGGGAGCTGCCTCCCTAAGAATGTAAGAACTGGGGCAGAGAAGGCCCTACATCCAAATCTGCACCACTAGAAGGGAAGGGACCCTGGGGTTCCCAGTGTGTCCCTAACAGCTGACCTCCAGTTCCCTCCCACATCCTCCTCCCAGGACAATCCCAGGTGCCAAGGGAGACTGGAGGGGCTGCCTGGTGGAGAGACTGGCTTCTAGGCTGTCTCTTCTTGGCCACAAATCAGTGGCCTGTTGGTGTGGCTTGAACACCCAATATTATAAAGGATGTGCCACATACTTCAAATGGTGCTCAGATTTTCGTTTCCAAATATCATTCTTTGCTAAAAGGAGCCCGGGCTCCTTGGAGAAGTGGCTAATTCCAGGTCTGGAGCAGGGAAGGTAGAGGTGAATGTGGGACATCTTGTACCAGAAAGCAAGGAAACTTTTAAAGATTAATGAGGTCATGTTATGAGAACATAGGACCCAGCTTGAAAGGGTCTCCATTGACCAAAATTGTGACAGTGTAAGCATCACAAAGAATTAATTTCAGTTGATTGAAATACTGAATTTTAAAATCCATTAGTCCATAATGATACTCAAACTTGGAAATTTGTCACTATTGAGGTAGCTGTTAAATCAACTCCTTACTTTAAAATAGGTAATTAAAGAGAAAGAATTAAGCCTTTATTCCGCCTTTCCATAAGGCACTGTACTTCAGGGAACTCCTAGATGACACGCTACAGAAAAGTGACACCTAATATATGGTAAAGGAATAATAGAAATTAAAAATCAACATTTTTTCCAAATAAATTATTGATCCAGGCAAGGATTATCCATCAATTGTCAAAAATCAGGTGGCCAGTGGGGTTAATGGGGGAGCTGGACACTCCCTGGCTCCAACAGTGATGGGATCCGACTGTCACCCCTTCATCTATGCTGGTGGTCCATGTAAGAATCATTTATGGTGGGACAGCCAGATGTGTCCCCTGATGTGAAGAACATCACATCTGACATAATCTGGTCATGTAAACTAGCCACGAGGATGTAATCAGAAAGACCCAAAAAGGAACATTCTACAGGACCACTGCACTGGCTCAGTCCTGGTGAGTAAGCAGCAAGGAAGAAGAGCTGGTCTGGATGAAAGGAGTCTTAAAGGACAGAGGACCCAAACGCAGCACGTTTTGACTGGACAAAGAAGCTGGCGAAGGCGATTTCAGGACAACTGGGGAGATTTCAGTTTGGATTGGGTGTTTGATAATATGAAGGACTTGTGGGTGCTAAAATGTTGTCGTTTGGGCTAGGTAGTAGAATGTTCTTATTTTTAGAGATGGAAAACCAGCTATTTCGGGGAGGAGTCTTTAAAATCTTCAGCATGTAAAATTAGCTAAAGGTCAAATAAATAAGTAAATAAAGCCTCGAAGGGGTGGGCGTTGAAAGGTGAATCTGAGGAAATCCCTGCCACCCACATTGTCAAGGGGGTCAGGGGCCACCCAAGCGATCCCCCATATCCAGCAATTCAGCCGTCTCCTGCCCCATCACCCCAGGCTTCTCAAGAACAGCCATTCAGAGTCAGTGGTGAGTCCCAGCTTCGGAGGGAGACAGACCTGGGGCCACTTCCAGCTCCATCACTGGATGGTGATAATAATAATAGTAACAATGGAGCCCATTGGAGAAGGCCTTCCTGGGGTGGGGGGGCATTATCTTATCTAATCCTCACAGCAGCTCTGTGAGGTTCCTCTGGGCTGAATTACCTAGCCTCAGAGAGCCTTGGTTTCCCCTTTGTAAAAGGGAAACGAAAAGCAAACCTAGTTCATCCGTTGTGTGGATTAAATGAGATCATGTAAATTCTGTGTTTGGCACTCAGCGGGAGCTCCGGGAAGGGTGGCTGTGAGCCATGCTGCAGGAGCTCAGGAGCCCAGGTGTAAGGGACAAGCAGATCTAGGAGAGGGGAGAGAGTAAGGGGTGCAAGGGCTGAATTGTTTGGGAGCAAACCCTAAATCTGGGAAGAGAAGTCCTCACGAAGGGGCAACAGGGACCCCCAGCCCCAGTGCAAAGAGCAGGCACATCCTGGCCTTTCCAGACTGTTGGACTTAGCCCTCACGCTCAGTTTCTCTTCCAGCAGAGGGGGGTAAGAGCAGGAAAGGAGGGCCCTTCCCACTCTCCCTTCAGTCCCCCCCGACTGTCGTGCCCGGGACATACACGAATCACACCATTCTCTGCAGAAATCAGAGATGTGGGCAGGTGGGGAGTTAGGACAAAAAGACGGAAGTGGCTCCATGAGGGGCCTGGAGTAGAGACCCATGGCGTTCTGCCTCAATCTCGCCCTGGGCCTTGGGGGCAGCTCACCTGCTTGGGGAGGCCGGGCATGCTCTCTAGGCTCCGCAGTCTCCCCTGGACATCCCGCATGCTCTCTTGCAGTGCCCGAACTGTCCCCACCAGCCACGTGTCCAATTCCTGGGGCCCCAGTGCGCTGCCCTCTGCTGAGCACAGACACAAGGGAGGGGGCTCAGGAGGCAACTCAGCTAGGGACAGGGTGGTGGCAGGCTGGGGCGGGTCTGGGGAAAAGTAATAGTAGAGTGCAATCCCTTGTAAAGTGTGCGCTTTATAAAGTCCATTCGAGTGGCTGAGTAACAGGCTGCCACGGGTTTGAATCCCAGCATTGCCACTTAGCTGTGTGACTTGGGGTAAGTGAGAAACTTCTTTGAGCCTCATTTTGTCATCTGAAAATTAGGGGAAGAGGTCACTGCCTTTACAGGGCTGCTCAATGACCTACTTACTCAGAGGAATAAAGGAGATAATATTTATGAAAGTGCCCCTTAAAGGACATGGCACGCTGGAAGTTCTAGAAGGAGACAGGACAGAAATCAGTGTCCTTTGACAGTCTCACATGGGAAGCCTACAGAGAGGGGGCCGGGCAGGGACTTTGCCCATCCAGGCTGGTGACTGGCTGTCTGGCAAGTGCCCAGTGCCAGACTTTGACCTCCGCCCCAAGAGGGCAGTCAGGGGAAAGCCTGGGGCACACCAGAACCAGAGGGAATGGCAGAAGCGGGTGAAGGGTCGGGCAAGGGCTCACCTTTCTCTGCAGGGAGCATGGAGCTGTTTCTGGTGTCAGGCTCTCCTCCAGGGGCTCCCTTCTGCTCTGTCCAAACCTGCTGAGATGAGGCACAGGTCCAAGGGTGGGGGTAGGGCAGCAAGGGCCCAGTGGAGTGGGGAACGCAGGGAATGAGGGGTAGTCTCACCAGCTCAGGTTCCAGTTGCTCCAGGGAATCACAGAAAACCTCGGAGTCCAGGTCCCTAGGTGGCTGGGACTCTAGGCAAGGGGAGAGGTAACATTAGTGACAGAGGGAGGCTATGGAAGAAGGAGAGGGGTGTGCAATGGGACAGAGGCACCTGCTCAGGGGGCACTGGAGACACTGCCACAGGAGGCAGAGACGGGTCCCAGGAGTGAGGTCCTAGGACTGGAATCCCAGAACCTGCCCCCCGGCCTTTGCAAGCACAGCAGGTCTCACTATCTGTGAGCATGAGGCGTGGCATCCAGCCTTCTCCCCTTACCCACCCCACCGGAAGCCGCCCACCCACCCCTGCTCTGGGTTTGGCTCTCTGCCCCTCCGGCCCAGGCACTGACCTGGACTTGGGGGTGCTGGTTCCCTGGGGAGGCAGGGAGGCTCTGGGGCAGCCCCAACATCTCCATTCAGTACCTGCTCTCTCCAACCTGCTGAGACATGGCACCCAGAGGTGGGGCTGAGAAGAGGCTGGTGCCTCCCAGTGAGATCAACCCCTGCTCCCCATCAGCTATGAGCTCTGCCTGAGACCCACGCCATCAGGGGCACTGGGTGGAGTCCCTTACAGGGACATCACCCGGAGCCCTCTGCCCCCAAATCCCCCCTCCAACTGAGCAGCCCCCTCTGCCTGGACCTAAGAAAATTCACTCAGCACTTGTGGAGCTCACAGCCTGGGGGCCTGACCTGTGACCCTTCTCAGGAAGGTTTCCGGGGGCCTCGGCATATCGGGGATCACCTGGTACAAGGGCTCGAAGTAAGCAAACATGTTCTCTGCCACCTCGCCCAGGGGCACTGTGTCGATCACCTGTGGGGGAGGGGCTCTGGTGGGTAGGGGCCTGCCCCTCCTACCACTGTCCCGCTGTCCCCCCTTGAACCAGGTCCCCTCCACCCTGTGCCCAGTCAGGGACCAGAGACAGGCAGGGCTGGGGAGAGAGCATGAAGGTGGTAATTCCTACAGGTGTGTCAGTGTGCAGGAAACGTAATGGGGGTCAGCCCTGGAAGGGCAGACGACAGGGCACCTAGCTGACACCTTGGGGACAGAAAGAAGCCTGCAGCCTCTCCCTACCTTCTGTGCCACCAGCTTCATCTCAGTGATGTAGGCAGACATGGCCTCCTCCCTGCTCATCTTGCCCAGGCTGTTCCAGGCATCCCTGGGGGGCAGAGAGCTGTGAGAGGCTGGTTGACGGCTGAGGCTTGTTTGCCCGGCCGGTAGGGAGCTCACCACTTGTATCGTCCGATTGGGTCCCAGAACCCAGGCCGGGGGACGAGGCAGGGTCCCATGGTAGCTTGCTTGTAGTAGCTGTAGAATCTCAGCATCTCTTCATAGGAGGGGCGGTAAGAGCCTGGGCAGAGGGGTGGGAGTGGAAGGCAGAGCATCATCCCCAGGGAGATGGGATGACCCACCCTTGTAATGGGTAGAGATGGAGAGGGCTCCGACCCAGCTGGACAGGGGCAGGAGGCAGACGAGATCCCCAGGGCAGCCCAGGCAGGGACTTATCTGCGTCAACTGCAGGGATCAGAGGCAGACCCCAATCTTCTTGACCCCCAAATGCAGGTCCCCGTGCCCTCACCATTCTTAGGCAGGTTCTGAATGACACTGACTGCGGCCTGGAACTGTTTCTGGCAGTCTGGTTCTGGGCTTTCATTCTCGGTACCCATACCCAGCGGCTCCGAGCCCTGGGGACCCACTTTTGAGCGACTCTGCAAGAACAAGCCTCCGTGTGAGTAGACTCTGCAAGAACAAGCCTCCGTGGACCTCCACGGTCCACCCCGACACACACCTCCGTAAACCACTGATCCACTTTCCAAGGAGCAAACTAAGCTCTATACCTGAGTGAGATACCCCGAGAGGTCAGAAGCTGCGGCTGAGAAGACTCCTTTTCCAACCCCAGGGGAGCGTGGGTGGGGCCCGGGTGGGCGGAGAGGACCCCGGTGGGTGGGTGGAGGCAGGTGCCAAGGGTCGCTGTCCCTCCCTCTCTAGATGCACATCTCCAACTCCTAAACAGGAGAATGGGCAAGCCAAGAGGAGTCAGGGCGGGGCCGATAGTCTCCCACCCTGGTCCCCCACCCTCTCTGCCCTGGGGTCCCCTACCCCAGCCGCTCGGCCATCAGGCACTCACCCTGCAGCGCCCACTACCCAGACTTAGGTGCTCTGTCGCCACTAGCCGGAGGCTTCCGACTGACCTCCGGGCCCAATCTGACCGGGATGTGGACGCCGGGGCGGGGGGGGGAATTTAAGCCAATGAGAGAGCCCGTTTCAGCTTCTTCTATACCTCAGCCACTCAGCGCGGTCCTTTCAAGATAATGCAAATAGTTTAGCAGTGCGTCTCCCAATCAGTCGAGGCGGATCCGCCGGCCGGCTCCCCGACCTTGTGGGGGCCAGAGGCGGGAGGAAGCGCCACCTGGTGGACATAGTGAAACGACGCGGAGTCCTCGCGCCCCCTGGTGGAAGCCCGCGTCTGGCAGCCGAACCCAGGTCCTGCAGAACCGAGCGACTCAACTCCGTTCCTCAGACCCTTCTAGGCGCTGGGGATAAAAAAAAAAAAAAGGGAGTCATGCCCTGGAGGAAGGGGGGGTTCTGGAGGGGTTCTGGAGGAGGGGCACTGGAGCTGAGTTTTGGAACACGTTAAGGGTAAGCCAGGAGAAGAATGAGGAAGGTCATTCCTGGAGGAAGGAGTTGCAGGATCAAAAATACAGAAAGAATATCCCGAGAGGGGTGAGGACCCAAACCAGTAGGTCGAACCTCTCGGTCGAGGATATTTGAAAGTGGGCTAGAGCACGTAGGTGGCAAATCTAGGTCCTCAGGAATTAAGCTTTCTCTTTGAGATGCCACGCTCTTGGCCGCCGGCGAGGGGCGATGTGCGCCCGGCTCTTCGCACCCAACCTAGGGCAGTTGCTAACCCTAACAGGGTTAGTGTCCTGCCATCCCACGCTTCAAGCACAGATAGTCTGATGGTTTCACATAGAGTAAGTGAACACATGAGACGGTCACCAGGACCCACACACGACGTCCACCCACAGGCTGATGTCCCGGACATCTACACAGGATGCGACGGCCTTCCCGGGGCAATCGAACGCCCGCTGGGGCGCCAACCCAGCCAAGCCTCGAACCCAGAACCGAGTTCAGCCGGGTACTCTAGACTTAGTGCCACCCCATCTTCCCCAGCTTTGAGACTTCTGCCACTGAAGGGCCTGCAACTGGCCTGGCTCGGAGAGGGTTAATCCTATGACGTCACAGCAAAGGCTTCCTACCCCCACCCATCCCTCCCCCCTCCCCCAACCCTCCACTTTGCGCTGCCCTCCCGCCTGGCTCAGCTCTCGGGGTTCTCTCGGCTTTCCAGGCCGGCCCGAGGACCCTTGGCCCAGCACGAGCCGCCCCGCAGACTCAGTCCCCTGTCTGGCTCCCTTCTGAGGCCTCACGCCAGGCCAGGGAAGGGAAAGATGGAGAGGGGTCCTGAGTCCGCCTCGAGTCAGGATCCAGAGAACGGAGTGTCTGTGGCAGAGGACAATCCTTGCCCCTCCGCCGGCCCCCCACCCCCCGAATAGAGGCTCGGGTCACCGGTGGGGCCGGGAGCCGAGGACCGCTTGGAGAACCGGGAGGCGGACTCGCGAGCGGCGGACGGACGCGGAGACTCGGGGGGGGGGGGGGACGCGAGCCGGCCCCCTTCCCTTCCCACACCTCGCGGAGGACACACCTCCCGGCCTGGGGTCCCCTCCGCCCCCCGCTCTCTGCCACCGCCTCGCACCTCCCCCGGCGCCGTCCTCGGCCCCGCCCCCCCGTCCCTCCTTCTCCCGACCTTGTCCCTCCCTCTCTCCCAGCTCCCGACACCACCTCTCCCCTACTCCCTCCCCGCGCCGCTAAGTTTCTCCGCTCGGGACCGCGCGCAGAGCCGGGGCCGGGCCGAAGCGGCGTCCCAGCTGCCTTGGCCCCGCGCGCAGACCCCCGGCCCGGCCCCGGCCCCCACCGAGCCATGCTGTGCGGCCGCTGGAGGAGCTGCCGCCGCCGGCCCGAGGAGCCCCCGGTGCCGGCCCAGGTCGCGACGCCGGTCGCTCTCGCGCCCCCGGACGGCGGCAGCAAGAGGCCCGGGCTGCGGGCGCTGAAGAAGATGGGTCAGTGACCGACGGGGGCGTGCGGGGTGGGCGCGGACTGCCCCGGGGGGCCGCCTGGGACGGCGGGGGTGTGCGGGCGAGCCGTCGTGGGCTTCCCGGGCTGCGAGGGTCGGAATGCCAGCACCGTACCGTCTTGGGGGGGTCGCAGCTTCGGTCACCCGACGTTCCGGGGCCGAGCGAGGCGCGCCGGTGGCCTTCGCTTCCCACCAGGAGGCGCCCGCCGGGCGTGCTGGAGTGGGAGTTTGGGCGCCGGGCGAGGATCGGGGTCCCGGAGTACCTGGTGCATAGAGTGGGGGAGACAGTCTGGGGGTGTCCCTCACCCGCCTCCCCAGCACCCTGTGCCTTCCAGGGTCCGCGGGCGCCCCCGGGGCATCCTGGGTTCTTGGCCGCCCTTAGCGGGGCAGGGGAACTGGGGAAGAGGCCGGCCTCTCAAGCCAGCCCTCCAGCCCTGCAGCCCCCACAGGGGTTGCAGCAGCCACGCGGCACTGGTAGGACTGGTCGAACTGGTGAGAATACTGTCCTTGGAGTCAGAAAGGCAGAGTCTCAGGTTTGGGGGAAGTGACTGCAGGGAAGGAATGTACAGTGTGGCTCATTAGGCATCTCCCAGAGTCCGGCTGCATTGGGTGGTTACAGAGGTGGCATCACCCAGTCTTCCTCACTCTCCTGAGAGGTACCTGGTATAATTCCCATTTCACAGATGAGGAAACTGACTCAGAGAAGTCGAAGAATTTGTCAGTGGCCACCCAGCTAGTTAAGGGCAAGGGCTGAAATGGAGGCTGTGCGCAGCCACACTGCCGAAGGGACCGCTCAGAGCCTGGGCAAAGTGTGGCCAACTGGGAGTGGGGAATGTGTGCGAGTGTTGTAGAAAACGCACAGTGAAACTGAAATGGTGTGTTCGAACTGCTGTTGGTAAATAGTTAATGATGGAGAGGTGGGTGTGGGGCTGGGGGAACAGGGCAGGGTTGCCCAGGAGACCAGTGTGGATCTTGGGGCAGAATTCAGGGGACCGATTGCCAGTCTTGCCTTCTCTTTGTCACTGCCCCCCACCTTGTTCTTACTTCTACCTCCTGTCACTCATGCGATCTGAATTGACTGAGCTCTACGTTCTGAGCACTGAACCTGGCACTCTCCTTAGAGAGACATAAGACACATGATCTCTGCCTTACCCTCCAATCATTCATGCATTCGGCAGACATCTATTGAGTGCCTATAGTATGCTCTGTCCTGGGATTCAGCAACAAATAAGACAGACACAGTTCTGGCCCTTTAGAGAGTGGAGGCATCAGCAAGGAGGTCAGACATTGAGGCAAAGAAACCACACTAGGAAGGGAGGGGACAAATTAGTTGCTGGGGAGCCGGCGAGGGCCCTGCCTGCACCCCAGAGCCAGAGGGAGACTGGAGCGAGGCGTGGGGGAGAGGCAGGTGGGGGCCAGATCCTCAAGGCCTCTCCTTATAGAGTTATGGATTTGCCCTGGGGGCAGCAGGAGCCCCAGAAGGTCTCAGGCAGGAGGAGGGAGGCAGGGCTCAGGCAGAGTAGAAGCACATTGGATGAAGGCAGGGGTGAATCAAAGAGAACCATGGGAGGGAGGCTGAGGACGAAGGCAGGGGTGAATCAAAGAGAACCATGGGAAGGAGACTGAGGAATCGGTTGGTCAAGCTATGGTGGGGCTCAGACTTGGGCTGGAGCAACCGAGTTGCATTCTAGAACCACCTGGGAGGTGGACTGGGCTGGACTCTGCAGTTGGTGGGATCTGAAAGGTGTCTCTGGTGGGTGGCAGTGTCATTCTCTGGGTCTTGGGGAGAGGGGGATGGCTGTGGGGAGTTGAGGTGCCACCGAGACATCCGGGGCTGGTCACCGAGACATCCAGGGCTGGTCACCGAGACATCCGGGGCTGGTGTGGGGCCAGAGAAGCAGAAGCAGAGGTGGCGGATGCTGTGGGAGGGCTGGGGTGCTGCCCCCCCATACCCACCTGCTTCTTCATTCCACACACGTTTGCTTAGCCCTGTCATGTGTCGTGGCACTGTGCCAAGGGCTAGGGCCACGGAGATGAATATCACAGTACTTTGCCCTCGGGGAGCACACAGTTTAGTAGCAGGAGATACTCGCAGACAGGTAATTACAGCTGAGCCCAGGACTCAGCCTCACGGCATGAGTAATGCTGCACGGGGGCATCCCATCCTAGTGACATTGTCAGGACCTGTGTGGGTGGCAGAATGTCACCCGGGCTGTCCTCCCTTCCCACCGCTGCCCTGTCCTGCTGAGTGACTGCCGAGAAAGGAATGTCCAGTTTCTGGGGAATACCCCTTCCCCAGGCCTCACTGACTCCAGGAACAGGGTGGAGACACAATCCAGGTGTCCTGGGGCCCTGCCTGTCAGGCCATCAAGGCCAGGCCCACCACCCAGGGAGCTCCCACCGCCACAGCAGCCGTGGCTCCTCCCCAGATGGCTCTCAGGGCTGCCCCCTGTCACGGTCATGGCCACACCCCTTAGGCTAACAGACAACAGATTTTATTTCAGGTCAAGAGACTAGAGCAGGGAGTGGCTTGGAGGTCAAAGGCTCAGAGGGGCCAAAGGGAAAGAAAGGGCTTTTTGTGTCATCTTGAGGGGGAACTGGGATGATGCAAAGGAGGGAGGAACACCACCTCCTACCCCCCCCCCCCCCCCCCCCCCGGGGTTGCAGGCTTAGCTGTCCCCAGGAAGCCAGGGAATAGCTGGAGAGAGCTGGAGCTCAGGGAGCACCTGTGGAGCCAGACGGAGTGCTGAGCTTGCTGAGCTTGCTGAGCTTGCGTCTGGCGGGAACCTACTTAATCCTCGGCACCCCGGAGGAGAAGGTGCTGCTGCAGGCCTCACAGGGCAGATCAGCTGGCGGGGGTGAAGTCTCCAGCCCGAGGCCCACATGGCTAAGGAGGCAGCCGCCAAAGCCTAGGTTTCAAGGTTGGCTCTTTATTGCCAGAATTAATGAATACTAATTAACACCTTTATAACACTGAGCGAGGGCTTTTCACCTATTAACTCCTTTAATGCTCACAATTGTATGAGCTATGTGGTACCATAAGCCTCATCTTACAAATGAGAAACTGAGATTCGGAGAAGTTCAACGCTGGGAAGGAGCTGAGAGAGGATTTGAACCCAGGCGTCTGGCCCCAGGTCCAAACTCCTATCACAATGAGGGAGTGAGTGATCTGTGCCTGGACATGGCCCGCTACTCCTCTCCCCAACAGAGGCCCTGCCAGCCCCCAGACGTGTCCTCATAGGCTTACCACATAAAATACAGGATGCCCCGTTAAACGTGAGTTTCAAATAAACAACAGATCATTTGGGACAAACTCATACTAAAACATTACTTGTTGTTTATCCGAAATGTGAATTTAACTGGGCATCCCGAATTTTATCTGACAGCCCTATCTCCCCAGAGCCCCTGTCTGTGCCCGCGCCCCTCATGCTCCGCCCTTGCCGCTAATCCTCCCAGTGAGCAGAGCTCTGAGTGGGCAGAATCCCGTTCCCTCTCTTTCCCGGCCCGCACGCATCCACCAAGTGCCACGGGGGCCAGAGGGCTCTCCCTATGGCCTGCCCAGGATGTCTCCTGGAGGGTGAGTGGGGCTGCCGTGTGTGGAGTTGGCAGGTGGGGGTCCTGGCAGGTGCCTGGCCTGGTGGGAGGGAGAGTTGGGCGGCCGTGCTGGCTAAGCCGGGGCATGCCAGGCAGGACTAGGGGGCTGGCCCCGTCATGCCGTGTGGCCTCCCTCCCCTCTCCTCCTTCTTCGGCTCTGGGGAAGCCCCCTCCTACGACCTCTGCCCCCCAGATCGGCTTTCATGCCTGTTCTGGCCCTGCCCGGAAGGGTGCCGCCACCGTCGGTGGCACTGTGTCTGGCCAGGGACAGGGGAGGCACCGCCTGCCTTTTCTGACTGTGTTGACTCTCCCAGGAATGTTATGGACTCTGGCGCTGAGCTCCACTGGTCCCTGGCGCTGGGTGTGGCAGCCAGTCCCGGCGGGGGGACAGCCTTTGTACCTGAAGAGCTGGGGCTGCCTGCTGGCCAGAGAATTAGGCTGGGAAGGGGTCTGGGACCCCTCACCATCGTGTGTTCCCTCCCAGAAGCATTAGGAAAAGCTTCTCTTCCTCTCCTCCCCCACTTGGCATGAAGCTGTATGCTGTTGCTATTCGCTGCATTCTCACATTCCTGCTGGAGCCCCGGGTGCCCTTCCTGAGTGTGCAGAGCACGCGCACACACCAGCGCACACACCCTATATGCACACACACCCCCCTACACACCCCCCTTGCTCGAGGCCTACCACTTTCACGCCCTGCTGCCTACGTATTACCCCTCTTGTCTACACTCGCTGTATCCCCATAGCACACCCTCACCCCCACCGATGGCCAGCTCTGGCCTCTGCCCACCACCGCACGGCCACGGCCCCTGCGTCCTTCCTGGGCTTGGGTGACCCACACTATTGTGGGCGCACACAGCTTGCCCTCTCATAATTCCAGTGGCCCGTCTACGAAAACGGGCCGGGGGTGGGGGGTGGGTGGGTTGAGGATCAGGGATGGACCTGGCCTCCCCATGGCCCTTCCGGGTCTGCCACTGAAAACAGCCTCCTGCCCCCGGCCTTGGCCACTGACACAGAACTGCTCAGGCCTCAGACCACACACAGACCAAACCGCCCAGGCTGAAGGTGATAGTCGGGAAACCGGGCTGTCCATTCCTCACCTCCCCCTGGCCCGTCTCTGGGGGCTGAGATAAGCAGTTGGCCCAGAGAAGGTGTCTGAGCCCCAGCTGACAACACTGAACTGGGCTGAAGAAGGGCGCAGCTGGAGACCATGAGACTGGGGAGGACAGATGTGCGGGAGTACCTGCGCCCCCTCCTCCCCCCTCCCCCGGCCCCTGCCTCACTTTATTATGATTTGGTGAGTGCCCACTGCGGGCGGGCCCTAAACTGAGCGCACCTGCGCGTTAGCTCATTCGAGGTTAAGGCACCCCCAACTCTCAATGCATTCTGGATCCACCACCTACAGACTCGGGACCCTGGGTACGTTAGCTGCTCTGTACCTCTTGAATAGCTTTACTGAGACATGAGTTCACATATCATACAGTTCACCCATTTAAAGCATACAGTGGTTTCTGGCCTATTACGTTACCAATTTTTTAAGTCGTGGTAAAAAATATATATATATCATAAAATTGACCATTTTCACCATTTAGAAGTGGCTAATTGAGTGGCATTAATTACACGCACAGTGTTAGGCATTCATATTGTTGTGCTAGTTCCAAAACTTTTCCATTACCCTAAACAAACAAAAACCCCTCTGTAGCCATTAACCAGTAATTTCCCCCTTCCTCCCTTCCCGTAGGCCCTGGTAACTTCTAATTATATTCTGTCCCTGAATTTTTTTTATTGAGGTGTATGGGACATATAATTGGTCCCGATGAATTTGACTATAGACACCGCATATAAATGGAATCATACAATTATCTATCCTTTTATGACTGGCTTATTTCACGTAGCATAATGCTGTCAAGGTTCATCCATGTAGACTAGACCAGATGTCCCTCCTCTTTACGGCTGAATAATATTCCACGGTATGTCTGTACCCGCTTTTGCTTCTCCATTCATCTGTTGATGGACATTTGGGTGGTTTCTATCTTTTGCCTATTGTTCATCATTTTTACTGCTGCTGTTTCATGATTGTTCCCCCTCTGTTCAGTCAAGGTGGCCATGGCACTGGCCCAGCCCAGCTCCACGTTCAAGGCTGGGATGTTTAGATAGATAACCCACTGGAAGCACAGGAGGCAGGAAACTTGTACACCTGCTCCAAGCAGGTAGGAATGAGGTTGAGGAAGCATCTGTGGGTTTGGGCCCTGGCAGGACCTATAAATGTTGACTGGGTGCCTGGGCAGAGAGCCAGGTGCCTCCCAGCACCACTGCCTAAGGCCTGGGCCCTCCTCCTGGCCTCACCCCCTTACCTCTGTTGATCCTGCCCTTCCTGTCTGGAGCCACAATCCCTTCGCTACCCCAGGGCTCAGAAGCTGAAGCAATGGGGAAATAGTGTCACCTGCCCAGGCAGGGACTCAGCACCTGGCTCAGCCTGGCATTGAACTCTGGCTTTTCCAATGGATACGTGTTTGGGAGGCAATGTGGTCCGAGAAGCAGGGAGATCCAGAGGCCAGTGCCAGCTGGGCGGGCAGACTGGGATGTCACCCTTTCCCCCAACAGGCTCCTGGGGAGCTGAGGATGAGGGCCAGGGGCAGGGGCCCCCTCAACATGGGAACCTATTCCAGCGGAGGGCTGATCAGAAGTTCAGGCTCCCTGTCTCGATGTCCTGTTTGCAGAATCCTCTGGACAAAGCAGGCCCTCGGTGACTCACCTCCATTTCCGGCCTTAGTCATTCACTAGCCCCCCTTCTCCCCGCACCCTCCCCAACTATGGGCTTGGCATCTGAGGGCTGGCAGGGTCAGGGGAGGTGGCCCCAGGCTCTGCCTGGTTGTCACGGGAACAGGGAGTTCCTTTCCCACAGCTGAGGAGGTAGAGGAGGGCTGTGCTCAGTTGTGGCCGCACTACAGGTTTCCCAAATGTCCTGCCCCCCAACCCATTGCTTCTCAGGCTGAGGAAATTCAGAAGTTGCCCAGATGTGAGTGCGGAGGGCTGAGGGTCTGGTGAGTCTCTTGGCCTGGTGTGTGCCACGTTCTAGCTCTTTGTCTGGAAAGAGGAGGGTTCCACCTCCCCTTCCTAGCTAGGGGGCACTGAATGGGCACTGACCCAGGAGGCCGGTCTGAATCCTGAGAGACCCTTTGGAGCCATTAAAGCCACAGGCTAGCCTCCAGGGGGACCATAGGCTCCTCTGGATGGCAGGTTTCTCCTCCTGGCCCTGAGGCCCTGATTTTCAATCACAGTCACCCTCAAAGTCACAGGGGAGATTTTTAAACATCGATACCCAAGTCCCAACCCACACCTGCCAGACAAGAACGTCTGTGCTGTGATCGGAATCACTCCTCCAGGTGATTCCAATCACAGCCTGGGTTCAGAAACCCTGACCCCCAAGGAAAGGACAGATAAGGTAGCGCTGGGGGTAGAATGCACTTAGTTCCCGAGTTGTCGGTACATCTGCCGACATGGCTCGTCCTCCCCTTTCAGAAAACCCTGGCTGTGAACCTGGCTCTGGGATGAGCACTGAGGTGTGGATATAAGACTTTGTCCCTGTCCTCGGGTTTATTAAAGTTTGCTGAAATTACAATTTGGGTGGGATGTTTTAGTTAAATTAAAAAGTGCTGTTGGTGATCAGGGAGGGAGAATGCCCATTTGAGGACAAATCAAGGAAGGCTTCCTGGAGGAGATGGTGTGTGAGCTGGTCCTTGAAGGAGTCCTGTGTGAGGAAGAGAGACAAGAAGGATCCTACAAAGGCCCCCAGAGAGAGTGAGAGAAGGCCCAGGGACTTCGGCTTGGTTTCAGAGGTCAGAGTTCACAACAAACGGGCCTTGGGGCCCCAAAGGCCTAACGTCAAACCCAGTACTGGGGGCTTGTTAAAATAAAGGGAGGAAGAGACACCCACTGTCCTGTTTCATTTGGCTCACACAGTGGTGTTTTAGGGGGTTTTTGTTTCAATTTGATTTAGTTGCCAACGTTGAAAAGTCCGGAGGCTTCACATACAACTCCAGCTTCCTGTTCTCTGGAAACTCTGGGCCCTCATCCACTCCTAGCTGCCCTCCTTCCAAAGGGCATGGACCCTCCAGTTTGCCGGGTTCCCACTCTTTCTGGCTCGTAAACCTTTGGTACTGACCTGTAACTCGACAAACGAGAGCAGGACGTGGCACCCCCAGGATGGGCGGGGTCTTCCCTGAAGTTCCGACTTTGCCGCGGGTGCTCCTGCCGGCTTCACTGCGTGCATGGCGAACACAGGGCCCAGAGCAGTCACGGGTTCCTGTCACCAAGGCTGTGTAACTCAGAAGTGCCAGGGTTGGGATTTGCCTCCCCGGGCCCCTGAATTTAAATTCTGCACCACCCCCACCCCCACCACGACAGCAAGGACAAGGGACAGAGTTCAGTGTAGTGGCCACGGGTAAATGTGCTGGAGCCTGACCTCCAGGGTTTGAAGCCTGCTTCCACCACTTTGTAGCCATTGGCATTCTGGCAAGTTCCTTAAGCTTCTCTGTACTCGTTTTCTCGTGTGTGAATTCATGAGTAGGGCCTGGCATGCGGTAGATGTTTTGTGAGCATTTCTTCTCACTGAGGAAGGTGGACACTGCGGAGAGCACAGGTGGGGTGAGGTGGGATTGTGACAATGGCCGGGCACGGGGGCGGGCTCAGTGTCACCGGAGACCTCGCTTTCAGCGGGACACAAAGAGGACACCTGGACATCAGCCCCCGGCTGGCCTTGGCAGGGCTGGTCCTGCAGTCCTTGGCCTGTGACCCTGGAGCCCAAGTGGCCTCTGCTGTCCTCCCTTGTCTTGGGGAACGCAGAGGCGAGGAGCTTGGATTGCAGCAAGAGAGATTTAGGTTAGATAGTGAGATACCTTCTTGATGTCAGGGTTTCGCCTCAAGGGAAAAGGCTGTTGGTGGCAGACTCTGGTCTTGAAGTCTGAAGACCGGGATGGAAGGGAGTGGCAGAGGGTGACCTTTAGGGAGGCCCAAGTCCCAGGCGCCACCTGAGGGACTGCTTTGCTCTAAGGGTCTCTGGAGGCAGTTGCTTGACAGAGACAGGAGGTACTGGTGCTCCCCCCCCACCAGGGGGGCTTGGGTGGTACACACCAAGCGTGGCCTTGGGGGGCTCAGGAGCCTAAGGCCAAATCCAGTACTGGGGACGTGTTACGCTCTAGGAGAGGACGAGTGGCCGGTGAGGGCTCGCAAGGCTGGGAGGAGGGTGGAGGGAGCGAGGGGCAAGGCCTGGGCACCCCCCCACGCCCTCCGGCCTCTGCCCCCCCGCCCCCGCAGGCCTGACGGAGGATGAGGACGTGCGCGCCATGCTGCGGGGCTCCCGGCTCTGCAAGATCCGCTCGCGGACGTGGCACAAGGAGCGGCTGTACCGGCTACAGGAGGACGGCCTGAGCGTGTGGTTCCAGCGGCGCATCCCGCGCGCGCCGTCGCAGCACATCTGTGAGCCGGGGCGGCGGGCGCGGGGCGGGCTGTGGGGACAGCGGCCCCGGGGACAGCGGCCCTGACCCGGCCGCGCGTGCCCCGTCCCTCCCCCGCCCCTCCCTGCAGTCTTCGTGCAGCACATCGAGGCCGTCCGCGAGGGCCACCAGTCCGAGGGCCTGCGGCGCTTCGGGGGCGCCTTCCCGCCGGCGCGCTGCCTCACCATCGCCTTCAAGGGCCGCCGCAAGAACTTGGACTTGGCGGCGGCCACGGCCGAGGAGGCGCAGCGCTGGGTGCGCGGCCTGGCCAAGCTGCGCGCGCGCCTCGACGCCATGAGCCAGCGCGAGCGCCTCGACCAATATCCTGCCCGGGTGCTAGGGTGGCAGGGAGAGAGGACCCGTCCCCTGGGACCCGCGGGCGGAGCCAGAGCCCCTGGTCTTCAGAACAGAGGGTGACCACGCGGCCTCCGGTCCCTGGGGAGCCCAGTCTCGGCCCCGTGGAGGCCGCGGGCAGAGGGGAAGTACAGCCCCTAGACCCAGGCGGCGGGGGCGTCCCTGGCAGTCACCTGTGTGGGGTGGGGGGGCGGCGGTGCCCAGGCTGTCGCTGGTATTTCCTGAGCGCCCACACCTGGATCCACGCCTACCTGCACCGGGCTGACTCGGACCAGGACAGTAAGATGAGCTTCAAGGAGATCAAGAGCCTGCTCAGAATGGTCAACGTGGACATGAATGACATGTATGCCTACCGCCTCTTCAAGGTGGGCACCTGCCCCCACTCCCACCTCTGAGGCACCCGCGTCCCGCGCCCCCAGCCTTTGTGCACAGAGCGGCCTCTCCCTGCGGAGAGGCCACATCTGGGCCTAGTTGGCCTTTTGCACTCCCCTGAGGGCGCTGGGCCAGGATGGGCGTGCTGGCCTGGGACTTCTTTCCTCATCCTCAGGCAGAGCCCAGGGATGGGGAGGACCCCCCCGCAGCCCCAGAGTGAGCAGCAAAGCTGTGACCGTGCAGGGCTTACACGTGGGCGTGCAGGCAGGAGTCGGCTCCCGGGCTCCCGTGCACTCCCTCCTCCACTATGACACACGGGGCGCCTCCCCTCTTGACCGGATACACCCCACACGTGGGAGCACTGACGGGGGTGCACGGGGGTGAACTCGGCATCGGCGGCTGGGCCAGAGCACACGGCAGACGCCCGTGTGGGTGGTGACTGACCCACCTGAGACACGGCAAGACGCGGGAGCCATGGCGCCGGTCCACCTGGGCCCACAGCTCCACGGGATTCAGTTATTTGTGGCTCACTGACCCTGGGTGTGGATTTGGGGACGGAAGGACGGCCCTGCACACACACAGGAGGAGGGATTATGGCCGGTCCCGCCCCCGGGGTCACTGCTTTTCCTCCCATATCTTGATTTTGGAGGGTAGATCATGGTGCAGGGGGACAGGCACTAAAGCCAAGAGACCTTCCTTAGAATCCCAGCCCTGCAGCGTACCAGCTGTGTGAGCTTGTGTGACACCCAGATCCTCCTCGCTAGCACCCAGTTTTTCTGCCTGGGGGCTGGGGGACCCCCGGCTGCCCGGCATGGTCGATGACGGATCCGTCGGTGCGGACCGGCTTTCCCAGGGTGTGCTCCCCCTCTGAGCTGCCCCGCGCCCTGCCTTCCAGGAGTGCGACCACTCCAACAATGAGCGGCTGGAGGGGGCTGAGATTGAGGAGTTTCTGCGGCGGTTGCTGAAACGGCCTGAGCTGGAGGACATCTTCCATCAGTACTCGGGCGAGGACCGTGTGCTGAGCGCCCCGGAGCTGCTGGAGTTCCTGAAGGACCAGGGCGAGGATACCGCCACCCTGGCCCATGCCCAGAAGCTCATCCACACCTATGAGCTCAACGAGACAGGTCGGGGTCTGATAGACGGGTTAGGGTCAACACGGCCCTGTCTCAGCATCTGACAGGTCCGGGGGCTTCTAGCTAAGTGGGCTCTACGATTATTGGCTGTGGGGGCCATCTTGGGCAGGTTACCTTGCCTCTCGGAGACTCAGCCGCCACATCTGTGACATGGATTTAGTAGTGCACCTGCCTCATAGGGTTTGGCTGAAGATTAAATGGCATGACTTATGGGGGCGCCTGGCTGGCTCAGGTGATAGAGCGTGCGATTCTTGATCTTGGGGTCATGAGTTCGAACCCCACGTTGGGTGTAGAGATTATTTTAAACAAACTAAATGGCGGGGCGCCTGGGTGGCTCAGTTGTTAAGCGTCTGCCTTCGGCTCAGGTCATGATCCTGGAGTCCCAGGATCGAGCCCCCAATGGGGCTCCCTGCTCGGCAGGAAGCCTGCTTCTCCCTCTCCCACGCCCCCTGCTTGTGTTCCCTCTCTCGCTGTCTCTCTGTCAAATAAATAAATAAAATCTTAAAAAAAAAAAAAGCCTAAATGGCCTAACTTATGTAGAGTCCAGTCAGTAGCTAGGTGCTCATTATTACTAAGCTGAGTGAGCTTTGGGGGCCTGTGGGGCCAGACATGGGGATCCTCCCGGTGGCCTGACACTCTCTTCTGCCTGTCCTGCAGCCAAGCAGCATGAGCTGATGACACTGGATGGCTTCATGATGTACCTGTTGTCACCCGAAGGGGCTGCTCTGGACCCGGCCCACACATGCGTGTTCCAGGACATGGACCAGCCCCTCTCCCACTACTTCATCTCCTCCTCACACAACACCTATCTGACCGACTCTCAGATCGGGGGGCTCAGCAGCACCGAGGCCTATGTCAGGTACCCTAGCGGGGGATGGTTGGGGTGAACACATCTGGGAACCCAGCTTGGGAATGCCATGGGGCTCAAATCTTACTGTGGGCTTTATGAGCGGGGTGGGGCAGCAACCTGGCTCAGCCTGGCCATTGCTCTGTTCCGGGGCTCCCGCATGACCCCTCCGCCACCCATCTGTCTATCCGCAGGGCTTTTGCCCAGGGATGTCGCTGTGTGGAGCTGGACTGCTGGGAGGGGCCAGGAGGGGAACCCATCATCTATCACGGCCACACCCTCACTTCCAAGATCCTCTTCCGAGACGTGGTCCAGACCGTGCGCGACCACGCCTTCACTGTGAGCTCCCAGGACCCCCATGCCCAGCCCCAGAGCCTCCCCAGTGACCCCAGCGTCCTCTGTCCTTCCAGAAGAAACCGCCCTGCCCAGAGAATCGCTCACTCACCAAGTGCTGCTGGGACAACTGGCCAAAGGGGTAGAAGAAAGCTGAGTGAGAGGCTCCCTTCCTCTACCCTGATGTTTAGTAATTGCAGTAAAATCACAAAATGTCCAGAAGAAAACCTTGCGGGTAGGGAAGGACATTTTAATCATGACTCCCAAGGAGAAAGCCATGAAAGAGAAGTCTGCATAAAATTGCGACTTCTGTCAAGCTATACGCAAATCTTACCCTCAAAAATTGGTGGGCTTGGGGGCACCAGGCTGGCTCAGTCAGGAGAGTGTGCGACTCTTGATCTTGGAGTCGTGAGTTCGAGCCCCACACTGGGTGTAGAGATTACTAAAAAAAAAATAAATAAATAAGCTTTTTTTTTAAAGATTTTATTTATTTATTCATGAGAGACAGAGAGAGAGAGGCAGAGGGAGAAGCAGGCTCCCAAGGAGTAGGGAGCCTGATGCGGGACTCGATCCCAGGACCCCGGGATCATGACCTGAGCCGAAGGCAGACGCTTAACCATCTGAGCCACCCAGGCGCCCTAAATAAATAAACTTTAAAAAATTATGGGCTGGGGGGAGTGTGTAACATAAACAACATGGCCAATGTCATTAACATATAAAGGGCATTTATACAACAAAACCACTCCTGCAGCTGCCCTCAGCTTCCCAGACATTCCACCCTTTCCCTGAGACCCCAGATCTGACCTCTGTCCCCCCAAAAACACACTGGCCCCGTTCCACCTACTCAGCCCCCCCAGAATGCCTTTGCCTGCCTGTCCTGAAGGGGGTTGGGGGCCAGGTGTAATGGGGGTCCTGGGAGGGGGAGGGGGAGGTGGCTCTGAGTTGCTGCCCCTCCCCCCCAGCTGTCGCCATACCCTGTCATCCTGTCCCTGGAGAACCACTGTGGGCTGGAGCAGCAGGCTGTCATGGCCCACCACCTTCGCACCATCCTGGGAGACGCGCTGGTGACAGAAGCGCTGGATGCCCAGAACCTGGAAGAACTGCCATCCCCAGAGGTAATGAATGCCCCCGGACTCTCAGCCCGGGTGGGGGAGGACCCGGCTGTGGTCCACCATCCACCCCCGCGATGCCACCTCCGCAGGTCGAGACCCCACACCTCTCTCTGCCTCAACCTCCCCGAGTTCCTCTGACATCTGCCACCCCACGGTCTCGTCACTCTCCTACCCGCCAGTCTTGACTAGACCCACCCTGCCCTATTCAGGGCCTTCCGTGCCCCCCCCACCCCACTTCGCTGCCCTGCCTAGAGAGTCCCTGCAACCTCAGCCACGGCCACCTCCGAGGCCTAGAGTGGCGCGTGCTCTCTACCTGAAGCTCCCTTCCCAGCCGAGCGCGCCACCTGCTTGGAATTTTCGCTCAGCGTAAACAACCCCTTCCTGTGATCTGAGGAAATTCCCTAGCTCTCTGGCCTGGGGTGGTTCTTCCTCCCAAACGCCAGAACATTTTATCTGCCTCCTCGGGACATTTGTGTTTTTCCGGCTCCTTGAAAAAACTCTCCTCCTACTCTCAATCCAAATATGCAGAGAATGGTGATTCACCTGTGTGTGTGTGTGTGTGTGTGTGTGTGTGTGTGTGTGTGTGTGTGTGTGATTTGATTTTTTTATTAGCATGAAACAAACACGGTTAAAAAAAATCGAGCTGTACAAAAGTGTATACAATGAAAAGCGGTTTTTGTTTGCCCTCGTTCTATTTCACAGGAAGTAACCATCTTTAAGTTTCTTGTGCGTCTTTCCAGAATTTTCCCGTGCGTCTATACCTAAGTGCAGAACTGTCCTCTCTTTCAAATGTTACACAAGGAAGCTCATGGGATTACATGTTCTACAGTCACTTTTGTCACGGGAGATCTTTTGGGAAGCGGGCTCCTTCTCTTCCTGTCCCGAGCTGTGTCATTCATTGGAAAGGCTACCGTGTCGTATTCTTGTCAGGAGGGACCTCCCTCGCCAGTCCCCCTGTTGGTGGCTCTGTGTGTTGTTTCCCATTTTTTCCTGCTAGAAGCATCCCTCATCTTGGCGTGGCCTTTCCTGCGCCCCCGGGTCAGCCCCTCACGTAGCGGTGGTTGTGTGACTGATGGGCGAGAGGGCATAATCTCTCCACGTGGGGTCCCTACAGCAGCTGAAGGGCCGGGTCCTGGTGAAGGGGAAGAAGCTGTCAGCCGCTCGCGGCGAGGATGGTCGAATGCTGTCCGACCAGGAGGAGGAAGAGGAAGAGGAAGAAGAGGAGGCGGAGGCTGCAGAACAGAGGCGGCGGGTGAGTGGGACGGCGGGCGCCCGGCTGGGGCAGGGAGCAGCTGCTTGGGGAGGGGAGGGGGAGCCAGGAGGACAGAGGCGCAGGAGCCGGTAGACCCCCTCTGAGGCTCATCTCCCAGGCCAAGCAGATCTCCCCCGAGCTGTCGGCCCTGGCCGTGTACTGCTGTGCCACCCGCCTGCAGACCCTGCGCCCCAACCGGGTGCCGCCCCAGCCCTGCCAGGTCAGCTCCCTCAACGAGCGCAAGGCCAAGAAGCTCATCCGAGAGGCAGGTAGGAGCTGGGACATCGGTTGTCTGGGGGCCGGAGGCGCTGTGGAGGCCGGCAGGCTCCTGGTGGCGCGGGGTGGGGGGGTGGCAGTCCTGAAGTTGGTCTGGAAAGGAGACTTAAGAGGACTTCAGGGCCAGTGAGGGGGTCAGGAGGTCCCCAGTTCGGGGCTCAGGGAATGAGCGCCTGGCACCTGCCCGGCACCGGGCCGGCATGGGTGGAAGGAAGAGGGTCCAGGGAGGAGGGAGGCTGCTGCCTGCCTTCGCCGGACTCAAGCCTAGTGACAGGGCCAGACATGGGTGGGAGTGCCGGTGCAGGGTGACCAGGGGGCTGTGGCAGGGACAGGGGGAGCCGGGCAGAGGGCGTGAGGTTAGGGAAGGACTCTGGAGCAGGGGAGGCGTGCCGGGACCCCAGACCAAAGGATGGGGTGGAAGGGGCCAGGTGAAGAAGGGGAGGGGCTTCCAGGCTGGAGGAGCAGGTTGGACGAAGGCCTGGAGGACCCACAGCGCTGCTGGAGGAGTGCATGGGGGAGGCGGGATTAGAGCCGGATGTCAGCCTGGGGCCCCGTGTTCCAGGCATTGAGGTGGGGGCAGGATGCGGGGGGTTGGGGCTGGGGTGCAGGGCCAGGGTGTGGAAGGGGGTCCTTGGCCCTCTCTGGGCTTCAGTAGCCTTGTCTGGGAGGTCCTCTCAGCCCTGGGGTAGGCGGACCTGGGGCCGCGGGAGTTCAGCCTCTGTTCCCAGCTTGTCCCTGCAGCTGGGACAGAGGGAGTTACAGGCCCTGGCACTGCGTGAGGGGCCATCAGAGTCCTGCCCCAACTCTCCCTCAGGGAACAGCTTCGTCAGGCACAATGCCCGCCACCTGACCCGCGTCTACCCACTGGGGCTGCGGATGAACTCGGCCAACTACAGCCCCCAGGAGATGTGGAACTCAGGTTGTCAGCTGGGTGAGTGGGGGCAGCAGTAGGGACCGGGGGGCAGGGCGCTGCCGTGGGGGGCGGCCTCCAGGGAGCCATGAGAGCCCCGGGCAGGGGTGGGGCCAGACAGCTTTCCAGAAGGTGGAAAGAGGTGTTTTCTTGGTCATGACAATGATTAAAATAATGGTCAGGAAATTAGGTGGGAAAACAAATCAGACTCATTTCTTCCTGACAGTGTAAAAGTCTCACATTTTTTATGAAGACAAAAGTTCAAAATCTCTACTCCCATGTGCCCCCCGACACACACACACACACACACACACACACACACACACACACACACACACACACACACACACACACACACACACACACACACACACACACACACACACACACACACACACACACACACACACACCCTGGCAGTCCCACGGAATCAACAGACAGGAGTGGGCTCTGGAGGGATGCTGAGCCCCAACAAAGGAGCAAAGGAGGGGAATACGGTCCCCTTGAGCGCAGATATGGAGACCGCAGGCTTCCTCGGACGCCACTCTGGCCTGGGCCTATGCCCAGCCCCACCCTATACCAGGGATAAAGTGTAGGTGACAATGGGGGCTGGGTCCCTTGGCTGCCGTGATGCACCCCCTAAGCCCCGGTGGGGGTGGGCAGTGAGACCCCGAAACGGAGCGGTGAGAGGAGGGACACTAAGAGCCCCTGCCCTGACCCCGCTATGTCCACAGTGGCCTTGAACTTCCAGACACCAGGCTACGAGATGGACCTCAATGCCGGGCGCTTTCTCGTCAACGGGCGGTGCGGCTACATCCTGAAGCCCGCCCGCCTGCGGCAGCCCGACACAACCTTTGACCCCGAGTGCCCTGGACCCCCCAGAACTACTCTCACCATCCAGGTCAGCAGCCTGGACCAGGCCGTACCCCGGGGTCACAGCTAGCTCCGGAGGGGTCCTAGCCGGCAGGGCGCCAGCCTTTGGTTCCAGACGGTGGCGGCCTGGGGACGGCTTGGGGTGAGGGCAGTCTGACTCTCGCTCCTCATGCGGGCAGGGTCCGGGTGAGTGCTGAGGGCAAGGGGCTTCCTGCCCTAACCGAGGGGACAGGCAGCCGCGGGCCCGAGCAGGGGCCAGAGCGAAGCTCCCCTTCGTCCCCTGCAGGTGCTGACGGCGCAGCAGCTGCCCAAGCTGAACACTGAGAAGCCAAACTCCATCGTGGACCCCCTGGTGCGTGTTGAGATCCATGGGGTGCCCGCAGACTGTGCTCGAAAGGAGACCAACTACGTGCTCAACAACGGTGGGTGGGCGTGCTGGTGGCAGGAGCGTGGGCCTGGGGGCCGGCTGGCTCCTGACTCATGCCTCCGCCCTAGGCTTCAACCCCCGCTGGGGGCAGACCCTGCAGTTCCAGTTGCGGGCTCCAGAGCTGGTGCTGGTCCGGTTCGTGGTGGAAGATTACGACACCACCTCCCCCAATGACTTTGTGGGCCAGTTTACACTGCCTCTCAGCAGCCTGAAGCAAGGTTGGCGGGGACGGAGAGGGATGGGGGGGGGTCTGGGCCTCCAAGACCCTATTCACCTGGGCTTTGCGTGTCCTCCGAGAGCTTGCCCTGAGCCCAGGGGTGGGAGGTGGTTTGCGCCCCCGCGGTCCTGGCCCTGCTGGCTGGCGGGGGGGGGGGGGGGGGGGGCAGAGAGCCTGACACGTGGCTACGCTCCCCACAGGGTACCGCCACATCCACCTGCTTTCCAAGGACGGGGCCTCACTGTCGCCAGCCACGCTCTTCGTCCACATCCACATCCAGCGCTTCTGAGGGCAGGACTGACCCATGCCGGGGTTCCTCGGGTGCCAGTGTGCATCCCGTGGCAGAGGCCGTCTCCTCCTCTGGAGTGGAAGGGTGGAGGGGTGGAGGGAGGCCCAGGCCCTCCAGCCTGCTCGCTTTGCCCACTCCACTCTGGTCTCAACGGGGTGCTGGGGGCTGCTTTGGTCCCTCCTAAGAACAGGCCATTGCTCTTCTCCCTATGACCCTGGAGCCTTGAGATGCCCCCAGTGCCTCCGATTCTTGGCCTACTCCCTCGTGGCTCATGAAGAGCCAGGCCTGTTGCTGCCAGATTTGGGGAGAACATGTGAGCCTTCAGCTCTTCTCTGCCCCCCAGGGGGGCCCATCCCAGCCTCCTTCCCCCAAAGTAGTCCAGCCCCCTCCTTGCCTCCACCCCACCCCAGGCATTAGCCACCCCCCAAGGCCCTCCCCTCTCCAGGCTTTCCTGGGCTCCTCCCTGCTGCTCTTGAACTTGAGCTCCCTTTCCGAGGAAGCCTGGGAGTAGATTTTAACTTGTGTCATAGAAGGGCCCGGGGAGAGGACAGTAAAACAAAACTATCGATTTTAAAAGATAAAGAAGCCAGTTTATTTTACTACTGCCGTACCGGAGCACTTCTGGGAGCCGGTGGGGGTGGGACGGGCAGAGGAGAGGCCCCAGCTCAAAATAGCCTGTCCCCTCCTCTTGGCTTAGACTTGCTTCCAGCACCATGAGACTGTGGGGACACCAAGTCACAAGCTCCCCCTGCCCCCTCACCATGAAGGGCCTTGAATGGGGAGGGAGCAGGTGGCCGGGGGGGGGGGCGGTGTGGGCTTCTGCCAGGAAGAACTGTTATGTCCTAAAAGGGGACAGCGTCAGGACTCTGAGGGACCTCACACAGACCCCCGCTTTCTGGGTTCAGCTGCATTCAAGGCCCCCGTGTGTTCAGTAGATGAGTCCAAGACTTGGGGCTCTCCTTCCACCAGGGATAAAGGCCTGGAAACGAGGCTGCCTGGAGCAGCTGGGAGAGTGTGCCGAGACACCAGAGGGCAGAGTCCAGAGAAGACCTGCCAGAAGGGAGACTTTCCGGGCTTCAGTGTGGAGCCCTGGCATTTTGGGTTCCATCAGGCAAAAGCACAAACACTGAACCAGCGCAGAGCTTGAGGACAGTTTCCGGCTTGGGAATGGCACCCGGGCTAGGGCTTGAATGGGCCCCACGGAACCCAGGGCCGGGCCATCTCACCCTCCTGCAACCCACGACCCGATGCAGGACGTGAGCGCCTCCCCCTGCTCTCCGCACCTGCTGAGAGTGGCGTTTGGTTCTGATGAATCCGTGTGTCTCAAGGAGGATGCTCACACTCTGAAGGGGCTCGGAAGCCTCCTGATGCAGGAACCGCAAAGGCCGGGGCCAGGCAGCCCGACACCTGGTTCTCAGGGCCGTCAGGAGGCCGGGCAGCCAGACCGCAGGCCTGAAGAGGGAGGCCCTGAGGAGGGAGGCACGGCAAGGCCGAGTCCAGTTACGGGGGGACACAGAGCAGCAGTTCGAGTCGTCCCAGCCCCACAGGGCCAGCTCTGCTCGGGGCCCGGGTGAGGGTCCCGTGTCAGGTGAGCGCTGGAGCCCTGGCTGAGCGCCCCCAACCCCATCCTGCTTCTCTTCTCTGGTTTGGTAAAGCACGAGGAAGTGTTTCCTGCTAGGGTGAGAGCCCCAACGCTGGGAAGTGGGCCTTGGAAGGGCAAGTCTGCAGTGCAGGAAAACGGGTGGTGGAAGGTGGAGGCAAAGAAGTCACTTGTAACTGCAGAGGTCCCACCCACAAGGCTGTGTTCTCAGCCCAAATCTAAGGCTGGGGATGAAGACCTGAGCCTTCAGGGGCTAGAGTGATTGGCGGGCGAGGGGAGAGACAAAGGGGCTGGTTTAGGAGGGGCCTCACAGATGATCCTGGGGGGACGTCCTGTGTCCTCAGGCTGCAGCCCAGTTCCCTGGAAAGGGGCTCCCTCGGAGGCACCAGCCATGGGGTGCCCGAAAGCAGCACGGGGTCGGGGAATGGATGAGAAGCTCCAGAGGAAGAGAACGGGGCGGGTGAATGCAAAGTCTAAATGCAGTTACTGGGGCCCTTCCTTGGAGACCCGGTTCGGTAGGTGTGCAGTGGGGCCTGGTGACCAGCAGTGTTCAAAAGCACCCCCTCGGGCCCAACAGGACCAGCGGGGAGATGGGGCATGTGGACGGGCGGGACGTGGCAGCGCCTGGGCGCTCCCTCAGAGAGGCCGCAGGTGCCCCGCACCGAGGGGTGCTCGCTCCCGGCCGCCGAAGCCCGGGACTGGCGCCACTGCCAAGGTGCCCTGCTGTTGGCCCGGGGCCCGGTGGCTCCTCTCACACGGAGTGAACCTGGGTCAGCCCCGACCCCTCGCCCCGGGATGGGAGAAATTAGGGGAAAAGTGCCAATTCTGCCCTGAAGAGAGAACCTTGCCAAAGGACAGTACTCCAAAGCTGCCTCCACGGAACGCGCACCCTTGCGGGGGCCCTGCTGCCCTCGGAGAGGGTGCTCCAGCCCAGGCCAGGGAACCCCGTTGATGCCTCTGCCACCTGCTGACCCGAGGAATGAGAGGGCTGGGAGATTTGGTTCAGCTGCTTCCTTTATTAGAAACAAGTGAGATGTAACCGGTGGGACTACAATGCATTTGGTACCTCCTCCCCGATCCGGGAAATGGATGCCCCTCCCACGGCCCCCGCGAAAAGCCCAGACAAAAGGGAAGCCTCCCCCTTCTCTGTTCCCAGGTTCGGCACACCTTGCCGGCAGTATCTTTGAATTTAATTGAATGAGACTGTCCCGCACAAGCTCCCAGGGGGATAGCCCGTTGGCAGGCCTGCCTTCACTTTGCAGTACGGCGAAACCAAAGACGACCTGCATCTCCTCTGGTTCGGGGGCAGGCGGGCCAGGCCACAAGAAGGCTGCCGCCTGGGTGGGTAGGCACTGGCCGAGGATGTGCTCGTTCCCCTCCCCTGGACTGACAGTCAGGTCCTTACCCTCTCCCAGATGGCAGCATCGTGAAGCTACCCAGACCTCTGGGCCGTCCTTTCAGCTGGTTAAATGCTGGTCATCTTTGGGCAAAGAATTCAGACCACAGGGACCCCCACACCTGGGCTTCAGTGAGCCAGCAAGGAAGGGGATCAATGGCAGTTAGATGAGAGTTGCAGGCAAGGCCTGAATTTCCCATAAACTGGGTGTTGAGGTGGCTTGGTGTGGGCCAGCCTCCAAAACAGACATCAGCATCTTTGAAAGTAGGCATGGGGGTGGGGGAGCCCTAGGTACACCTCCACCCAGAGCTGAGGCCTCCTTTCTACCCAGCTCTTTCCCCACAAGAGATCAGAGGCCGTGGGAATGTGCCAAGGGGTCAAATGTAGAGTCAATCCAAAGGCAGGAAGTAAACGTCTGGAAACGTGGAGTCCAAAAACCCAGTGGTGCCAGCAAGGAGTACTGGTGGCAGAGGGTGAGGGCCGTGCCGGGGAGGCCCTCCAACCACAGCTGCCTGAGGCAGGTCCCAGGTGAAGAACTTGGGAGGCCCCAGGGTCGGTCCCTTGTTTGGTTCACGCCAGCCATGGCTCCACCATCCGGCGGGGCTCCTTGTGGGGAGGCCCTGAACCCCGAGCAATGGTTCTCTCTGAGCTCTCTGACCTGAAGTCCTGGCAAAGGTGGAGTGAAGAACCTGGGAACTGTTTGGACAAAAAAGAGACTAAGAGCAGGCACCAAGCTGACTCCTGCAGACCGGCGAGGCAGTGCTGAGGGCTGGGCAGGATCCCTACCGTGACACAATAGCAGAGTCCAGGGAGCAGGCCACACGGTCTTGGAGGGAGACACGGGGGCCTTTCCGGGAGATCTGTTTCTTCTAGAGCAGCCACAGACTCACAGTTTCCATCCTGTGACGTGGGTCAACCGAGGCAAAGCTCACTCCAGGGACTGTGGTGCACCCCCAATCTCAGCAACGGCTTGGCCCGTACCTGGCCCAGAGCTGACCAAGCCAAGGACAGGAAGCCTTTCCAAGTTCCAGGTCCTGCCCAAGGTAGGAAAGTCGGGCACTTTGTTCTTTGATATCCTCAGATGCATGCACAGGGTAAGCTGCTCTGGGAGTTTGGGGTGTTGGGTGTCTGTGAGGCTGTAAAGGCAAGCCCCTGTCTCTCCGACTCCTCCCGTCTGTAGAACGCAGTGCACATCTTGCTAAGAACAGCAGCTTCTTTGGTCTGGGTATCTTGGAGTCAAGGAGTCAAAGGCAGCCACAATCGCTGGGGCATGCAGTTTGCAGCACGGGGACAATGGGGAGAAGGGAGGCCCCTAGCGGCTGCTGATGAGAATGCAGGACAGTGGAGTCGCGGGCTCCAGCAGCGGTCTACAGAGTCCAGCCCAAGCACAGGTCCCTCCAGCTCTGGGGACTCTGCACATTTAGCCTCTGGCAAACCCGAAGCCCAAAACTCCGCTCTGTTAGCCTGCAGAGCAGGGCTTCAGTCAGTGGGAACTGGCCAAACCTGGCCTCCTGGCTAAGGCTTCCTCCCCCTGCAGGCAGGTTTTGGAAAGCAGCCAGGAAACCCGCTCACACACACGCCCCACTCTCCCTCCGTTTACCTTCTCCTCGAGCAAAGTTCCATATGAGCTGGCACGGCGCTTTCTGACAATTCCACAGCCCAATCCTCCCCAAGCTACCTGGCTTGAGCACAGCGGAGAAAGGCCTACACGGACAGCCACGGGACCTGAGGCTCCATCACTTTTGGGGAGACTGACAGCATCATTAACCATCACCAACCACCACCACAAAAATCCACAAAACATCATCAGCAAAAATCAGACTCACACCACGGCGACACGCGATCATTTCTGCCATCAAATCCAGATCAGTGTCTGGCCACCGCTCCTCGCTACCACTTGCAGGCTGCGCATCTTTGAAAGGAGCACAAGAGATGGCTAATGGATCGGAAGGCACAGGCCAAGGGCTGGCGGCTGAAGGGGTTTGGGTATGGTCCCCACGCCATCCTTGACCAGCCACCCTAGGGCTATCAGGGCGCTGGCTCTTGGCTCTCAGACGAGCTCAGCAGGGATTGCACTGGTAGGGTCTCCACAATGTGGTCCCAGATGCTACAAGGAGGTCAAAAGTCCCCTTCAAACTGCCAGTCACCCCAGGCAGTGGAAAATCAATGTCATGTGGGACTCATCCCTCTAAGGTTGGTAACAACAGCTGGCTAAAGAGCCCTTTAAAATCAGTTGGCAGGATGACTTCCCACAGGGAGCAGGGCGAGGATGGAAGAAGGGACCCAAAGATGGTCCCCACTGGCCAGTGACAGAATGCGGAAAAGGCCTGGTCCCTGCAGGACAGCCTGGCTAGGGTCGGCCCATCTAGGACTTCACCTGCGGTTCTGCGAGCTCTGGGCCTGCCCTCCACTTTTCCCTGCCTTCTCAAAGCTAATCATTCCAGCCCATCCAGAAGGGGGATGGAGAAGATCCCCCACATCCTCTTTCTCCGGCTCCCCCAAGAAAAGTCAATGCCCGCTTTCAGAACAAAACAATTCACTGGACCAATGTGTTTGTCTGCCACTGTCCTTGGATTCTAATTCTGAGGAATGACCTGGATTCAGTTTTTCATTAGAGACTGAACATCCTTGTACATTTGGAACATGAAAGATATTTAAAATATTTATATATATATATAATATATATATATACTTTTATTATTCACCCGTTAACTCCATAATATGCCAATCACGAGCTAGTTTTCAGCAGTTACATTCCCTTGATCACGGCTGCAGAAGGATGTGATTAATTGGAAAACAGGGAGACCAGAGACACGGCCGGAGGTGACAATGCGCAGCCTACGCCATTGCAATACAATTGTCAAGTTCAGTGGCGGTTTGGTAAAGCCGGTTCAGTTCTGTTCCCTTTGCCAGGGATTCTCACGTTTGTGAAAATTGGACCAACAAGTGGTGGGGTTCCATTTCCTGGTTTGACTTCTCAGTGGCTTTATCCAGAATCTCACTGGCAACTGATTACTGTAACACCAGCCCAACCTAGGAGAGCCAACGGGGAGAGGCGGAGTTGAGCTGACAGTTGGCCCGAGTCTGTCCCCCTCCCCTCTCCCTCCACCGCCCCCCCCCCGCCACTTCAGAAGTCCCACAGGACTGAGCCTGCACAGGGCCACTGGGCTGTGGGAGCGGGCTCACTCGACCTCTACAAGGGGCTTCCTACATCCATCAGATCCTTCAAGAAAACAACCGCCAGCAACCTGAGCATCGCTAGTCCCAAGGCCTCTCTCCAGCTCGTCTGTCACTTATTCTGTAAATCCTGATGATACCACAGCCTGGAGCTGCCCTCTGGAGCTGACAGAGGAAGGGCTGAGGATCACGCTGGGCTGAGGGCAGGAGCCCAGCAGAGGAAACCCCGCAGATCCTTAGACTAGAACCTTTCTGGCCAAGGGCGGGCATCTGGACTTGCAGTTCCCTGAGGCGGTCCCCAGTGCCCTGCTGAGGTGGCTCACCTCGTGGGGAAAGAAGTCGGAGACAAGCTTCCTGCTTTTGGGTGGCTCTGGGGCCTGTTCCCTCTGCCACCCTCACACCAGCTGCTGAAGGGGAATGCGGACCCCTGCCACTGCTGGGGCTCAGACCCGTGGCCCCATTCTCTGCTGGGGACACGAACCCCCTGAGCCCAGCTGCACTCGCACGGACATACCTTCTCTGCTCCCATGCTGGGGCATTTCCAATTGTAAAGGTAATACTGCAGGTTGCCGTCCCCTATGCCAAACTTGAGCTTCTCCAGGAAGGTTTTGTTCTCCATGAGATCCAGTGCATTGAACACGTCGAACCCTTTCTGCGGGGCAGCGGGGAGAAACAGGGACAGGTGAAGAGGGGGAAAGCTGCCTTGCCCTCATGCCTGGTTCTATCACATCCCAGCCTACGGCGCAGGCAGCCGGGAGAACACTCTCCCTTCGGAAGCCCCGGCTGCATCCGCGTTAGATCCAAGCTCCAGTCAGCACCTCTCTCCAGGGGTGGTTCTCATGCCTCTCCGAACGCCACCCCACCTGGCCTCTAGTGGCCCACCGAGTGCATCCGTGTGTCCTCAGTGTCCAGGTCACTGCTCCTGTGGCTCCAGGTTAGGCCTCCCCAAAACACTGGTCACTGGCACGGTCTTCTCTGGAGACCAAGCCCCGAAGCACCTCCTCTGAGAAGCTGGCTCCCATCAGCGGCTTGCGTCTGTGCTGCCCCTTCACTCCCTGACACCCCAGCTACTTGGCCTCTGCTGTGTACCCTGCGCCTGTACGGCAGCTGATACGCTGCTCTCAGACCGTGACAGACACTTCCTAAAGCTCACCCAGGTGACCAGAAGGTCTTGCAGGGCACAGGATGACCTGGCCACCATCCGGCCGGCCCATGCGGACTCGCGTCAGTTCGGGCAGGACCCACGACGAAGGGCTGACTGACGCCGACCTCTTCGGGGGTCAGAGAGGCCTGGGCCCCACCCCCCATGCCCTACAGTCAGCCGCTCCAGTGACTCACCACGACAGAGACCAATCTCCCCATTCCCACGCTGGGGAAGTCGTAAGGAGAACCCCTTTACTCCCGGAGCAGGCCTGGCTATTCAGGCTCCTTGGCAGCGCCGCCCGTGAGAACGAAACTCACTGAAATAAACCAGGAGTTCAGTGCCTTCACTTCACGTGGATGCTCCCTGCTCCCTCCTAGCTTTAGGCTGCTGGCTGAGAAGTGCTGGGCCCCTTCCTATGCGGAGCGGGAGGCCGAGGAGGGCTGGAAGCCTCGGCGCACAGGCAGCTGGGCTCCCTGCTGCCCCCGCTGCCCCCACTGCCCCGTCCCCACGCATCTCCGGACCCTCCGGTCTGCTCCTCACCATTTTGGCGAGAACAAGGGCATCGCTCATGAGGTCTAGAAGAGGGGTCTGGGTGTGGACGTTGTAGAAAGAATAAGCAGCCTTTAGACTCTTGTGGGTCGGATGGTTCATGATGGTGGAGGGAAGCGTATAAAAGCTCAGGAAGTCTGTCACCTCACCATTTGCGTTCTGCGGGGAAAACAACACTAGGAGGCAATGTCGCGCACGCACGGGGACCCTGCCATCTGGGAGCGGCATGTTTCCTACTGCCCCACCACCACCCCCAGCAGCTCTGTCCCCCGAGATGACTGGGTACACACCGAAACAGGGCGTGCAGGCAGGAGAGAAGGCACTGGCCCAGGGCACTTGAGGACAGAGCCAGGAGGAGAATCCAGGCCAGACTGCGGGCTGACCCTGCCGAGCCCCCTCCCTGCGCCTCGTCGGGGGCTCCTTGCAGCTCACATCCCCGCAGACTGCCACTGACCCCTGGCTGGCACTACCACAAGCACGGCAGGCGGGGCTCAGAGGCTTACCCGAGGAAGAGGAGCCCAGTTCTCTCTACTCCTAGTCCCCCCACCCCGGGGACTGCGGGTAGGGGCAGAGGCAAGAAGGGCTCATGCCAAGTCCAGAGGGTATCCTGTTAGCAAGTACAACTTCCTGTCTGCAGGGAGGATCGAGGAAGGAGGGTCCAGGAAGTCTAGGGGGCCAACACTGCCATCAGTCGGGTCTTCGGTCCCCGAGCATGGGGAACCTAGCCACTGGAAGAGAATGCCTCTCAGGGGCCCAGGACACCCCTCCCCACTCACCTCCACCACGAAAGTGTCGATGATATTCTCCTGGGGGTAAAACCAGTGCTCCACCTCCTCCTGGCTCATGACTGGTGTGAGGTGAAACTGCTTCAGGTACCTGGTGAGGAGCTGGTGCACTACTGGAATGTCCTTTTTTTCCATTGGTCGCAGCCCAGCTGTCTTGGGCGTCTGGAAGGCGGACAGACGAGACGGTATCAGGTGTGCTGAGCATGAGCCTCTTGACTCCCTCTCAAGTCCTGAGGGCACCGGAAACTCGACACTGTCTCCCTTCCTACCCCAACCCTGGAGGCATCCACCCTGGGCAGTGGCCACCCTGGGCAGTGGTCTCTCACTCTTGGTCCCCACGCACTCAGGCGCGAGTCCTGCCTCGTCAGTGTCTTCGGCCCTCTCCCTCCTAGTGAAGGCCACCCTCTCTGGCTGAGGCTATTGCTGCAATCTCTTATCCACGTGGCCCAGGCCACCGCAAGAAAACACAACCCAGAGCACCCCTCCCTTGCTCTAAACTCCCTAACACGGAGCAGAAGACCTTCCACGCTCTGGACCAGCTGGCAGCTCTGACTGTCCTTTCTGTCCCTCTAGCCTAGCAGGTCTCAACGGGGGTGACCCTGAGAATATGACTATACTCCGGGACATCTTCGGTTGTCACAACTAGAAGGGGTGCTATCGACATCTAACGGGTAGAAGCCAAAGAAACTACCAAACGTCTTATAATGAACAAGACAGTCCCCATGACAGAATTACCCAGCCCCAAATGTTAACGGTGCCATGAGGGAGCAAAACCCTCATGGATGTGCTGGGGTGGGCCCAGGCCCAGGCTACTCGTCGACCTGGCAAAGCCCTTCTTGGCTCCTCTCCTCCGAACCCCCACTACCTTGTCCCACCGAGCTGTGGCTGATCTCCCATGCTGGTCTCTCTCCTCTAGACTAGGAGAGCCCTTCACAGACCAGCTCCTTGCCTAGGCATGTTGGAACTCCCAGGCCCAGCAGAGTCTACACCCGAGGCCCACTCTGTCTGTGTGCTCAGACCCTGCCACACCAGTCTGCCTCCAGCCGGGCCTGCTGCATGTTAAATTCTGAAGAAAAGCACCAAACTCCTGGGACTTCATCTTAAACCAGGATCCCACCCCACAGCTGCTTTTTCTTAAGAAAGGCTTCAGTGGAATGAACCCATGTGATGCTCTGGAGTAAATCCTGGGGCTGACAGAACATCCCCAAAGGCTCAAGACACAAAGGCGGGGTCAGCCGAATCTGAAAGCAGGGTGGAGTTACAGTTTATATACCTCAGTCACTGTGTGATTCAACTGCTTCCCTGTGTAGAAACTGCTTTTAAAAGAGCCGTTCCAGGACCACAGCCACCCAAATTCCTCCCTAAGCCTGATGTCTCCAGGGAATACTTACTGACCTCATTTCTACATGGCAGCAGCTCCCACAAGGACACCTCGAATCCTGCACTGAAAGGGGCTCTCACCCACAGGCGGGGAGATCCAGAGACATTCCTCTGGGCTACGACACTGCTTTAAGAATGCTACCTGTCTAGAACTCAGGACAAATCTGTCTTTACAACAGGAGGAGACACCCATCACAGCCCCCCCCAAATCTGTTTTTTGGGGCAGTATCTAACTGTCACAGTCTCTCAAAACAGGACACGGCTGACCCGGACCCAGTGCTGGACCAGCCCGACCCCAGGGTGATTAAGCCAGTCTGGTGGCTGACGAAGGCAAGCGGGCACCAGTAACTGCGCTGACCCTGGAAGCTCTGCGGGAGGACAAGCGACTTTCAGGTCATTAGGATCCTGAGACCAGGCGCAAGTGGAGAATGAGGAACAGCATTTCTTTCTCTGGAAAATTAGATAAACTGAGGCCCAGAACAGAAAACCAGCTCACTCCAGGCTGCCTACTCCTTCACCGGCCAAATCTGGACTGGGGGACTGGGATTAGAAACCTGGGCGCCCCTCACAGGCTGGCGTCACCCCTCCTTTCCCCAACCGAGGCCTGGCAGATGCTCTGTAGCTTATTTACATGGGCTCTGGGTGGTGTTGCGGCTCAGTGAGCAGGTTTATCTATTTATGCCCCGCCTGGGCTGCAGTCACAAAGAAGAGGTGTTCTCTGAGCTCATCAACAGATGACACGGAAGCTAGCCCAGGTGCAGATGCAAGAGAACTGAGAAAGTCAAAATAAAATAAAATCCTTGCTATAGACAGCAGAGACAACAGAGACAGAAAGTCGAGGGGTTAGGAAACTCTGAGTTGGGTCACTTTTCTGATGCCCCCGCCCTGCCCAAGCTTGATGCGTTCCTGCTGAGGGCCCAGCTCTCAGCCAATCCCGCCCCCCGCCCATCGCCCCCACAGCGCCACTGGCCTCTGGCAGTCGGTAGAGCTTCATGGTACGCTGCATGGTCATGTTTCTGCTCAGGTGGGAGAACTTCACTTCAATGAGCTTCCGTGGGTTTAGGGACCGATGCCAGTACCTGTGGGGGACACAAATGTCCTGTCCTCAGAGGATTCTGACAAGTCCCGCTGAGAGCGAAGGCATGGAGCTCTCCAGATGGCCAGCAGGTGGCGGGAGAGACACGCCAGGCCCCAGGAGCGCCAGTGCCGGTGGTGGGCTCTCCAATGGTCCCCCAGTAAATGCAGGGCTGCCACAGCTCTTCCCGAATTTTCTATTTTTCTTTCCCAAATTCTAAAAGCCAAGTCCACGAAAAGACTTGTAGTTCTCAGAATGTGCACCCTCGTCCTCCCTCCCCCACTGCACGTGCCTGGTGTTTCACTTCTGACATTCTCGAGGCAGAGACTGTTCAGTTCCTTCAAACAACTTTCTGAGGCAGAGGCGGTCCCTGGTCACCCAGGTGTCAAACACGTTCTCTTTGGCCCACAGAATATTCAAAATAAAATTGAGCCAACCACTTAAAACTCTTAGACATTTACCATCAAAACCCAGATTTGGGCTGGTCCTTAAAAACTACCACAAAACCCCAGCGGAATGACCTCCCATTTCCAAAAGGCAGGAATCAGTGGGAGCGGAGGGTGGCTGACCCCTCTGGACAGGGCACCCACTCTCCAGTCTGTTCCTACAAACTCCCCCTTCACTCTTCCGTGCTCCCCCCCGCCCCGGCTCCTGTGGGCAGCCACCAGCCATCTCGTCAGACAGGAGAGAAGCAGGATGCTCTCGGGCATGCAACGACTGAGGGCCAGAGCTGCGACTCAGCACACAAGCTCCCGGCAAGAGCAGGCACACCAGGACTTCAAGCGCCCCGCAAGAGATCTCTACCTGCAGGTGCCCACAGGCTTTGGTAATACCACCCCGGCAGTGTAAACAGCTTGGAAAATGCCCTCCAGGTGAACTCGCCGGGTTATCTCCCGGATCAAGACCGGAGCCACCCTCTTGGAGCGCAGCTTCTTGTGGACACACAGGAAGTTGATCTCCACCATCTTCTTCTCTCTGGAGAGAAAGGAAAAACCCCCCAGTACCCAGCTTTTACCGGGGAAGGTAATCCCTTCAAGACCCAGGAGCCACCACGTAGGGAGGGGGGCCTTCAGTTGAGGCTTGCGTTCTGCCGCCACCTGCAGCCAGCAGCTGGTACTTGGGGTCCCCCCGGGCCCGCTGCACCAGGCAAGGAACCCACTCCTTTCAGCCAGACCCCACGTTCAAAAGTAGGTGAGACTCAAGCCAACTCCTTTATTTGGCAGCATCACCAGGATCTGCCTGGTGAATCCCCACCAGCAGGATGGGGGAGTCCCACCTGCACCTGGCAGGGTACCTCAGACTAAGTCAAGGGCTATCCTGGAATTTCAAGGGTTCTGACTCCCACAAGAATCCCAGGCCTATAAGCCCAGAAGACTGTGGCGGATGGCTCTGATGTTTCCAGGGAAAATGAAGAGCAGAGCTCAGAGGCCCCACGACTGTTCGGATGTGCAGTCACACTGGCTTGGGCCCACTTATGAAGCTGCTCAAGTGCACAACCGTGTGACAGGTGTTATAAGTGCAAACACGGGGCCCCTGTGCAGGTAGCATACTGGCCCTGACGGTGGACCCCATCCAGCCCAGATCGCGAACAAGAGAACCAGCAGCAACTCTGAGCAAAAGAGACGGTTCCTGTCATGAATTTCTATTCCCAGGACCTGAGTTCCTTCCCTTCACCTTTTCTTTCGTGAAGGTATGTGCATCTTTTCTACCCTGCTACCAGACCAAGGAGGATGGCAGCGATGTGGGGAGTGGCGCTGGTGCTTACGTGTCATAGATGTGGATGTTCGCCGGGATGGCACTGATGAACCCAACCAGTTTCCGACTCGAGACCACTCGAACCCCACAGTGCCACTGGGGGAGCCAGCCAGGTGGTCGGAGAGCCCTAGAAGAGAGACAGTAACCACTGACCGGCGCACCGGGCAGACAGCTTGCGCACCATAGCCGAGTCTGTTCTCACCTCCTGCTCCACCTCCCTGGAGGTTAAGAGCTAATTCTTCTCTTTAGGGCTAAGCCCTCCCGGACACACATGGGGTCGAGCCAGAGCCCCTTCCTGCTGCTCAGCCCACCTCGCCTACTCACCCACCCAATTCAAGGCTGTCATACTGAGGACTCTGCAACCGATCGAATTTCTTTGTGCTTGCTCACTTTGCTAGCTTAAGCCAGATGACCGGCTCAGCGTCCAAGGGGTCCCATGGTTGTGAATCGATCATGGAGCCCCGGGAGCTCTGGTTTCCCCCCGCCCTCCGGGCACCTTCATCCCCTCTTTCTGCCTGCCCAGTCTTCCCTTTCAGGCAGTCCCTCTCCAGTTCAGCCTCATTGCCTCTACATTCCTGGATACTCAACATGCGCTGGGATGCTGGAGGGCTCAGCCAAGAAGGGCCATTTTCAGATAACCAAGCACATTCAGGAACTGGACAGAGAATGACTCTTCTTTCTTTTGAAATTTCCTCCCGCCTTCCCTTCTTACACCAAGTCACCATATAACACATGATCTCTTCTTCTGGGGACCGATGCCGTCAAGGCCTCCCTCACCCAGTCATTCCACCTTAAGTAAGATTTCGATTCTTAGCTCCCCTGGAAACAACTTTCCTTCAGGTGTGGGAACTCAAAATGGACACCCTAATTTGCCATTCGAAGGCTGGTTCTTAGCAGGGATGAGAAAGTGGGCCCACCCCACGCCCCGCCCGAGCCGCCAGGAAGGCCTCGTGGCTCACCAGAGCAGGAAGTCCGGGGAGTAGTCGAACCGGAACATATTGTCGTCGTCCTCCACATAGTTCTCATTCAGGAGGCCGTAGAGCTCTTTCAGCTGCAGAGACGCAAGCAGCTGCTTCAGAGCCACCGGCCATGGGCGGGAGAGGCAACCCCACCTCCCTGCAGCTCTAAGCTTTCCAGAAGGACAAGGCAAACTATGAAAAACCATGTTTCATCTCATAAATCCTTTTCGCTACGGGCATGGCAGGGACTCTTTTGGAACAAAGCACCCTAGTGGTACGAGGAAACCGAGCCACCGAGAGGCAGAGCGGCAGACTTCAGTACATACAGTGGCAGAGCAAGAATGTCATCCAACTAACCAGCCGCTCCATCGTTAAGACAGGGAACAAATGAACAGATGAACAAGACAAACAAATGCATGGCAGAAAGATATCGCCTTGGGGAGCTACAGAGCTTAACTCTCAATCTGCCTGAGAAGCCAGGTGCTATTTAATGCGGCATCTTGGGCGGCACCTGGCTGGCTCGGTTGGTGAAGCATGTGACTCTTGATCTTGGGTTGGTGAGTTTGAGCCCCACAATGGGCAAAGAGATGACTTAAAAAGTAAAATCTTTTTTTTTTTTTTTTAAGATTTTATTTATCTGACAGAGAGAGAGAGAATGAGAGAGTGAGAGAGGGAACACAAGCAGGGGGAGTGGGAGAGGGAGAAGAAGCAGGCTTCCCACGGAGCCGGATGCGGGGCTTGGTCATGACCTGAGCTGAAGGCAGACGCTCAACGACTGAGCCACCCAGATGCCCCCAAAAATAAAATCTTAAAAAAAAAAAAAGTGGCATCTTGGGCAGGCCTCAGAGGCCAAAAGATAGGGAGCCAAGGTGGGGTATGTGTGTGTCTGCTCCAACCTGCTTGGATCAGCTCTCAAGAGAGTCCTTAAGGAAGGCCTGGGTAGCGTCTGTCTCCATATGATGGCAGGGCTCACTGAAAGTGGCACCCAACCGCACTGCGGCCTGCCCAGGCCTACTCACCACACCACGGTCCCCCAGGTCCAAGGCATCCCAGGTGAAGCCCTGGGGCAGGGTGTAGGGCTCCTGGCGGATGTTGTCTTTGTCAGGCTCCACGGGCCCATGGGTGTTCACCACTTCTCCTGGAAGAAGAGCAGAGCTGTGAGCCTCACCCTCTGTCTCGGCACAGGGGTGGGGTGGGGTGGCGTGGGGGTGGGGAAGAGGGAGGGAAGGGGCTCAGCTCCAACATCGACCACAGCAAATTCCTCCTGTCCCTAGGAGCCCTCCGTCTGAAGAACACTCTGTGCTTGGCAACTGCAGACCATCTCTCCAGCTACCCTGAGTCCCCAACTGAGAGCGAACTCGTAGCAAAGCCTCAGAACAATCACTAAGATCCAAGGTAGCTGGTTTTTTGGAAATTCTTTTAAATGTCCCTTTGGTTACTAAATGGCAAACATTCATCTTGACTAATTTGGCTTCCTGCCTCCCGGCTGGTATAAAAACAACCGTCATGGTCCTGGCCCAGGCCCATCAACCTGGATGGATTTATAAGGAGTTGCAACAAGGCTGCTTTTGTGTCAACAGCAACAACAATGTACTGGGCCCATTGCTGAACCAGATGATGCCATCAAGGCGCCAGGCTCAATCCCGGCCCGGCCAGCCTTGGCTTTCAGCAATGTGGGCCAGTTAACCGCTGCTGCCAACTTGGTTCCTCGGTGCTTACGGAGTCCTACAAGCGTCTTTAGCCTAAATCACTGAATCTACATGATGCTGCCGGGAAGTTACCCTCTGACACAATATCTCCACCCTGGACAGACGCCCCTCCTCTATGGAGTGCGTGGACAGTGCTCGGGGGCACTCAGATGATACAGCCCTAATGCCCTCGCACAGCCAAACTGGACTCATGTGATACATGTGAACAAATCGATCACTTAATTGTGGCCCTTGGAATGATGTGGTTTCCACAGTTCAGAGCTTGTTCACATTCACACTTGTAAGAACGCAATGTTTAGTACATTTTGAAAACTGCCTTTGAAAGGGACCCACTCAGTACACTGCTTTGCTCCCAGCATCAGGCTCTGTACACACTCGGCACTCAATTCAGGCTTTTACTGACTTGCAGACCCGTGGCCCAAACACGTCATTCTAATGTGTTAAAGGCAGAGGTAACAGATCCATGGGGCAGGTGTAATGGAAGAGACCACCTCAGGCTATGAGCTGAGGACAACACCGTTAGGACTGACCATCCCACTCTCTCTCACTCAGGACATGTACCAAGAACCAACCTGCACCAGGCATTGTGCACAAGCATACAGCGGGGAAAAGACAGGGTCCTGTCCCCACAAGATGGACCATCTTCTGGGGAAGTATTTAATAAGTACTAGGGGTCACAAACTGGAAAATGCAGGCAACAATGGGGACACATAGCAAGGAAGCAACCGGCCACCTCCAATTAACCACTTGGCTTCCCAGGAAGTTTGCTTGGGAAAGAGGTTGTATTTTTCTTCCCTAGTTTAGAAACCAGCCTTTTGATTTATTCATAAAATAGCCCTTATGAATTAATTTAATGTCAATCAATCTACTTCCAATCCACTGCCATGTGAAATGTTTAGAGCCTACAAAGCCAAGAGGGCTGGCTAGACCCTTGGAAAGTTCCAAGGATCTCCCTGCTAGTCTTGTGGAGGTGCTGGTCAGTTCCCTGCCTTGTACTGAACTTATACCTTTTCCAAAATACATTTAACCTCCTCCTTCTTATTTTTTCCTAAATGATCTCCATGGGCAAGATACTGGTAGTCTTCCCCACTATACTACAATCATCTCAAGGCTGAATCTTTTTCCTTAGGCTGGTTACTAGGCCCTCCATGCAAGGAGCATTTCCATTCACTCCTTCACCACGTGTTCATGGAAGCCCAGAGCGCAGGAGTTCTGGGGCGGGAGCTGGTGAATGGGATGGCACATCCCTCATCATCATGGGCACCCAAAAGACAGGTGGGCAGGCACCTGCTCCCCAGCAGGATGAGGGCCCCTGACCTCATGATAAGCCAGCTCTCCTACGTCATCTCAAGGCTGTTTGATATCTGCAAGACACAGCTGACAAAGCAGAGTTCCAGGACACAACGAAAAAACTGACACCACTTTCAACAAGTTCACAGTCTGGGGTGCCAACGGAGCTGAGGAGCGGCCCTAGGCTCCTGCACTGTCCTCCGGTCAGCGCCCAGCATCACCACTTCTGCCTGCGCGGAGAGGGTCTTCACCTTCACAGGGTTCTTGAGCGCCTCGCCTCCTGCTGCGCAGATGTGGGAGACTGCCACAGACAATGGTGCGGGTACAGCCAATGATCACTAGGCTACCTGGACCCAGTAACCGAGTAAAGATGCTGGGAACTTTAAAAACCCTGGACTTTAAGAGGGTTTCATTCTGTACACTCTCCCCCCAAAAATTCTCTCCTCCTTCCAACATCAAAGATCCAAAACAACGCACCACAGCAACTGTGAACGACTTGGAAGCAAAGAATGTGAGATCTGGAAGACTTTAAAGCAAACGGAGAGGACAAGGAAGAGAGTGAGAGTGGGGAGGCTTCCCAGAAAAACCACGTACAAGTCTGAGCTCTCCCTTGGGGAGCAGTTACTTGTACAAACGAATCTAAGAGTGGCAAAATTCCAAACCACGGAGGGGATCAAAAGTTTATCTGGGAACAGAACTGTGCATATATTTGGGAACACAGAACTGTCACTGTCACACAGCCTAAAACAGCTGCTGTTCAGAAGGCCCTTCGATGGCGACTTTAGGACTGTAAACTTCTAAAAAATTCCAGGTCTCTTCAGTGGAATACAACCGAATCACACCTCTCCCAACAAGGTGGGGAGTAAACAGGACACTTGACAGGCTTCATGGCCACCGGTACCATCTCCCACCACTGGTAGGAAAAATCATGGCAAGAAGCTGTAAGTGGCACTGCTCCGAGGAGAACTAGGCTGGGGCCTCAGCCACGCGGACCAAATGAAGCCTCCAACGTGCTGCTCTCTGCCGGCTGCCTCACGAAAACAACGGAAGCCTTCCTCTGGGCCTGACCGCGGACCTGAAAGGCAGACTGGTCAGGTGCTCAGAGCAACAGCCCTCCCCCCAGGGCCCCACACCACACATGGCCCAGGAGGCACATCCAGAAGAAATACAGCTGAGCTCGTTCCACTTTCCCGAGGGCGTCGGGGCTCCTACAGCACCTGTGTGGCTTTCTCACAAACTTTCTGACAACAGAACTGGAGCACTCTGTACATTTACATAGAGTACCTGGACTGACGAGGAACAGAAGTCCATGGACCCCAATTCATCTCTATGAAGAATGGAGCTAAGTTACCCATTTGCAAATTCTTAATGAAAAATAAAATTGGACCAAAAACCCCAAAACCCATCTGAAAACTGGGCCAAGATGCCTGGCAGCACCACAAAATGCCTCACCAAGCATTTCACTTTGAGGGAGAGCGTGTTGCTCTCGACATTCTTCCTGCTCCTTGGCGGGGAGTGGTCAATGGGACTCATTCCTGGTAATGCCCTACTAACAGCATTACTGTGACCCAAAGCCTTGCTGGAGGGCTTAGCCAGTGGGCCTAGGACCTGGCTGACCTGGGCAGCCTGACAGACAAGGCAGATGGGTCGGGCCAGGGTTCTGGAATAGCGCCGGCTGCCGAATCACCACTCCTCACATCTAGGCAGTGCTTGCTTCTGGACTGTGACTGAGCTGTCCAAGAACTGCATCTGCTCTAGAGCAGTGTCTGAAACCTGCAAAGTGGACACAAATGCCCTCCAGGTTCCGATTCTACAGGTCTGAGGTGGGGCCTGAGAATTTGCATGTCTATAAGCTCTTAGGCAATGCCCACCCTGCTGGTCTGAGGACCACGCTTTGAGTAGTACTGCCCAATTATCACAGAGACCCCACCTCTGGAATAGATCATCTCTGTGGGCGTAACTGCTCCTCTCCCCTCTCCAGTCTTTGGCCCTGCCCTGCCCCCGCCCCCCGCAAACATTCTGGAAAAGACCAGTCACTTATGTTTGGTATCTGAACGCATGTCTTCTCAGCACACTTTCTCAGTCACAGAGAAAATAGGCATTGGGCCATCAATAGGTCCAGAATCATGGTGCAACCGCTCCAGAAATTTTCTGTCAACAGTGACATCTGAAGTTAGCCATCAACATTAGCTGTGGCTCAATCTCAGCAGGCATCTCTAACTCTACTATGTCGGTCTCTCTAAAATCCTTTGAGTTTTCCTGCTTGTCCCATCCCTTTAAGAGCTCAGTACAGCTTTTTTAAAGGGTGCCAAACAGACCTGCACAGGGCATTCCCGGGGTTGAGCCATCACTGTTAAGCAAAATGTCAAGTTACGTGTAGTTGGGAAGCATGCACTGGCTGAGAGACAAAGGGAAAGGGCTTGGGGGGGGGGGTGGCGCCTGGGTGTCTCAGTTGGTTAAGCATGTGCCTTTAGCTCAGGTGATGATCTCAGGGTCCTGGGATCAAGCCCCACATCGGGCTCCCTGCTCAGCAGGGAGTCTGCTGCTTCTTCTCCCTCTGCTCCTCCCCACTGCTTGTGCCCTCTCCCTCTCTCAAATAAATAAAGTAAAATCTTAAAAAAAAAAAGGGGGGGGGGAAGGGCTGGGGACTTAGCCCACCCCAGGGCCAGACATCTGCCCGATAAACAAGAAGGTCTCTCTACAAAATCTCTGTGGGAAGACAGACCCGTGGGCACACAACCCCACTCGGCCTGTTTTTCTTTGTAGATTTGTAGTAGATGATGATGGACTAAAGGAATCAGTACTTGTTCTCAGTATGTACTCCTGTGAAACAGTAAGGTCCCTGAGCATTAGTGTTTTCTATACAGCATTTTTAGGACCACCCTCTAAAAATAACCACCAAGGAACGCCAGGACTCTACCACCTTCCCCCTACAAATTCGGTGTGGCACCCGAAACACAGCTAAGACACATCCTTCCCCATCGCCTGGGGAAGAAAGCACATACATACCCAGTTTGGGGACAGGCTGCGTGTCCCAGAACTGGTAGCTTCGCTTGCTAGCCTCCTCCATGGTTTTGGCAGGCCCCTGACCCACTGAGAACAGTTCAATGGCCTTCTGTATTTCCTGGATCCTCTCGGCTGGCAAAGAGTTCATCTGGATGAGATAAAGTTGGGGAGAGAAAAGGCTCATTATGTTAATAAGCACTTTTGATTAATCACAAGTATAAGAGTTAAGGGGTGCAACTTAAGGAAGGGGTATGGTTCCTCCATCCCAAACCCAGAGGTCAGATGTCATATGACAACCAGAGAAAGAGCGGTTGGCGATGGGCTCTCTGAAGGGTGGGTGCTTCCTACGGGGTTTCTCCTTCTTAGCCTCATGATGTTTGGTTGCAAAAGGAATACATGCTCAGTGTAAAATTTCAAACAATGCAGAAATATATACTACATATAGAAAGTAAACACCCAGCAATCCCGCCCCTTAAATATAATCCTTATCATCAACAGTCTTAATTTAGGAGGTGTAGGGTGAGAAGAGGCAAAAATAATTTCAGACTTTTTTGCATGCAAGCTCCAAGCACACACACGCACAATTTTCAAAAAACTAGAATTGGTCATATGGTATTATTCTACATGCTGTTCTTCCTTAAACACTAAGTCTTAGGGATGCCTGGGTGGCTCGGTCGGTTAAGCGGCTGCCTTTGGCTCAGGGCAAGATCCCAGGGTCCTGGGATCAAGCCCCACATTGGGCTCCTTGCTCAGTGCCCTTGCCCTCTCCCTCTGCCTGACACTCCCCCTGCTTGTGCTCTTTCTCTGACAAATAAAATCTTAAAAAAATAAAAAACACTATGTCTTAGAGACCCTTCCATGTGGACACGCAGCCCTGCTCATCCGAACTGAGTCCACTTTGTGGACAGACCACAATATATTCAGCAAGTCCCTCGCTGATGGGCATTTTCGTGATTTTGTTCTTCAGCTTTACAAAAAATGCCATAATGAACTTTCTTGTACATCTCTTCTTGCTCACTGGGATATGTATTCCCGCCAGATAAAGTCTAAGAAAGAGATTTTCTGGGTCAAAGGATATGCACATTTGAAATTGTAATGGATATTGTCAATTTGCTCTCTAAAATGGGAATATCGATTAATAATCCAAAGAACACTGTGTTCATTTACTTAGTATGAGTTAATAACCCAGTGAGCACGTGTTTCTCCTGACCCTCATCATTAGATTTACCAAATCTTAAACTCTACTAATCTAGGAGGAAAAAAAATATTAATTTTTTTGTCAATTTATCTTTTCATATACTGATTGAACATGTATTTTTAATTGTGTAAACTGCCTACTCTTTTCATTATTTTAAATTGGCTGATTCAAATACTACAAATATTTTCCCAGTCTGTTATCTTTTTAACTTCTACAGAGATTATTTAAATTTGTCAATTTTTCTTTTATGACTTCCAGGTCTTATGTCAGGCTTACAATTATCTAAAAATACTCATAATTTCTCCTGGTATTTTTACTGTACCATTTTCTTAAATTTAGATTGAGAAGGACAGGGAGAACATAAACTAACATGTTTACATTGCTTATTCCTGGGAGGTAGGACAAGGGATTTTTTCTTCCTCTTGTTAAGTTTTTCCTAAATTCTTGACAATTGAACTGCACCCCTCTCACAAAGAGGGAAAGGGAGGCTATGTAAATGGTATTTTGTTAAATGTTTCTAATTCCAAAGTGAACCATTCTGACACACGCTAGAGCTCAAATACCTGTGAAGTCTTCCGAATACCCACCCCCAGACAAACTCATGAAACAAGTAAAAGTCTCTAAAGCCAAAGCATGGGCTTGGGCTAGAATCCCTGACCCAATGACCTGGCTGAGCCATTGCTCTCATCTTTAAATTATTTTTTTTTTAAGTAGGCTCTATGTCCAACGTGGGGCTCAAACTCTCAACTCCTAGATCAAAGTTGCATGCTCAGGGCCCTAGGTGGCTTAGTCGGTTAAGTGTCTGCCTTCAGCTCAGGTTATAATCCCGGAGTCCTGGGACTGAGTCCTGGGATTGAGTCCTGGGATCGAGCCCCAGGTTGAGCTCCCTGCTCAGCGGGGTATCTGCTTCTCCTTCTTCCTCTGCGCCTTCCCCTGCTTGTGTGCACACGTGCTCTCTCAAATAAATAAAATCTTAGAAAAAAAAAAAAAAGAGTTGCATGCTCTACCACCTGAGCCAGGTAGGCACCCCACTGCTCGCATCTTTAAAATGAAGAAGACCCCCTCCTCCCTGGTAGGGATGTTGAAGGTTTAGGATGGATTTAAATGAAGTGCCTGGCAAGAACCTGGCCGACATGGTGGTCAATAATGGTGTTTGATTTTATTTTTTTCCCTGTAGGGGATTTAATATTGAGAACAGTAAAAAAAGCACTTGAAGTCATTTCTCAACAAGGTAGGAGATTCAAGCTGGAGTACAACATTTGTGGCATAAAACAAAGTGTGGGTATACTGGAGTGAGACTGGATTTCTTGTGAGGCTTAGACACTGTGCTAGAGGTAATTCTGAGAGGGATTATATGTTCAAGCTTCTCCTGGGGTCTACTCTGAAGGGGGCAGCACTTAACCTGAAAGAAAAGGTTTTCTTTGTTAAATGTACAAAACAAACCAATCCCTCCCCATACTTCCGGGTTTCAGGTCAGTGTGTCAGTCTTAGGTCGTCTGGTCTAGGCCAGTGGTTCTCAGCTGTGGAGCTCAGCAGTGCACTCTGTGCGACCCGCGCGGTTTCCAGCGCAAGGACTACGGCAATCAGAGAATGCTTGCAATACATAAAGGGTGGCCTTAAAAAGAGCAGGCCTTTTCTTCTCCCCGTGGCGGGGACTCAAGTCAGAAAGGACGGAGAACCACTGCTCTAGGCGGCAGGGGCCGTCAAGCGGGATCGCTCTCAGGCGCCTCACACAGCACCACATGCAGCCCTGTACCTGTGTGTACTGAGGGGGCAACGTGCTCAGGAGACAGTGTCTAACCTGCTGTGGCTCTTAAGGTACCGAGAGCAGTCTCATCACCTAGGTCTAGGGCAGCAGAGGGCCGCAGAGGGGTCCAACTCCTCCATCTTGAAGTAATACCAGTGGAGATGGTCAATCTGAATTGTTCCTATACATTGACCCCCAAACTCTCTCCTCTGAAAAAGCAACTCTCAGTCACACGAAAACAGAGCCTCCTTGTTACCTTCACAGGCTGATCCTGGGCTGAATCTGTCTCACTGCCTTTCTCTTTCTTCTTTTTTTGTTTCTTTTTCTTCTTTTTGGCTCCAGTGTCATTGGCTGGACTCAAACCACTGTTAAGACAAAGTAAATACTGATGCAGGGTTTTTAAAAAATCATCTGTTTTGAGCTACACTGACAAAGAGCTTTCTGTGAAGCCCGATCTTCCTTGATCAGGCCTGTTGGCTTCAGAAGACGACTGGAGAATCCAGGCCCCAGAGGGGCATCTGGAGGACACCACCAAACGCGGCTCCCCTCACTCCCACCAGCTCGGGGGGGGTGAGAGTAGGGTGGGAGGGGGGCCTGTGCCAGAAATGTCCTATTTGTTTGGAAAGAACTTTTCAATTCTTGCTTTTATTTGATGTTTATTTTCTTCCGATTGCTAGAGTGCTGTAACCAAAGGCGAATGACAATTGGTAACAGGGCATTCCTACCACCACCACTTCCTTAGAGCCCTGAATTTAAAATGATGACAGCCCAAAGCAGTCTTTTTGGACACCCTTCCTCATCCCCACTCCCACTCTCCCAGTGCATCAGGTTTAGTGAAATTCCCCAGCTGGATCTAAAGCTCAAGGCAGTACTGCAAAGGGAGGAAGAAAGGAGGAAAAAGGCAGTTTCACATTGCCGCGATCTGTGTCCAAGCTAGTGAAACAGTTGTGAGCACTGCCGAAATCAAGCCTGCAGGACCTAGGGCGACTGTCAGCTGGCTCAGACCCGGTGATCGCCACAGGCAAAACCCAGTACCTGGGATCTGGGGAAAAGAACAGTGAAGCACCCACCCACTCCTGCCACAAAGCGACTACATGAAGCGTGCCTGTGAGCCCAGTAAAGGGGAGAGGCCCTCTGCATGACACACCCCACGAATGCAGCAAAAAACAGTCTCATAGCCACATCTGAACGTCTCCTACAGCCTTTTATTATGGTTTTCTGAGGTCTCTCAACATCTTTACTGAGACACCAATCATATTATACTGTGTTTCCTTCACATTTTCCATTCATTTGCTCCCTTTTCCCAATTCTTGTTGATTTCTGGGTTTCCTTTATTTTACCTTTGTATTGGGTTTCCTTTATTTTATTGATGAATTTTAAGGTTCACCTTGCAGCTTAGCTTTCCTAATTATGGCTGGACAGATGACCCTTGAACAACACAGGGGCTGGGGTGTTGACCCCCCCCAGTTGAAAATCTGCATACGACTTTTGACTCTCCCAAAATTAGCTATTAATAGCCTACTGTTGATGAGGCCTTACTGATAACATGCTAATTAACACAGATTTTCTAGTTGTATTATATACTATATTCTTCAAGTAAACTAAGCTAGAAACAATATTATCGAGAAAGCCTAAGGAAAATAACATTTATAGTGCTGTGTTGTTAAAAGTTCACACGTAAGTAGACCTGTGCAGCTCAAACCCATGCTGTTCAAGGGTCAACTACAGTTGGTTTCTGTCATGTCTAAACTGATTTTGGCATTGTTGGCCTGAAAGTAATGCCTAATGTTACTCTGCCATCTTCCCTGGAAATCTTCCATTACAAAGTCAAAATTAGTAGTCCCACCTGACAATACAGTGAACCCTAATCTGCAGGATCCGCTAAAAGTGCAGGGTTTTAGCTGTATATTCTAGATAACCAATTTTCAAAGAATTAAAATAGTATAAATAATGCATTTTCCATACCATTACGATAAATTCCATTTAAGCTTTATTTTATAATTCGCAAAGTATACCTGGCCTTAAAATGTCTTGGCGTGATTATGAATATTAATCATTCTCTCATAGCAAGTGGTACTGTGTAAGGGAGAAGGAATCTGCAGCCATGAGCTGCCATCTCCTGTGGGAGAGGTACCTATTCCTAGGCCTGGGAGGAGCGCTGGCATCCAGACTTCATGACCTTACACTTGGACTAAAGTTACCTCCAGCCCGTGCTGGATCTCCCTGACTTTGCCATCTTTCTGCAACATCGTAAGGTCCTGTCAGCTGTGGGACTCAACTCTGTGAAAAGGCTTTCCGTACTAGAAAGTGTGTCCCTCCCATGCTAGAAAGCCTACAGTGACAGCAGCCTCTTACCCGGGAAGGTATCATCAAGCCTAACTTTTCCGTAAGCCCATAACCCTCAGTTCCTGGCTAGCTCATTCACTCTTCCTTCGCCCCGCCCTGGAATAACTGCCTGCACCCAACGCAGGGAGACAGACTACGAAGTCAGGGAGATCCAGTAAAGGCTGGAGGTTACTTTAGTCCAAGTGCACCTCCTACGTATTATCTTAATGGGACACAGAAGGCATACCATGAAAGGAAGACCGATAACAATCAGAGGGGGAATAAGGTAAACTCCTTAAAACCAGATGCTCTGCAAAACCCCCAAGGCCATGGCAAAGTACAGGAACCAGGAAGTCATTTGGATGGCCTAAAGAAAATTTTTTCCACTTAGTAATTCAATGTTATCATCTACAGGCCTATTTGTAGCCTATAACAACTCTATGTGGTTTTTAAATTCCAGACATATTCTCACTTCAGTCTCAAGATTATATGGAGCATTATAAAATTTAAAAACTGGTTGATGTTAAGAAACAAAGCAGTGCCCCACCACTGATACAATGTACAAGCCCTTCACTTCAGCTTACGGAATGAGTTACGTGGTTCCTGTATATGAATTACCATAAAAAAATATTTTTAAAAAATTCTATGGATAGGGCACCTGGGTGGCTCAGTTGGTTAAGCGACTGCCTTCGGCTCAGGTCATGATCCTAGAGTCCCGGGATCGAGTCCCGCATCGGGCTCCCTGCTCAGCAGGGAGTCTGCTTCTCCCTCTCCCGCTCCCCCCTCTTGTGCTCTCTCTAGCTCTCAAATAAATAAATAAAATCTTTTAATAAAAAAAAAAATTCTATGGATAAAAGAAGGTGAAGGCAAAGAACTGCTGTGTATCAACCTTCTGGATACTTACTAAACACATTTTCACATAAGGAAAATAGAAGAAATTACTTTCTCCAACTTCAGAAATCTTCACAAGCAAATCACTAAGGAACTACCTTCCTGCCTTTCTCTCTCTTCAGTGGAAACACTTCTGAGCAGCCATCGGGGACCCCACTTTTGTGGGAGGATCTTAGACTGAACTCTTGTTCTCTTTTATGCATCATCAACACACGAGCCTGACAAACTCCAAGACCCACACTAAAGCCAGAGAGCGAATTTCATTTTCCTTGTACTGCCTTGAATTCGCACACGCAGCTACTGAGCAACAATCCTGTTTCAACTTGTACAGCAGGCACAGAGATAGATGAATAACAAAGGGAAGTTAAAAGAGTCGTTTTCAGGGAGCTGCCAGGTACTGAACTACGTCCACGAGAACACATGATGAGCTCACCATGGTCTTCCAGTCAGCAACCCAGATAGGAGGACCACTGACTCAGAGAAGAGATTTCTTTTTTCTTTTTTTCCGAAGATTTTATTTATTTGAGAGAGAGAGTGCGAGCACAAGTGGGGTGAGGGGAGGAGGGAGAAGCAGACTGGGTGCAGTCCTGGGTGTCTCTGGGTTTATGACCTGAGCGGAAGGCAGATGCGTAACCAACGGAGCCACCCAGGCGCCCCGAGAAGAGATTTCCAAAGAGCTCACTAGGGTTTAGTTTTCAAGGTGATTACAGTAATTTTAATTATTCAAAAGAAACCAAGCTCAGAAGCTTTGAGAGTAAGTCTTCAAGAAGCCTCCCAGGAAGCCGCCAACACCATTTCAAAGAAGAGCTTCAGTTTGGATTTAGGGAGAACCACACCAGAGGACCCCACTGAAGCACGCTAGACCTTCTCTAAGAATTCGCATCATTTTTAAAGGGACCTGAAGTCCACACCCAGCGGGTGGACATCCCAGGGTGTGTGGGGATTCTGCAAACTGAAATAGCAATCTCTTAGAGAGCACTCTAAGCCTGCCAGGCACCTTTACACACTCCAAAGAGATGGGCCAGAACCATGGAATACATAAAATCAAAGTCTGACTTTGGTTCATTTGGTTCCAAAATAATGAGCAAAGAATTAGTGAAACCTGCCTTCCTGGGGAAAAGGGGGCTCCCTACAATGGAAATGGACATAGGAGTTCACATAAAAGTTTTGAAGTTAACACTCTAAAGTTGATAAACTCAAGTCATTAATGACCAACCTAGCGAATATGGGACAAATTAGCAGAATGACAGAGCCAGGAACAGGGAAGACAAGCAATAAAAAAATGTCATTAAGGGGCGCCTGGGTGGCTCAGTCATTAAGCGTCTGCCTTCAGCTCAGGTCATGATCCCAGGGTCCTGGGATCGAGCCCCGCATGGGGCTCCCTGCTCAGTGGGGAGCCTGCTTCTTCCTCTCCCACTCTCCCTGCTTGTGTTCCCTCTCTCACTGTGGCTCTCTCTGTCAAATAAATAAATAAAATCTTTTAAAAAAATTACTTATAAAAATGTCATTAAAAAAATTTTTTTTATTTAAGTAGGCTCTATGTCCAACTTGGGGCTGGAACTCACGACCCCAAGATCAAGGGTCATGCTCTACTGACTGAACCAGCCAAGAGTCCCAAGAAATGTCCTTTTTTAAAATGAAGGCCAAGATATTCTAAGCTCAAACACAAAAATCCCATGGATGCTCTGGTAAAAAGTCAGGGCTCGGAGGAGGAGATAGAAAATGAGCCTCAGTGCTGATTTCTAGAAACAGAATGCAGTGCCAGGATGTGTGAGTGGGCGGGAAGGAAGGGCACGCTGACAGATGAGCAGCTCAAGCACAGAACTTCCAGATAACACGACAAGCAGGCAGGGTCCATAACACAGGCCTCCTCTCCATCCTACTGGGTAACAAAATCCACTCGAAAGGTACAGGATTGGGGAACAGAAAGCTGTTATTGTGGGGGAGTGCAAGCTCAGCCACCAGGGCCGGTAAGATCTCAGGGCCACCCAGCTTAACTTGCTGTTCACAGAAGAGGAAACCAAGGCCCAGACACGTGAGGCAAACTGGTCACCAACTAACCAACTGGTATCCAAGGACAAGCCTCCAATCTCTAAAGACACGGACCATTCCTTCCCAAACACCTCGGTCTTGTTTCTGTGGGAATTTATCTGAGACTCCTCCAAAGCCAAAAGACACTCTTCCATCACACAAGGCCTTAAAACAAATTTCTGTGTACCAGAGGAGCACGTACTAAAGGCAAGGAGGAGAGTGAGCCACGCTTTATCCAGAAAGCCTCCTGACTACCCTAGCTCTCACTGGTATCTGGCTAAGATTATGATCTCCCAAATGATTTAATACTTTACATAGAATAATGTGTTGCTTCCTACCTTCCCAGTAAGATTAAAAATTTCCTGAGCATAAGGACATCTGATACAGCTGTTTCCTAGAGCACCCCCAGCTGCGCCCAGTGCAGTTAAGAGTTCAACAAATAATGTGCTTGACTGACACTTTCCAGCATAATAGACTAAAATAAAACCCTGAAAAGCTGGAGCCCAAAAGAGGGTCAGCAAAACATCTCCAGGAACGTTTCCATAGGACAGCTGTGTTAATAGTCTACGAAAAGTGTGGAGGGGTGCCTGGGGGGCTCAGTCATTAAGCGTCTGCCTTCGGCTCAGGTCATGGTCCCAGGGTCCTGGGATCGAGCCCTGCATCGGGCTCCCTGCTCCTTGGGAGCCTGCTTCTCCCTCTCCCACTCCCCCTGCTTGTGTTCCCTCTCTCGCTGGTCTCTCTCTGTCAAATAAATAAATAAAATCTTAAAAAAAAAAAAAGAAAAGTGTTGAGATGCTGTGCTCTTTTGAGCCACTGGTTGAGATTTTAAATAATCAGCTTTCTTATTAAATTATCAACTTTCTTATACGCCATCTTCTCCCTCCTGAGGACCTGTCCTATTCCTATAAAAGTTAAAACAAAAAAGCTCCACTAAAACTATTTTAAATGGTTCCAGTGTCTTAAACACAGACCACAGGTTTAGTTTTGATTATGAGATCAGAGAAAAAAAAAAGTTCAGAAAATAAAATTCACAATTTCTGGTCACTTATTTTCTACCCCTATAAACTAGAAGTTAATTCTTTGGGCTAAAATTTAATATTTTCAGAGAAACCTATTAAACAAATCCTAGGCTCTAACATCCTTTTGATTCTACTTTTGGATATCAGGAAATCCTTCTGCATTTACTTATGCGGTGTGATATGTTCACCAATAATCCTACTGGTACTCAGAAGGCCCAACAAGGTGAATGCAGCGGCATACGAGGGTACCCGGGCAAAAACCACATGGTCAGACTCAGTCTCAAAAGCCTATCCTCTTACTGCTGTGACTGCAGGGTCACTTACAGCAGTACCCGATACTCCGCAGTCCCACCCATCAGTTATTTATATAAAAGACTGCGTGTGAATCCTAGATGATGGGAAACATAAAACAAACAAAAAAAAACAAAACCACTTTAGTACTGCCATCAAGGTACCCCAGAAGGCCTGTGAAGAGAACAGCAGGTTGTGGGAAGGAATTACAAAAATTGCTTTTACTGCCATCCTCTGCCCTTCCTGGGACAGTTGGTCAGAATTTTGAGGGTGAACAAGCCAGTTCCTGCCATGGAGAATAACTGGTTTGTTTTGTTGGTTTTTTTTTAGGGGTCACAAAAGCTCTGATATACTAAACTGTTTAGAATGGGATTGAGACAGAAATGTAAATTCCACATCCTCTGGGTTGCTTTGGCGAGCCACGCTGTAACCTGGCAACTCCAAGGTCAAATCAAATGCTGTTCAGAGACCATTTTCAGTAATTTTCTGAGCAACGACTCACTGCTGGCAGAAATTTCACACACTAGAATGACCTCTGCAAAAGATACTTGTCCATTCAGAAGAGTTTAAAGGGGTCAGCCATCTCCATCACCAACTGGCTCCCTAGTGTGGGAAAGTTCATGGGTTACTGAATGGATCCAAAGACAGGACTCAACACTGCTGCAGAGTCAGGAGGCAGAAATCAAGGCAGTAGGGAAAAGAAATCCAGCAAGTTCGGAATGGATCCTCCAGGGTGACAAAGGAAGAGGTAGAGATGAAAATCCCAAGCCTCACTACCAAAGACAAATCAGTCTTTTTAAGTGAAGTCTAGGAGATAATCCATGGAAAGGGCTTAGCACAGTGGCCAGCACGTAGTAATAGTAACAACAGATAACATTTATCAAACGCTTGACAACAGTGTAACCTCCTCAGCTGCCTCTCAAAGTCAGCAGCAGTAGAAAAAATTTCTAAGCAAGTACTGACCCTGTCAAAGAATTTTAGTTTAAGTTTGTTTGTTTGTTTGTTTGTTTTGGTGCTCTCAAAAGAGAACACCATGTTTTGTGTGCTTCAAATGCAACAATCCCTAGAGCACCTTCCTTGAGGAATCAGAAGAGAGGCTTGCAGGGTAGAGATTTTAGACAAAGTTACAGAGAAGAGCTGAAGGAGCTCCTCCTGAAGTGACTAAACCTACGGTCCCCAAATCTACGGACTCTGCAGGCAAAGGGTTAAGCGCAGACTTGGTAAAGCTGGGAAATTTTAGAGTGAGCACATTAGTTAGACAATGTGAAAAATCAGCAAAACTGGTGTGCCATGAGCAGCAGTCTCCCTGAAATAGGCTCTCATTTGCTTTTCATTTCTTCTGCTTTCCAGTCTCCTCTTTGAAGCAGCTCTTGATTACTTTCTTTTTTAACTGCAACTTAATTGGGAAATAAAATTAGAACACTTATTCGATATCAGTGATGAGGTTTCTCTTTTCATTTCTGCTTTGATCTAGTTTTGAAAAACCAAAAGCTGAAGGGAGAAATTAAGAAAAAGGGACGAAAAAGATTTCTTCTTTCCAAGAGCTAGATGTAGCTATAAGCCATCAAATAAATATGGAAAGAACCACTCTCAGAGAATCTGAAGAATAAAACAAAAGCAAGCAAGGCTGGCTTTACGGAATTTCCTTTCAAAAAGCCCTTTGTTTTCTCTTAAGTTTTTTCATAAGAGATAACAGCTCAGGACTAGTGAGGAAAACTGACAAGAACTCATCTTAACCTGTCCCCATGGAGTAAGAAAGCAGGATGGGAAAGAGACATCCTTATCAAAAGGATAGCTTACCTGCATCTCAGTGGTATCAGTGACATTGCAAAATAAACTCTAAAAGAATCCCAGGAACAAAATAATATAAATGTCCTTTTCTGTTTCAATCATTCAAATAAACTTTACTTGTTTGTCAACCCAAAACTAAAATCTACTGCCAGCTAATAAGGTTTATTCTTTAGTAACAATTCTTGGAAAGCCTTTCACTAAAAACAAATAAGCAAATTAAAGCATATAGATGAATGGTGAACTGCATGGGGATACAGCATTAAGACGATCTTAGTCTGGGGGGTGCCTGGGTGGCTTAGTAGGTTGAACGTCTCACTCTTGGTTTCAGCTCAGGTCATGATCTCACGGGTCCTGGGTTCAAGCCCCAAGTGGGGCTCTGCACTCAGTAGGAAGTCTGCTTGGAATTCTCTCTCTGCTTCTCCCCTAATTCCTGTGTGCACACACTCTCTCTCAAATAAATTATACCTGAAAAAAAAAATTATCGTAGTCTGACTCTTCTCTCAGTTGCTCAGGGTAACTTATCTCAGGCGAGTAACAGGGAAAAATGCTGCCTGCCTTTGTTGAGTAGATTTAAAAAAAAAAAAATAGCGTACAGAAAAACTATACAGATACAGACATAAAAAATACACACACACAAAACAAAACATATACATACACTGCGTGTATGCATATGCACATATGTGTGTTTCGATGTATTTGTGAAATCTATACTCATCAAATGTTTATTTAATTATGGTTCTTTCATTGGTGTAAAGTACTGTGAGCCCATCTTGAAAGGAAGGCCTAAGAGAGTAAGGGTGAGTTTGAACTATCATTAACTTTTGTTGCATATTGTACTTTAGACTCATTAGCATCAGATGGAGATGCTCCCCTTCAATTCTTACATCACTTTTGAAAACATTTTAAGTAATACTAAGATAAGAAAATTTCAAGAAGCCAAAAAAACAGTGGAAAACTTCCAGGACAAATTGGAGGATCCCCAATTTCTGTAGGTATTTCACAGGAAACTGTAGTAAGGCTCACAATGAGACTGACTTGGGGTAAGAAATTGTGTTTGTAAGAAAAATCCGACACTCTTCCCCTCAGTGAGGAGAAATTCCACCGACACTGAACTCTGAATTTTAACATTTGCCATTTGTTCATCCAGCAAATACTCACGAATGCCCATTAAGTGCCAGGCATCTCGAAGACATGGTCCCTCTACTCAGGCACCTTACAATCAGGTGAGGCAGGGACTGGACACACATTATTTAACTACTGTTATAAAAGCTACAAAAACGAGGTATGTGATAAGAGCACAAGCTGGGGAAAGGAGGACAGGGAAGATTTGAAGGAAGAACAGGAGCGAGGGGCCAGGCTGTATTCCCGAGGTTATCTCATTTAATCCCTACAACTGGAGGTTAAGTAACTTTCCCAAGGTTATAGGACAACTAAGTGTCAGAACCAGGCTTTGAACCCCATGAATGACCCCAAAATCCATGCTCTTTCCGTGCCACACTGCCTCTTCCAAAATCATTTCCTCTGACAATTAATGGGAAAATATTAACTCCACTTCAGATTCTTAGTGCCCGAAGTAGCCTGTCCTCCAAGCTAGGTCCTCTGTTTTTCACCTGCCACCTCCAAACTCATTTATACAGACCTCTAGATTTGGGATGCTAATAAATTTGTTCACCAGACCATATATAACCATGCACAACAACAATAACAACAAAACAAAAAGTTTTTTTTTTTTAAGGTTACCACTTTGTTGTACTATAAATAAAACACAGAACTTTCTGCCAAATAGTTTTGCAAAGTGATTCACAGATCATAGGAAATAAAACCAATTAAAGAGCTATAGACACTTGTAAGGGCAACAGTTTAGCAGAAAAAAATAAAAGCAACCACACACAGAGCAAAGAAAAAGCCTTACTTTCACTTCTGAAATGACTTTTGAATTCAACAGCTCTCATCTATAATTAGGATTTCTACTCAGGAGGGCTGCACTTTCCCTTCTTCCTGTTCCTATTTCCTCTTTAAAAGGCTCTTCCTTTCTTAGGAATCTCCAACTTCAAGGCTTTTGTTACATGACATCTATTGAGTTATAGCAAAAGAACACACAGTCTTATAAAACCAGATCTGACAAACTTCCTTTTTCTTTACATTCTTCTTGCGATTTTTTTTAACGCTGGTCAAAGAACATAAAAGCTAAATCTTTTAACCTAAGGATTCATCACAAGCAGATTATAAACTACTTAATTAATCCTTTGTTCTTCCATCTTTACAAGGCAGTGGATTTTTTTTTTTTTTTAAGTTTATCCAAAGATTTCAACCTTTTACCTTTACCTACAGGCTACTGCTAATACTACAAATGACTTCATGGCTATGAAAAGGGGACTACCACACATACACACACGCGCGCGCACAAAATCAGACCACCACAGACTCACCCAAAGTTATACGTCAAAAAGTCTCATAACTTTCCGTTAAAAAACATACACAGAAATATAGACAGGGACAGAGCTTCAGCACCAGTTACTGTAACAATATGAAGAAAGAAGAATGACAGGGTGTGGCTTACAAGAATGAAAACTGATTTGGAAACAGAACTCAACACTGAAACGCCTGATTAATTTCTTCTGCCCAAGTAACAAACAATCACTAGCAGGCAAGAGAAGTACAGGAGATGCAGTATTAAGCCCACTTCCAATCCCTGTCCAAGCTGCACCATCACGCAATTTCTTGAAGTTTTGAGGCTATTTCAACAAAGTAAACAGAGCAAAGATCCTAGAAGACCTAATTATATACTGTTCAGGAAACTTATAGATTATCTAGAACAACGGGCACTGTACACACCAAAACATTATCATACAGTAATTACACTCTAGGGTTTATAAGGTAAGTTTGTATTTTGAGATTCTCCTGTTAGTGATATTTTACAACATAATTATGGTTTGTACAACCTGATATATTTCCTCATTGAAAGTGAGCTGCAGCGAAATGTTTTATTATTCGTTTATTGCTAATCACGTTGTTCACACACCTCTATAAGTAACGTTCCCTTTGAACTGTACTGTTAGATTGACCCGTGTTGTGCCATCGAAAACCATCGTCCAACATGCTCTTTTCCCTGAACGCGGGAGAAGCACACGAGTGGAACATTACACAGAAGAACTTTTATATAATAAAAGTATTGAATGTCTCCGGCCCTTAATATACTGAGCACCCACCCTGCTAAATGACAAAGACAGCAACCAATCGCCAGGCAGGATCCCAATGTCTCAGCCAATTAGAATATGGGGGTGGGGTTACCCTAAGCTCCCGGTGACTTCCCCGCACCCCAGAGACCCAGGTTGTGGGAGACTGGACGGGAACTGGACTCCGAGGATATCGTTACCCCCGGCTGTAGCTGTTTTCCTCCTCGTTCTCGCAATCGCTGCAGTGCTCATGGCCGTTTCCGTTCCCTTCCATCATCTGCGGCAGCGGAGGTGCCGGCGGCTTCACTGCTGTCTCACTCTCGTCCGCCATCTTGAGTTGCGAGAGCCGGCCTCCGCGCCTCACTACATGGGGGGTTCCTATTGGACGAAAGGAACTTGCGATATAGTCTGGGTTTTGTAGTTTTTGTGTCGAAGGGAGCCGTAGTTAAAAACAGCTCATTCTGGCGAAACCGGAAGAACGTGGACTACAATACCCAGAAATCATAAAGGGAGGCTGTCCTGAATGGGGGGGGGGCCAGCACTACCCGGAAGTCCTGGGCGTTCAGCCGCATTTTGAGGCAAGAAGGGGCCCAAGGTTGGCGGGGCCGACGCTCCGCAACCGGGCGGCCGCGTGGCATGCTGGGAATTGTAGTTCGGTGCTTGCTTAGGGTTTCGGGATGAAGCGCCAAAATCCAAGGTTTGACCTCAGCCTGCCCTTGCCAGTGCCTCGGCCACAGGTGAGCCGTTATTGGCTACCGTTAAGGACCGTTACCATTACCGGGTAAGTAATGAGGCCTGAGGCCTGCGGGTGCTACCCACCAGGACCCCGAGTGCATCAGGCCTTTTTGGAGAGCCTTTGCTGTAAGAAGCCAGGTTGGCTCCTGGCCGCCTTTCCTGCCTGGGGACTCTAGGCGGCCCCGGGTCGTCGGGAGTTGGAGGCCTCTTGAGAGGCGGTGGGTTGTGGTGTGCAGAGGCACCGATCCTTAGCCGGGAGACCTGACTGCTCGGTCCGGCTTTGCCGCTTCTTGGTCTCCAGCTACAGGTCTCCACGAAACTCATACAGTGCACCTAGGATTCTCCACATCCGCTTTTTAAAAAGCACTTAAATGCCAGAGTCTGGGGTAAGGCTTTTCGTATATCTCATTTAATCCTCTCAACAAGCCGAGAAGATGCGTTGTATTATTATTTCCCTTTGGCACAGACTAAGAAACGTGGCCCAGATTGGGTGGTAAATCGGGCAGTCACAAAGCAAGTAAGTGGCAAAATCAGTGTACAAATTTGGATCTGTCGGCCCTTCGGCCCTCTGAGTTCTCTATCACTACAGAAGTCCCATTGTCTGCTTCATCTACCCAAGGAAATCAGTTATTAGAAAGTAATGGTGGCATCTTAACCTCATTTTAGCGTTGACTGAATGCTTCAGTCCCTTGGGTCTCACCCCTGTGTTTGAGTAATTGCACCTGAGGCATGAGGCCAGCGCCCGAAGACATGGTTCCCATTTCTAGAGATTTCCCATTCAGGTTGGACTGTGGGTGGTACGGCAAGGACATGTTCTTACCCTCAGAGAGTTCCATGGCCGAAAAAAGGAATGATCTTTGCCATTGGGAAACTCTCAACGTGGAAAGAGGGAGAAAGTGGGAAGAAACACTTCGCATCTGACTCAGGGAAACAAAACAAAAAAGAGCTAAATGTTGTCAATTAATTTTTCTCAGTGGCAAGCGCAGGAGTAAATATGATCTGAAACAGCAGATAACCCCCAATCATTTATATCTGATTTTAGAAGGGAAGGACACCCACTCAGATTGAGCACTGGTCACCCACATTCATCTCTCCAGGACCAAGAGTGCTGTCAATATGATGTCTTCTTTGCAGCTGCAGGCCAGAAGAAGATGTCAGAGATAATCAAAATAAAGCCTTACATGTGTTAGATGGATTTAATTTCTAAATGTTTCACTTGTTGTAGCTCATGTGACCTTGTAAAGTAGGTAGGGAAGGGGACTTGAAGATAATTGAGCTTGCAAAAAAACAAAACAAAACAAAACAAAACAAAAAAACACAAAGATACCTAGTAGCAGAACCAGAACCCACATCTGACATTCGAATTCCCAGCCCTGTATTTTCTTTTCTCCCAGAGGTTGAACAAAAGCTAATGAAACATGACCAGGGCAGAGTGATTATAGAGTCCACTGTGGAACCTGCCATTCTTGCAATTCAAAGCTTAGAAAGACACTGCCTTGTATTTTATTGCAAACTGAGCAGTTTTTGCTCAGTGGAGAGCCTTTCTGGGATGTAGACCGGCAATGTGACTGTCATGTCCAAGCTGAGAATGCAAGTACCAGTCCAAAGTTCTGGAATCCAGCACCTCTGAGAATTTCAGAGTTCAAAGGCACCTGAAAAGCACTTATTCCCCCCCTACCCCTTAGGCTCTTTCAAAAGGTAGAATGCTCACTTAGATTTTGTAGAATCCGTTATTTCTCTGTAATAAAATTTAAATGTTATGGTTTTAAAAAGAAATTGAGTATATGTGATACTTTTTAAAAATGACCACTGAAAACTGAATATTGCCACATGTGATTTTGGAATGTAAGTTTACCTTCAAGTTTATTGTCACATTGGGACAGAATAATCACCAAAAGCAGTACAGTGTAGGGTTTCCTAAATTGGGTCTGTGATAGTTTCTTGGGATTCCAAGAGTTCTCATATTTGTTCCTCCCCATCCCCCCACCCCGTAACAGAGAGCCTTCCACCTTCAGACAGTTCTCACTGGTTGAAGGTTGGCCAAGTTCTGCCTTAGGGAGTTACGTGGAAGCATATAATCCTGTGTCCCTCGATATAATTGTTACATATTCTTCAATTAATATCTGGTTCCCTAAAATTCTTTTTTCCAAGGTAGACATTCCCAGCTTCCTGAGTGCCTCATCACATTAAAATAGCAGGATTCTCCCATCTAGTTCTGGCTCTTTCTATCCTTCCCATTCTGGCTGAAGCGTTCTACAAAGGCAGTGAGGTACAGCAGAGCCCAAAGGGTGGCTGAGGAATGTGCCTGTGAAACTGCAGATTCTGGAGTTTACTTCTACTGTGGATACCTCTGTAACCCCTTCACAGTTATTACTGGAGACAGTAGAATATAGTGATTAAGAGAACACGCTTCAGAGTCTAACTCCCTGGGTTCTAAATTCTGGTTTTACCTCTGCCTGATGAGTGACCTTAGGCAAGTCACTTAACCTGTCTGAGCCTCAGTGTCCTTACTTAAAAAATGAGACAATGCAGGTAAAACAGTAAAGTGTCTGAGACAGTCAGTGCCTAATAAATTATTATTTCCCTTCCCAGGAAGTCAGCATTCCCTGTGATAATCAAAGAAAAACTTTCTCACGATGTCCATCACAGATCAAGGCCCTTGCTGTACTCCCAGCATGTCAGAGATCCATTTCTTCTAATGGGCCTAGGAAAGCATGAGCCAGGTTGTGGTTCATTTATTCAACACCTTGGAGCACTCACCACATGCCAGGCTCTATGGCAGGAACTAGAGAATGAGGGATAGAACAACACAGTTGTCCCCATGCTGGCTTCACTCTACACGTTGGTAGCTACACACACTGACCATTATGGTATACAGTGTGTGAGAGAGTGGGAACACCAGATGTAGCAGGACCCTGGAAGCACCCTTAGCCTGGGGAAAGAGGTTCTGGACAAAAAGATGGCTGAGCTGAGTTTTCAAAGGGGAACCAGACAAATGGGTGGGGGCTGGGGGAGTCCAGCTGCCTGAGAGTGGGGTGCTGTTGAGGTCCCGCAGCGAGAATTATATGAGCCTTTTGGAGGTTGAGACGAGAGAGGCAGGCAGGAGTCGACCAGGAGGGATATGGAGGCCATGCTGAGGGGGTTGGGCTTTATCCTGAAGACTACTGGAAGCTGCTGGAAAGGTTTTTAGCTGGGGAAAGAGATGACGAAATTCTTGTTGTTGAAAGATCATACTAGGCAGCAGCCTGGCTGTCCTAAGGAAGAGAGACTTTCTCCTCTGAAGAACAGGGGTAGTTTGCTCAGTTGTGAATAAGGGACAGGGAGATGGTCTTTGGCAGCTTCCTGTCTCCCCTGGAGCTCACTTTCAGGAAGGGTACCCTTCCTTCCTATGACAGCGCCTGACACATGGGTCTGGAACGCAGTGGGTCCAGCCTTCTGTGGCTTAAATCTGTGGAATTTAAGAGTGTGCCGGCCATTCCCTGCTAGAAGGCACTTACAGTAAAGTTGGGAAAACCAGGTGCAATTTGAAAAAATACACGGCCTGACTGGGTATGATTAAATGAGCTAGAGAGAGAAGCTAACTACAGTTCAGGGTGGGGCAGGGGGTGCAGATCTTTGGGGCAGCATTGTTAGAAAAGGCTTCCTGGGGGCGCCTGGGTGGCTCAGTCGTTAAGCGTCTGCCTTCGGCTCAGGTCATGATCCCGGGGTCCTGGGATCGAGCCCCACATCGGGCTCCCTGCTCCGCGGGAAGCCTGCTTCTCCCTCTCCCACTCCCCCTGCATGTGTTCCCTCTCTCGCTGTCTCTCTCTGTCAAATAAATAAAAAAAAAAAAAAAAAAAAAAAAGAAAGGGCTTCCTGAAGAAAGCAGACTTTGAACTTGGCCTTGGAGGCAACTTAAGTGCCGGATCCTCCATTATAATTTCTGGGGGCCATGTGGACCCACCCCTGAGCTGGAATCACAACTGCAATTTTACTTTTGTTTGTGTGGTTATACACTTTGCAACCATTTTCTCCCACAAGACCCTGTGTTCTGTGAAGGCAGAGAATATGTTGGATTTTCCTCACCTCTGTATCCTTTGGGCCAGCACAGAGTGGGCCCTCAATTAACATTTGTTGGATTACTTAATGTGTGAATGAATGAATGAATGAATGGTGAGAAAGAAGGGTTACAGGGAAAGGGCAGAGGCAGGAACACGCAGTATGGTGACCCATTGTGTTTGTATAGTGTTTATTGCTCACAAAATGTGCTAGCACACTGTTTCTTTGATCCCCACCATCAACTGTCTCTGACGCTGTGTAATGAGCAGGGCAGGTGTTGCTGCCCTTATTACAACGAGAACACAAGAAGTTCAATGATTAGTCTGAAGTTTCACTGCTACTTAATATGAATTCAGACTTGAACCTGGTGTCTTAACACAAAGTCTGGTGCAGTAACTAAATCACTTTCCTTCTTGGCTTTTCCCAAGGGAGAACATATGGTGAGACATATGGTGAGACACATGTCTAGCGGGGTGATTGGGGCCAGGTCACAGAAGGCCTTAAGTTTCAGAAGAAGTTTGGACTTTATCTTCCAGCTGGTGACAACCTATGGGAGGTTTTTTTTTTTTTTTTTGAGGCTGTTTAATAAAGGATAAATATTAATGGTATTTGTAAGGTATGGCATAAATTTAATTGCATATTAATATTTATCTAAAATAAACATACGGAAAGTAAATTTAATTTTAAGAACCAAGAGTCAAAGACCCAGGAGTCAAAGGAGTCATCTCTCTCGGACTTAGAGGGTTGTTCATCAAACAACTTGAAGCAGCACCGTATTCCATGTATCGTGCTTAATGCCAAGGACACAGGGGTGACTGAGATGCAGGTCACTGTCAGGATGAAATGAGACCGTGTAAGCAGCCAGAGCCAGTTTATTATTGCTATCCTGAGTAAAAGACGTTATGTGTTTGAGCCGAAAAAATCCTTGATGGCATCACCTCCAAACTGCCAAGGTAGAGCTTCAGTTCCAAGGACGTACCTGGGTCGAAGGCCCTGCAGCATCCTTCAGCCTTTCCTCTGGGATCATCCCAGCAGAGATGCAGAGCAGAGTTGCAGCTACTGTTGGTCCACCGGACCACAAAGACGCCTACTTAAAAGACAAGGCCCCTGCCTGTACACCAATGCTCACAATACCGTAAGGCAGTGTCTGGGAAAAGCAGGATCATCTGCAGGGGTTTCCTAACAATATACCCCAAGAAGAGCTTGATAATTTGAGAGAGGGGAAGGTATATTCCTCTCCCTGTCATTGCCATGGCAACCAGGGTTACTGATGGGAGTTGTGTATCCCTCTGATGTGTCAGGAGTAGGGAAAAGGTTGAGAACCACAAAGCTAGGTTATCTGTAAATTGTTTGATGCAAGAAGGAAACCGGGCCATTAGATCTGGCCTTATGGAATGGGAATTGGAATTGTTCTGCATGATCCCACAGATTAGAACTAGGGGAGATACTGTATTACCTAAGGAAAAACTTTCTTACTGTCAGGACTGGACTTCAAATTTGGACAGCATGAAGCTCTCTTGAAAAACAGTTCCCTGACATTGGGCATGGCCAAGATTAGACCCCAGAGGTGATGTAGAGGAGATTCAAACACTGGATTGGTGTTTGGACCAAAGGGGCCCTTTGATCATGAGATGCAAGCCTATTTATTGGGTGATAGCAGCCGGTGCTGTTGACATTAAGAGGAAAAGTTTCAGGGACTGGAGTGGTCAGAGAAAGATGTTGAAATATTTCATTCTTCAATGTATCAGATCCCTACTGTACTGGGCACTGTTCTAGGCACTGGGGATATTTGTGGTGAACATAGACAAGATTCCTACCTTAAAGGAAGCAGAAAGCAGAGGTCCAGTTTAGGGAAAGGAAGGTGGGTAATTAAGGACCACCTACTATATGTGAGACACCATTAGGTATTTTTATGTATTTCTAATGCTTCAACAAACAGCATAGTAGTGATTATCCCCACTTGAAGAGCGGAGACACGGTGAGGGGCTTAAGTGACTTGCTGGGCTTGCACGGACAGAACGAGCTCTACAGCCAGCTGACACTGTAAGACAGCAAACGGATTAACCTCTGAAAATCAGTTTCTTGTGTGAAATGGGGACAGTGGCAGTATCCACCTGTGAAAATTCAATGAGTGCTGCACTACAGAGTGCTCTTCGGACCTGGCGGGTTGGAGGCGCGCAGTTACGTGCCGTAGCTATTGCCAGGGGCTGCACACCTAGAGATGGCCAAGGCCTGAGCTTGAAGCTAGGACTTTCCGGGTCTTTTTTTTTTTTTTTCCCCTCGGCGTGGGAGGGCTCTGGCTCGGAGGGCGCAGCAAGCCCGCGGTGCCCACCATGCCCCGCGCGCTGGGACCGCGCGCCTTCCCCGCCCATCCTTTCCGCCGGCCGGACGTCCGGTCCGCGTGCGCGCGCTCGCGAGGCCCCGCCTGCCCGCCGGGAGCCAGTAAGCGCCGCTGAGATTGGGCGAGCGGCGGCGGCCCAGGCCGGGTCAGAGGCCTCGGGTACGTAGCGCGCCCCGCAGGCGGGCGGCAACGGCCGGACCCGGCGCGGGGGGGGGGGGGGGGGGGGGGGGGGGCGGCGCCCCGGGGCTGCTCTGTCCCAGGGGGCTGGGTCCCCGCCTGAGGCCCCGAGGCCCCGCGTCCCGGCGCCGGGCCCGGCTCTGGGCGCTTCGAACCCCGTCCGAGGCGCACCGGTTGTGCTGCGCGGTGGGGCGGGCAGTGCGCGCCTTGTTTTTTCAAACCTGGGCTACAATTTGTTGAGCACATACTGTGTAGCAGCCCCTTTGGCATCCATGGCCCATTGCCTTTACAGCAACCCTACTAAGCAGGTGTTATTTTCCTGTTATACAGCTGTGGAAACGGAGAGCGGTTTACAGCTAGAATTGTGGCAGAATGTGGTTTCAAACGCAGGTTCAGCCCAAAGTCCCAATGCTTCAGAACTTTGTGGTCAGGTCTATTTTATTTTTGTTTTTTGTTGTTTTTTTTTTAAAGGGAGAGAATTTTTTTTTTTTAAGATTTTATTTTTTTGACAGAGAGACAAAGCGAGAGGGGGAACACAAGCAGGGGGAGTGGGGGAGGGAGAAGCAGGTTTCTGCTGAGCTGGGAGCCCGATGCGGGGCTCGATCCCAACATCTGGGACCATGACCTGAGCTGAAGGCAGACGCTTAACTACTGAGCCACCCAGGCGCCCCTGACCTATTTTATTTTTGAATCCAGTGTCTGCCCTTTCCAGTCTTGTGAACTTGCGTGCCTTTCCGACTCCCAGTTTGCTCATGTGGAAAACGGGAATGATAACCTCTTAGGGTGGATTAAAACTGCTTCGCTGGGTACTGCTGTTTTGCTGAGTGATCATCTCAGACAAGGCTTTGCCTCCACTTTCCTTTTCCCCAGGAGGCTGGACTGGTTATAAAGTTTTAGGGAAGACCCCCGCCCCCCGCCCCCCACCAGGCCTGGGTGGCAGCATGAGATTCCCACTCATCCACTGGTAAAGAGGGCGGCCTGGCCCCATACTTTTCTTCCTTCCCGTTTCCCAAATGGAGACATCGGCACCTCTGTCCTTGAGTTTGCTTATGAAGTTTTATTTCTCCCTTAGTTATGGGAAAATTATCACCCAAATGAACCTTGACATTAAGTCCTAATTTTAAAGATGAGGAAACGGAAGCCTTTGAATAAAGGGTTTTTTTGGGGGGAGTTGGAGGGGGTGATAGCTGATTTTACCAGAATACATCAGATGGATTTGGCGGGGTGCCGACCTAGGTCTTGGGCAATGCTAGAGCTCTGATGGATAGAAAGTAGGCAGGCGGGTTGGGGTGGTTTTCTTTTCGCAGGGCCATAAATTCCCACAGATCCTCTTCTGTCTTGTGCAAGGTCTGAATCTGTCCTGAGTAATATGGTTAAAGGGTTCAGATCCTTTCTTGGTGCCTTGCCTTAGGAGAAAAGATTAGGGCTAGTAACTGAAGGCAAGCAAGCAGTGAAGTTTGGTTTGTTTTGAAAACTACCCACTGGCACGTTTTTAGATAGCTAAAAATTTTCTCTTGACGTTTTCAAAGGAGATGATTTCTGGTTAATTGTAAATATTAGACATTTTAAAAATGAAACTGTTAGGCATGTAAATCTGCAATGGAATCTCAATACCATAGTGATTTGATTTCCCTTATCCTTTGAAAAAAATAGACAAACCAGTTTAACGTTTGAAATTTTACATTGCTATTTTTCCTCCAACTTATATTTCTACCTAATTTCCTCCCCAGAATTTTCTTCTAGTATGATACATTTTATGCTTGAAAACCTTTGGTTTGTCATCCTACTTCTCTGCAACAAACAACAAAAAAGTTAAAACATTTTTGAAAATTGTCTTGGGGTTGTAATATTAAACTATTTTTCTTGGGTTGAGTTTTTATACTTGCAAAATGTACAATTGATCAAAACCTGGTTTTGATCAATTGTCAAACATAAGTTTTATTTGAAATGCTTCTCTTAATAAGCTAAGTGGAACTTTTTAAAGTTCCTCTGTGTGTATCGTGTATATTTGCTAGAATGAGCAGAACTTCTGTTTGTGGCCATAAGCACTGAAAAAGTTGGTTCATGTACATAAATACGTAGGACTTGAAGACATTTTGTTGTGGTAATATTACTCAGCTCTTTGAACACCCTCTGACTTATGGCCAAAAAAAATCACAGTGATCTGTCATTGAAATCAACTATTAATGACCTGCCAGCAGACAGTTCTTTTAGGTCCTCCTTGAACTTTATTGAAGGCAAAGATTTGGAAACCACCTGACTCAGCAGGAGCATTTGTTACGCAGTCACTGCAGGCAGGCACATCCTCAGCATGAATACTGTTGTTTCCAAGTGCCCCTTGGTGGTGCCAGGGGAATTTTGCACTAGGGACAGTGCACCTTAGTAAGATTTTGGCCTGGGTGGGTAGTTGTGCCTTTCTTTGAAACCTGGGAGATGGGGCAGGGTAAATGGAGACCTGGGAAAGGAGAGGATGCAGGCATGTTCCAAAGCTGGTCTGTTCCCATTGGTAGAGGCAGTGGGCATTGAGTGGGAAATGTATTCCTACTACACTGTGCCTTTGTGCCCCTTGGAAGATCTTCAAGTATGCCCCAGGTGTCCTGGAACTACCATGCAGAAATATCTAACTTCTTTCAACTTTCATTTCCTCACCTTTAGAATGGGCATAAACCAAAGAACTGACTTCACTGGGTGGTTGTTGTGATCAGATGGGATGAGGGATGTCCCTGGCACATAGTGCTCAAATGTGGGCAGCTACTCTTTTTTTTTTTTTTTTTAGATTTTATGTATTTATTCATGAGAGAGAGTGAGAGAGAGCGAGGGAGGGAAAAAGCAGAGGTGGAGCAGGAAGCCCTATGCAGGACTCGATCCCAGGACCCTGGGATCACGACCCGAGCCGAAGGCAGACACTTAACCGACTGAGCCACCCAGGCACCCCCACTCTTTTTTTTTTTTTTTAAGATTTTATTTATTTAGAAAGTGTGCAAGTGCACGTGCGAGTGGGGGTGCAGTGGGGAAGGGAGAGGAAGAGGGAAAGAGCCCCAAGCAGACTCTGTAGACTCAGCACTGAGCTGTAAGCACCCCCCCACACACACACACGGCTCCATCCCACGACCCTGAGACCATGGCCCCAGCTGAAACCAAGAGTCGGCTGGCCACTTAACCGACTGAGCCACCCAGGTGGGGCGGCTCCTCTTATATCCTGCCTGTTGGAAACCTCGCCTTCTCTGTCCCCGTTTCCTCATCTGTGAGTCCAAGATATTGTCAGCCCAGAAATGTAGGGATAGGAAGTGATGTGGAAAAGGTTTTGTTGTTTGCATGTTCTCTCTCTCTCTCTCTCAAATAAAATCTTTAAAAATAATAAAAAATAAAATAGTTAATGTTAAGTTCCTTCTTACCTATGAGCTGGACATTTTTCTGCGTGCTTTATGTATTCATTCAACAGATGTTTTTGAGGGCCTCCTACTTGTCAGGCCCTGTTTTCAGCACCTTGGATACAGTAGTGCTCAGATGCTGGGGAGAGGCAGATTACAACAGATGAACATGTGGATATGTAATACGTTGGTAGTGATAAGTTAGTAAGTGCTATGAAGAAAAGTGGAACCGTGAGGAGACTAGAGAGTGAAATGAGGGTGCTGTTTTATATATTCGGGACAGTCTCTGAAAGGGTGATGGTCAGGCAGAGGAGAGTGTAAGCCATGCAGCCCTCTGGGGGGAGAGCTTTCCATGTGGAAGGAACAGCATATCCACAGACCCAAGGTGGGAGCATGCTCGACATAGTCAAGGAGCAGCAAGGCGACCAGTGTGTCTGGAGGGCTGAGATCACGGGGGAGAGTGATAGGAGATGCTGGGAACAGAGATGGCTGCGTCCATCGTGAAGCCCCTGAAGGACCCTGTAAGGACTTGGCTCGTGCTCTACATGAGAGAGGAACCATTGGAGGATTTTGAGCAAAGGGATGAAATGACTGGACTTGCATTTTTAAGGGCTCACATTAGCTGCTATATCATGAGCAGACGGTTGGGGAGCAAAAGGCAGCAAGAAAATCGCTGAGGCGACTGCAGTAATCCAGGAGCAAGACAGTGGTAGAAGGACCCAGCAGTGTCCCCCTGGGTTGTGAAGGTAGCGCGGAGCACAGCCAGCAGGGGGCGCTAGTGGGCAGGATGAAGATTGTGCGCGAGGAGCCAGGAGGACACCAAAGTTTGTGGCCTGAGCAACTGAGAGGGTGGAGGATGCCCTTTGGGGAAGTGGGGTAGATTGCAATGACTGTGACATGTCACACACTGAGTTGGGGAAGAGGAGGTGGCCGTGACGTGTCACCTCATTCAATTCTTTTTTTTTTTTTTTAAGATTATTTATTTTGAGAGAGTGAGAATGAGAGAGAGAGAGTACGTGAGAGGGGGGAGGGCCAGAGGGAGAAGCAGGCTCCCTGCTGAGCGGGGAGCCCGATGCGGGACTCGATCCCGGGACTCCAGGATCATGACCTGAGCCGAAGGCAGTCGCCTAACCGACTGAGCCACCCAGGCGCCCCACCTCATTCAATTCTGACAAAACCCATGAGTCGTCGTTATTAATCACATTTTATACGCAAGGAACTAAGCCCACAATGCTGAAGTTGCCCAAGGCCACAGAGCTAGTTAAGGGACAGAGCTGAGATCCCATCTGAGGTCCCTGTGACTCTGAAGCCCCTGAGAGTTGGCATTCCCTGTGATCCTTCCTCTGGCTAAGCACCAGTATAGTATTTCAGTGCAAACAGCCTCCGCGGCCACCCATAAAAGCTCCCTGCACTGATGGGTTATGCTTGGAGAATGCTCGAGAAGAGTGACCTGTTCCCTCCCCTTCCCTTTGTATTGGCAGGGGAGAGGGGAGACAGGGACTTAACACCAGCACCTTCTCTTGGGGCTCCCTCCAGGTAATTGGCAGCTTGGAGGAGGTACTGACTTAATAGGCCTAGCAGATGACAACTTGGACTGAGGTTTAAACGGCAGCCTCTCCCCAATAATGAAAGATTTGGAGTGGGGAAACCATAGATAAAAATAGCACTTACTAGTTAACTGGAAAACAATATATTTTTTCAACCACTGGTTCCACGAGAAAATAATTGGGTCCCAAGGCAGGGAATGACTCGTTTTCATGAATGATTATATTGATCATTGGAGCAAAATGGATACATCCTCTTTGGAAAGAATTTGGAAGAAGTGTCTGGCAGGTCATGCATGCCTGGTGTGAAATCCTGGGAGGCTGCAGGAGGAGGAGGAAGGGAAGCTGCAAGCTAATGAGGGAGCCAGGTCCTGGCCCCCCCAGCACAGGCAGGTTGGGGCTGTTGATTGGGAGATGCAAAGCAACAGAACTTGCTTCCAAGTTGAGTCCTGAGCTCTCCCAAGGGAGGAAAGAAAGAGTGTCCATTCGGGTATCAGTTTCTTATTCTGCTTAACCCATGGGGTGTTTTGTTTGTTTCCCTTTTTTCCCCCAGGAGGGATATACTATCCTCAGGCAGCGTGTTCGCATGGAAAAGAGAGCAGGCTGGGAGGTTGGTTCCAGCCTCCTCCTTGCCACTGACAGGAGAATGTGACCCCAAGTATTTTCTCTCCCCTTCCCTAGTCATGGACTCATTCAGTTGTTCATTCTATAAAGAGCTTTCAAACACTTTCTCATAACTAATGGGGAGCATTGGTGAGTGCTTGGCATAAATGTATGCTAGGCACTTAGAATGAAACACTTTATATGTATGAACTCTTCTACCCTTCACAGTGACTCAGAGTAGGTGCCATTAGCTTCACAGATGAAGAAACCAAGTCAACAAAAGGTTAAGTAACTTGACCAGTAGCACTCACCTGGTACATGATGGATAGACATTGGGCACTAAGCTAGATGCCAGAGACAAAGGGTTGCAAATGACACAGCTCGTGGCCTCGTGGAGCTTATTTTATTTAACACGTCGAAAACAGTCAGGGAAGGAAAGAATGGCGCAGAGAGAGGCCAGGGACCTGATTTGAGTTGGGGGATGGACAGGGCTGCCCTGAGTGGAGCTGTGATGTGCCTTCTTGCTGCTTTCAGGCCCTCACTTAGACCTCCCTGGTCATGATTTAAGATGATGACCCCCAGGGCGCCGGGGTGGCTCAGTCAGTTAAGCGCCTGACTCTTTTTTTCAGCTCAGGTCATGATCTCGGGGCCATGAGATCAAGCCCTGCGTTGGGCTCTGCGCTCAGTGTGGAGTCTGCTTGAGATTCTCTGCCTCTCCCACTGCTCCTTCCCCCCCCCCCCCCGCTCATGCACATGCTCTAAGAAATAAATAAAATCTTAAAAAAAAGACATTGACCCCCATTGCTCTCGATATGCTCCCCACCTAACATCACCATACATATTGTGAGTTTATTGTTTCCACCCTCGCCCCACCCCCCTACCTCCCACAGTAGAGTGCAGGCTTTGCTTGGAGGGGGCAGGCACTCTTGTTTTGAGCAGGGCCTGGTGCCTGACTGGCTGAAGGAATGAATGCAGAATAAACCTAGGGGAGTTAGCTAGGAAGTGAGCGTGGTGGCAGGGGGAGCAGCGTAGTACATGGAGGCTCTGAGGTGGGAAAGAGCCTGAATATTCAGGGACAGAAAGCAGGCGTGCAAGGTTGGACCAGGTTCCTTGACTGGGGGGGTGGGGGGGCAGAGGGGTCGAAGGTGGGTAGGTTACATGGGGCCCAGAGGCTTCTGTGACAGGCTAGGAGGATAGGAGGAGAGGGAGGGAGGCAGTGAGGGTTTTAAGCAGGGGACTGACATGATCAGAAGTCCACTTGAAGCCCTGACCCTGGCCATTTTGGGAGAAGCCAGGCAGGGGCTGGAGGGTGGAGTCAAGGGGCCACTGGCCAGGTCTGGGTGCAGGGGATGGGACTTAGGTTTGTAGGGTGGGCCTAGTGGAGTCAGAGCTAGGACAGACAGCAAGGGGCAGCAGGGTTTTGTGTCTGGAGACCCATGGAGCCGCCTACTCTCATTTTTCCCTAAGAAACACCACCAGAAAAGATTCCAAGAGAGACTTTTTTTTAAAGATTAAAAGTAATCTCTACACCCAACGTGGGGCTCAAACTCACAACCCTGAGACCAAGAATTGCATGCTCCACTGACCAGTCCAGCCGGGCACCCCAAGACTGTTCTTCCTTGAGTGTTTTTTCTTCATCTTCTCTGGGCTGTTGGTGCCCAAGGCGTAAAAAATGAAAGGCAGTTTGGGGAAGCTCAACGAGAGGGACCCCCCCCCCCCAACCACCATTTACAGAGCACAGTGAAATTCGCTCCTCACTTCATGGACTGCAGACCCCACCTCTGTGACTCAGGTCCCAAGCCTTTTCTTTACACCCTGCTGTCTTTCCCCTGACAGGGAGAGTGAGGGAGAAGAAAGGATTTGGATGTGGCTCCCCTGGGATTGGAGGCCCGCCTTGGCTGATGCCGCCAGGCCTGGGATTATTTCCCGGAATCCAGCTTCCATTTCTCTTGTGCTGGGCATTTGCTTTTCTCTGTTACCATGGGACTCGGCGTCTCCTCCTCCTCCAGCCAAGCTGGCTCTGGGAACAGCTTTTAGTATTGAGGAGGAGGATTCCCGGGCCACCAGCAGTCTTGTCATTCATTGGTCTCCCAGGCGAACATCTCCGGACGGCTCTGCGAAGTGCCGCACTGCAAAAGGGAGGAAGAAAGCCCCAGTTAGCATCAGCCCCACGCTCACAGGTGTGGAGACTGAGGGTCAGACAGGGGCAGGCATTTGGGGGATCAGCTTTTTGTTATTTATGGAGCACTTGCCACCCTGAGCCAGGCTGGTGAGAATGCTCCCACTGTCACACAGTTTTATGGCAGAATGCAGAGAGACTGGGACCCAGGCTTCTTGACTTACAGTCTACAACCTTCCACTTTATTTTTATTACTTTTTTAAAGATTTTATTTCTTTATTTGACAGAGAGCGAGTACAAGCAGGGGGAGCAGCAGAAGCAGAGGGAGAAGCAGGCTCCCGGCCGAGCGGGGAGCCCGATGCGGGCCTCGATCCCAGGACCCTGGGATCATGACCTGAGCCGAAGGCAGACGCTCAGTGGACTAAGCCTCGCAGGCGCCCCTAACCTTCCATTTTAGCAGCGGTTTTGGTGCCACGCTGGCTGGGACAGTAGTATGGAGCCCGGGTCCTCTGGACCTTTCCTGACGTTTCATAGGGGATTCAGATCAGGGCCAGGTTTAGGAGTTGCTGTGAGGTGCCCACTGCCTGCACGCAAATGGCGGTGGGATGAGGGGAAACAAGGACTTCCGAGCCAGAGCAGCAGCGGGGTCAGGAGCACAGGTTACCCGAGGTGCTCACTGCTCCGTGGGTCTCCCTGGGAAGGAGCTGCCAGACAGGTCTAGGTGAGTCTTAGGGGCAGTTGGAACCTCAGCCGTCTTTGCCTCCTTGCTAAGCCTACAGGGGACATGGGCTCTGGCTCACTGCAGCTGCCCCCCTGGGCAGGTCCGTGAGCAGGCCTGGGAGTGGGTCCGTGCGAGCGTGCACACACCCCGGCCCAGGGTGAATAGCGTGTCATTACTCTGGCTCACCTGTGGCTGCTCTGTTCTTGGCTGCTTTCACGTGTTACTGTCTCTCCGTCCAGTTTTCCTGAGGGGCGGGACCTACGTTTTCCTTTGGTTACCCGAGAGGTCCCCGATGCGGCGCTGCAAGGCACAGAGGGGCTCAGTCCTCGGTTAGCGGAGGAATGAGTTGCGGACGGCTTGTTGGATGGGAACAGCTGTTATTTGTCCAGCCCCTTTCAGCCAGGGGCCCCCCACGGCCTCCCAGAGCATGTCCTCCTCCACCCCCTCGGCCTCCCTGACAGAAGCCAAGCAGCTGTTGGTCTGTTTCCACAGATGGTTGACCGAAGCACAGAGAACGGTAGACATTCATTAAGTTACCCCAAGAGTCTGGGGCAGAGCTGAGCCTGGAATTGACATCTGTGCTCTGGTTGTTGTCCGTAAGACCTCACCCCCTGTTCTGCAGAGGGCAAACACCAATATGATCCATCTAGAAATCATTTTTCTTTGGCTCGGAATTGATTTGCCTATAGCCACATTCACCGTCCTTATTCTCTCTTAGTCTAAGGATAAATTAATTTTTCATTCCCTGAGTATGTTAAGGCAGGAGTCTAGAGTCAGAGGTGGGAGCCCTGAATTCACGTCAGGCTCCAGTAATAGCTGTGGCCACGGGTACGTCCCTTCCTCTCTGGTCCTTAATCTGCTCACTGTCAATGAAGAGTTAAAGTCGATTCCAAGCCTGTGACTCAGCAGAGCTGCGCCATCGCCATCGCTAGAAATTCCCATTTGGCGTGTCCCGGGAGGGGTCCTGGTCCTGTGAACGGGCAGGAGCTGAGGTCACATGCTCTGCTGGGGCCCCGTCAGCCAAGTCTGGCGAAGTTGGGTGCCCAGGTGATAGTGGCTTGTTTTCAACAGCCAGGGGCCAGGGCCCGGGGCAGAATTGGCCCTTGCCCCTTCGGTCCACCACCGCCTCTTCTCAGGTTCCACTCCCATTCTTCCAGATCGGTCTTCTGCAGAGGAGAGGCAAGCTCACGGCTTTGGGGGGGGCGACAGGACAGAGCTGGGATTACAATGCTGTTGCTGGATTTTCCATCTCAAAGCTTCAGCTGAGTGAACAACAGATCTTTTTTGACAACTGAACCTTACCCTCAAGTCCTCTCTGTGTCAACTGGAGGGAGACCACCGGGGGGCGACTCCAGGCTCACAGAGATTGAGGGGAAATGCTTTGCAAATGGTTTAATAATTGAGTTAGGCCTCTCCATTTGGATGACGACTCTGGTGGGTATTCTCCTCTGTCCTCCCCTGGCTGCCCTGGGAGAACGAGCCTGGGCAGATTTAAACTTCTGGATTGGTCCTCCCCACCACCCACATTCGAGCAGCTGCCTCCCCCTGTCACTCGGTGTGTCCTCAGGGGAAGCAAACTCATTTCTGTATAAGCTCAAGCAAAGTGTAATTAGGACAGTAAATCTGCCGTTTTCCAAAAAAAAAAAAAAAAAGTCCCATGACAGATTTCAAGGTGCTAGAGAAGTGATTTGATGCTGAGGGAGGGATGGGAGAGACCTGGTCGTCAGTGTAATTTCTTCCAGCCTGGGAGCAAAGTCCGAGACATGGTAACCCTGTTTACTCCAGAAAATGCAACACGACTCGAAACAAGTCTTTTGTGAGATGGTCGGAGGCTGTGAGAACGGGGACCCAACCTCACGATCGCCTGTTTTAGTCTCCCGGCCTGGCGGTGTGACTTCAGCACCCGCCTTCCAACCCACGTCTCCGTCCTCACTTCCTCTCCTGGGCACTCCCCGTGGAAAAGGCAGTGTCCCGAGGGCTTCCGATGCGTTTTCTCATTCGGTCTGCAAACAGCCTTAGAAGATAGGTTCCGTCAGCCCCCTTTTACGGATGAGAACACCAAGGTCCCGAGGGACAGGCGACTTGTCCAGGGTCACACAGCATCGTGCATAGAGAAACGGGGTCTGCAGAGGCCCCTGCTCCTCAGTCTGAGCGAGCCGCACACCCCTGCACCAGCCCAGCGTTCCCTCCCACAGCCTGTCCTCCTTCCCTCACGTTCCTCCCCGGCAGGATCCACACTCCTCTAAACCTCAGGCCTCCTGGCCCCCGAGCCACCGCTTCCTCTGGGCTCCCCATCTGGGCCTCTTCTGCTTGAGGAGGGAGGATTCTTCCCGGTCTAGGCGAGCCACCCAGACAGTGCTGGTGCTGGGGGCAGTGGGCAGGCAAGACATTCTTCCCCATGAGCCTCAGTGTCCCCAGACTATAGAGTGGGGGCTCTGTGGGCATCTGGAAAGTGCCTTGGATTCACCACAGAGGGACAGGTGTCCCCTTCCTATGCGAAATTTGCCTGCAGCGGGGTACTGCTCTTCCAGAAAGCACTCTGCTTAACAGCACCTGACCTTGTTCTGCTTACTCAGCAGTTTGATTGCTAAATTTGTACTATGTTGGTTTGCCTTGTTTATGAATGTTTTCTAAAGACTACTGGAGGCCCGTCCGGAAAGAGTTTTCTATCTTAGGCTGGATCCAGAGTTCCCCAAGCTCAGAACTCCACTCTGCCTGGGCAGGCCGCATCTTCCCTTCCATTCCTTCGCCTCCCCCCACCCGCCCGACCCTGGGTCTTCAGGCCCAACACTCATCAGGCCTGCTGTCATCCCAGGCAGGTCCTTCTGGCATTCCTGGGGCGGGCCATCCCAACCAGCCACGCGTGCCCTACTCCAGTGATTCCTCGGCTCCTGGTTCAGCATTCTCACTGGCCTCCTCTTTCCTGGGAAGATGTTCCTGGTGGGCCTCACAGGGGGCATTGCCTCGGGCAAGAGCTCGGTGATCCAGGTGTTCCAGCAGCTGGGCTGTGCGGTGATTGATGTTGACGTCATCGCCCGCCACGGTGAGTTAGGGCGGGGCAGGTGATGGGACTGCGCAGCAGCTCCCCTGTACCCCTTTCTGCCATTGTGTCTCACCTTATTCTGAGTCCTTTCAAGGCCTCGGAGGAGGGGAAGGCTTTCCCGTCGGCCCTGGTCTGATTTCTTGCTCCCTGCCCCCCCCCTTCTCATCCCTCTCCTTCACCTCACCCTGTGACCCATTCAAGGGGTTCCAAGCGCTCTGCTCTTTTCTTCAGCTGCCTTCCCTCCTCATGTGGTTTTTGCTCCAACGGAAAGAGGCACCCGTGGGTTCCCCCATCATTTTGCCTCTAGTCACTTGGGGGCCTCTGGCTGGCCTGGAGGCTCTAGAGAGTGACCCAGCCCCCTCCTCATGCCACAGTTGTCCAGCCTGGATACCCTGCCCACCGGCGCATCGTGGAGGCCTTTGGCACTGAGGTTTTGCTGGAGAATGGTGACATCAATCGCAAGGTCCTGGGGGACCTGATCTTTAACCAGCCTGACCGGCGGCATCTGCTCAACACCATCACCCACCCTGAGATCCGCAAGGAAATGATGAAGGAGACCTTCAAGTATTTCCTCCGAGGTAAGACCCAGGACCTGGGACAGGGGTGAGGCAGAGCCCTCTTCTTCCAAGGCCGGGGCCCTCCTCCTCTGCAGAAAGGTTAGCCAGGGAGAAGGGGAGCTGGCTGGCCCAGCTGTGGAGTTCACACTGTTCTTTGCACACCCCCACGCAGAGCCTCGTGGCAGCCCCAGAGGAAAGGTGCACATGTCCCTCAGCATTTAAAGAGGTTGACAATTGAGTGAGAAGAGACACTTGAGGCTTTTGAGCCACGATCCCCAGGAAGTAAGTTGATTTTTCTAGCAGGGTTGGGAGTAGTAACAGCTGACAAATAGTGGAGTCTGGAGACCTGAGTTTCAGTCCTGGCCTTACAGCTTCTAGCTGCATGACTTTGTCAAGCGAGCCAGCCCCTCTGCATAGTGAGGCTAATAATGCCAACCTCGAGAAGCTATTCGGGGGACTGGGTCCACATCAGTGACTGTGGATCACCACGTGGTATAAACCATGGTCGAGTCAGATTTGGTGCTGGTCGGGCTAACTGGAAAGTAAGCTTGCAGACTGGGCACTGGGGAGGACCCAGAATGGCCAGGGCAGGTGCGGGGCAGGGGCAGGGAGAGGAGTCCTTACGTGGAGGATAGTCCTTTGGGGCAAGGGCTCAGTGGAGAGAGTTAGCCTGGCGTGTGCCGGCTGAAAGAAGGGACAGGGAAAAGCCGGGGTCTCTGCTCAGTTGGCAAGAACCTTCTGGAGGTTGGCAGCCTTTCCCAAGCTATAGCCCCAGCGCCAGCCCTGTTCTTAGGACGCTTTTGGGCCGGGGTGACCTGAGCAGGTGCAGGAGGGGGTCAGCCACCAGAGTGGAGAAGCAGAGGGCAGTGGCTTCAGACCAGGCGGGAGGCTGGCCTGGGGGCCCTGCAGATCTTCCCGCCAGCCTCAGGCATATGTGGCCACCAGCCCGGGCATCAGAATGGAAAGCCTGGCTGCTTGTCTCCCCATCATCAGTCACCATGCTGAGACTTTGTTCCTGGAGGGCATGGGGGAGCCTTCTAGGTTTTCTCGTGGCTTTTGCACTGTGATCCTGGCCTTATTTTATCCTCTCATGCATCAAGTTCTCACGTGGAGTGGGGAGCCTCTCCCCACCCCATCTTCCTCTGCCCTGCACCTTCCTTCAGAAGGAGAGGACTTGACAGCCGTCCACGGTGTTGACCTCCCCCCTCCCCCCCTTTCCCCTGCTCTGGCCAGGGAGAGGGGGGGCTCCAGGCATCCTTCCTGCTGGGCCAGCTTGTGCTGCACCTTAGGACCTTGCTGCAGACCTCCCTCCCTCTCTCCTCCCTCAAGGAGAGTCTCTGGACTCTTTCTGCCTTTGTCCTGCCTCCCGTGTCTGTGTGACGACCCCCTCCTGGCCCCCACCCAGGAGCGAAGCCTTCTGTCTTTCAGTCCTGCCCTTTTGCGTTCGCTCCCTGGCCAGTTGCAAGTACATCTGCAGGGCTTTGAGGCGGCGGCGGCTCTCCCCTTCTGAAATTAAGCAGCAGATAATGTCACCCGCTCCAAAGTTCTCCTGCTGTGTCATCCACCCAGCCTCCCTTCTCCCCAGCCACCACCACTTAAATAAAAGCCAGAAAGCTCTTTTCAGCTCGATAAGGTGAAAAATGGGAACGACAGCTGTGGCTTCCACAGTCCCAGTTTTTCCCTGATGAGTATAACAAATACAACTGTCAAAGTCGGTACAATCAAACGTCAGATAAGATCACCAGCTGTTGGGGAAGTCTCTGTGTAGGCAGACGGATGTCTTAATAGAGTCCAGATAGTTTGCAGAGCTTATCAAGCAGGAGGGATGTGACAGCTGAATAGCCCTTTGCCGGTGAACCGAAGAGCTGGCCACGAGCTCCCGAGAGGGGCCGACGAGAAAGGACAGTGTCGGGGCAGGGACGGGTGGGGGTGGAGCAGGAACGGGAGATAAGAGGCCCAGAGAGGGTCTGGTCTTGGCTTCTGTTCTGAGCTGGGAGGCGAGCAGGGGACCTGGAACTGTGGGTCCCCCCCTTCTTCCAGGGAACGGTAGTAATAATAACCCTCATTTACGGAGCACTTGGGAGTGTCTGGGGGAGGCGCTGGGAGTGGTTTACGAGCCTTCGCTCGTTTGATCCTTACCATCTTCCTGGGAGGGAGGTAGCCTTCGCTCACAGATGAGGTTTGTTCGGGGGCCCAAAGTCACATGGTGGGAAAGTGGGGGGGCCTCAAACCCAGGCGTGTCATCACAGCCCATTCTCCTAACCCCCTCGTTCAGCTGAAGGATTTTCTGGGGCTTCCCGAGCAGCAGATCCTGGGGAACGGGAACCACAGTGGCTCGGGTCGCCTGCCCTGTACCCTGTGCATGTGTCTGGCTCTGTGGTGGGAAGTGTTTGCGGTGGGATACCATTCAAGCGAGGCAGGCATCTCTGGGTGGAGGCGGTGCCCATCCCTTTCCCTCATGGCTCTGGGACCCCTGCCAGCTTTTTACACCTACACAAGAGATCCTGGCCCAAAGAGAACTAGGAGTGCGGAGCCCGCGGTATTTGGGGGTGGGCAGCCCCGGGACACCCCCGTCACCGTGGGTGAGGGTTCCGCCCTTGACTGGCCTTGGCTTGTATTGGAAGGGCCAGCCAGTGCCTTTTACCACACTGGAGTGACATATTTTCTTAGTCATAACCACCCACCACCTCCAGAGCAGCCCCTGCAGTCCTTGGCTGGAGGCCTGCCTCCAATGCAGAGAAGCCACCTCTTTCCTTCCGGGGCTCCTGCCGCCGCCCCCTGTATGAGTCTCTCGTGAAGAGTTGGTAGCGATGGCCATGGAGGACTCTTCTCCAGCAGGGAGCCACACTCTTGTTTTTGTTTTTTAGGGTTTTTTGGAGCCAGGATAAATGAAGGAGGGCAGAAAGGGCCCAGTTCCTCCTGGAAACTTCCCAGTCTCCTCCAACTCTGTGTCATTTCCTTGCTCGTGAATAACAACCCTTTAGGTTCAAGATCAAGGTGAACTCAACCCTTGGTGCCTGCTCTGCTCACCTCACCAGCTTCGCCTCCCATTGCGCGAGGCCTCCACAGCCAGAGCAGTAGAACCTCGCTGCTCCTGATGCTTTGCTGTCCCCCATTCCTGGAACCCCCACCTCCAGACCCTCATGTTCAAGTATCAGAAGCCCTACCTGCATTTCAAGGCCAGTACAAATGCCATCCCTCCTGCAAGGCCTTCCCTGATCATCTTCGGCAGAAGTGACTCTCTGCGGCATTCTGTTTTGAATGGTATTGGAGCCGGCTAGCGTTGAGGTTATGCCTATCCTCGCAGGATATCCCTTTGCTAGGGAGTTCTCGATGGTAGGGGCCAATGGCTCCAACTCTGTCCCCTAGCCGGACACACAGTGCTTAGTGTTTGCTTGCAGAATTGAACCATGGGCTTCCCGTCGTCTTCGCAGGATACCGCTATGTGATCCTGGACATCCCCCTGCTGTTTGAGACCAAGAAGCTGCTCAAGTACATGAAGCACACGGTGGTGGTGTACTGGTGAGTGTGTGTCATGGCCAGGCCTGACCAAGGCTGGAAACGTGGGCCCCCGGAGTAAAGCAGGTACCTGAGATATGGCCCACATCGCTTTGCCCTTTCCCCACGGGGTGACCAGGAGGCCCTGGGGGTTTGGGTGGCTGTGTCCAAAACCTATAGGAACGACTTCTGTGCCTGACCCAGACGTGCCCCAAGTAGTTGTGGGACGCGAAGGCCCCCAGGCATCTCTAGTTGCTTGGGAGGGGCTCCCCCTGCTGGCAATTGGGGGCACTTCAGCCCAGATGCCCCTGAGCTACCATGTTGTTAATCACGGGAGCCTTTTCCCTCCTTAAGCACTTCTCACCTTGCCAGACAGCTCCCACATTTATTATTACTTCACTCAATTTACCTTTCAGCATGAGGTGTTTAGGGCAGGAGCTGATCCTTCTGAATTACAGAAGAGAAACTCGAGGGGGGAGTTACTTGAGGGGGTGTCCAGGGTCCCCACTCCCACCCCCTGCAGCACCTAAGAATAGACAGTTGCCAGGAGGGAACTGTCAGAGTCCAACTAAGGAGGGAGCTTTGTTCTCAGAATCCCTCAGGACACAACACAAACCAGAATCCAGGTTTGGCAAACAGAGCCAGATCAAACTGTCAGAGAAAATGAGTCCCAGTCCCAGTGGGGGGAGAGAGTAGATGAGGCTGCAGGGTGTCTCTGCCTCCCAGAAACTTCCTGGATGCCACCCACAAGTACAGCAGACAGACACAGAGGTGGGCACTTGGCTGTGTGGGTATTTTGGGCACAGGCTGGCTCTCCAGAGACTGGTGCGTGGGAGGCTCCTAGCACCGCCGGAGGTGGGGCCTGGAGTGCTCATGCCCTAAGCTGCACCCTGCCCACCCTTCCCACCGAGGGCTGCCCTGGAAAGCCCAGTGTGAATCTGGTGAGCCTCCTGGAGGGACTCAGGTGCCCTCATACCTGCCCCCTCTGGCCCGTGTCTCCCATGGAAACCGTCAGCCTCTCTGGCTTCTGTACTCCCTGTCCGTGAAAGGCTATCAGCAGAGGCCAAGCACACTCCATGAAGACTTTGCCTTGGAGTCTTCATACAATTGGAACTTTGCACCAAAGGATCAGAAAAGGGGTTGAGGGGGAATCCTCTAGCAGAGGTGAGAACACTGGTTGTATCTGCAGTCCCAGATGACCCAGATGACCCCACACCTGCCCTGCCTTGCTGCATTTTCCTTCCGGCTTGGTCTGTTCACTAAGAGCAGAGAGCACTGTGGCTCCTGGCAAGTATGCTGGGTTCCATAAATGGGGCCTGTTCTGCAGGAGACCCTCCAGGCCCGCTCACCAACCGCAGGAGCCTTTACCGGCATCCCGGGTGCTGTTCACGCCCCGCTTTCAGGCTCGAGAGAGAGGCCAGAGACGTGTGAATGCGTGATTATTTGCTTTTCATAAAACGGATCTACACTGGACAAAACTAAAGATCCCCTCATGGATTCCTTTAACTATCAGACTATCCCTGGTGCATTTGAAATAATACGGGGCATTTACCAAAGTGTGATTATACCAAAATGGGATTATTCACATTTTTGAGAAATTTGCCAGTTGCAGAGTAAGTGTTTGGGTAAAAGTCCTATTCCCATAAATAGCATCAGTCCTTGAACATATGGGACTCTCTCTGGGCCCCAGAAAGGGCTGTGAGGGAGCTCTGCCTTCACATTCCAGGAAGCTCTGTGGCCTAGGCCACACGTTCTGAAGGCTGTGCCCTCACAGGTGGCTCTAAGCCACCTCCGTTCACTCAGATCTCCCTAGCCCCAGATTCACAGCATCCCTAAGCTTCAGTCCTTGTTCTTAGCCAGGCAGGGATTGGCCCCGTAACCTTGACAGGACGCTGTCCCCGTAACAAAGGAAATGAGAAGTCAACTTACTTTTCAAACGCCGGTATAGACGCCATCCTTCTACAAAGTCTTCTCTGACTGGCCAGCCAGAAATGATTTTCTGGAGCATTCTGTTCTGAACGGCATTAGAATTGACCAGTGTTCAGGTTGTGTCTGTCCTTGGAAGGTGTGTCTTCACACCCCAGGAGGCCCTCTGGTCTAGGCCACACCATCTTGTAGAGCTGGGAGAGCTCAGGCCTAGTGGCAAAGCAGACAGCCCCCAGATGGCAGAGCCCGCTGCCTCTCACTCCCCCTGAGGGGCTCGGGTAGCCACAGAGCTAGAGAGAGGTTAGAGATGACTGACTCCCTTCCAGAGGACAGCCTGGCAGCCTGCGCAGCCGAAGACAAGACAGTAAGTTTCCTGAGGAAGGACCTAGGTGGTAATATCAGAGTGGGCGAAAGACCTATTCTTTGGATTTCCTTTGGAGTCGGCAGACTGGGTGGTGTTTAGCTTACTGTGACGCTTTGTCCTGTCCCAAGGACCAGATCCAGCTCCCTGGCTCCAAGGGCAAGCACCTTGGGGCTGGCCGGTCCCTCCGTGTCTGTGGCATCTCGAAGGGCAGCCGCTGTCTTGGCTGTCAGTGTCCAGGGCGGGAGTGGGAAGGCAAGGAGAAGGGTGTGTGTGGTGGGTCAGGAAGCTGTTTTGGCCCAAGCCCCAGGGGAGCTATAGGAAGCAGCTGGTTTGCAGGCACAGGCCTTCCAGTAAAGGTCACCCATCCAGGGACTCAGGATGTAGCTGATGCCAGATGACCAGATCTTCCCAGCTTATAACTGGGAAGTCGCAGGCCTAGTGGCAAGGCAGAGAGACCTCAGAGGGCAGAGAACAGTGGCTGCAACCCCCCCTCCCCCCCGCTCCCGTTGATGCTGAGGGACTTCCGGAGCTCATGGTGCTACTAGGGTCCCCACAAAGCGTGCGATGAGGTGGGAGTAGCCTCCCTCCCTGGCCGTGGCCCCGAAGGAGATGTGGAAGAAGGGACTACCCGCCCACCCCCCCCCACCCCCAACCCTGCCATGACTTGCCCGTGGGAGGGAGGCCGGGGCCTGCGGTGCCTGAGCAGCCTCCCGGCCCGTCCGCAGTGACCGAGACACACAGCTGGCACGGCTGATGCAGCGGAACAGCCTGAACCGGGAGGACGCAGAGGCCCGGATCGAGGCCCAGCTGCCCCTGAAGGACAAGGCCCGCATGGCCCGCCATGTCCTAGACAACTCAGGGGAGTGGAGCAGCACCAGACGCCAGGTCATCCTCCTGCACGCCGAGCTGGAGCGCTCCCTGGAGTACCTGCCCCTGAGGCTCGGGGTCCTGACAGGTCTAGTGGGCCTTGCCAGCCTCCTCTACCTGCTCACCCACTACCTCCTGCCCTCCCCCTAGCCGGGCACTCCCGACGCGTGCAGCGCCAGGCCTTGGTCTCCTCAGAGGCTGAAGCAGGTAACAAATGCTTCCTGTTTCCTCCCAAGCCCATCAACACACACACACACACACACACACACACACACACACACACACTCTCTCTCTCTCTCTCTCTCTCTCTCTCTCTCTCTCTCTCTCTCTCTCTGACTCTGGGCTGAGCCCGGCACTGCCCCCCTGCTCCCCCAACCCTTTGGAGTGCATCCTGTCTGAGGCAGGGAAACCGCCTGTCAGTAAATACTCCTCCCCACCTTCCGAGGGCCCCTCCATCTGGACCCACCCACAGAATGGTGCCCGTGATGCGGCATGAAAGCCATGGTGGGAAACTGTTGTAAACTTCTTGGGGGTGCAGGCCAGGGACACAGTCTCTGTGTCCATCGACAGTGTTTAAAACTGGGAGTTTCCCTGGGCTTGAACCCTCTCCAGGCACATGCCCCATCATGACCAAAACCTGCATCCTGGACCAGGGAAATGATTGTGGACCAAGGGCTGCCACCTTCGGACAGGATTCTCCCCTAGGTTGAAGCCCTTGGCCAGGATGCAGTGAGGACTCCCTTGTTGGTAATGCTGTGGCGGGGCCTCGTGTGGGATGACCCACTGCCCCACCTTGGAGTCGGCAGACTGGGTGGTGTTTAGCTTACTGTGATGCTTTTTTAGCTTACTGAAATGCCACCTTGGCATTTCTCCGGCATTCCCCGTACCCACTCCCCACCTGCCACCAGGCCGCCTCCCACTCCGTGTCTTCCTTGCCCTGAACTCTTAGTAGGTCCACACGCATGAGGCTCTTTCCTGCCTCTGTGCCTTCGCCATGCTGTTCCCTCACCTAGAATACCTTTTATTTCTCTATAGCTGGATAACTACCGAGCACCATCTGGAACCCCAGGCTGGGTCGGGTGCTCTGGGATAGCCCCCTGCCCATCCCACCCTACCATGTTTTACTTTAATCCACAGAATTGTAATCAGCCAAAAGCTGGCTGGTCTCTTCTACTAGACTGTAAGCCTTTCGAGGGCTGGGACTGCGTCTTGTTTATCTCCATGTTCCTGGTGCAGAGCCTGACTCGCCATTGGTGCTTAATAAAATAAGGTGTGTTGATCTGAAATGCCCCGCACTGCCATTTCTCCCCTAGCACCGTGGACTGACTGAGGTTCCCAGACTTGGCCGATGCCATTTGGGGTTACACTTGGCCTCCTCCCACACTGAGGCCCAGGTCCCTCGCTTCCCCAGGCCCCAGAGGTTCAGTAGCCCTCTGATGTCTCCTGAGACCCCCAGAGGATTCCAGCTAGGCCCAGGTGTACCCTGTGGGAGGTGGGTGGAGGGGCTGGGGCAGCATCCCACTTACTCGCTCCATCTTCCTTCCCCAACCAGTTAGACCAGTGTTAGACTTCGGCTTTCTCTTGCCGCCGCTGGCAGACCTGCCAAGGTGCTGATCCTGCCCAGCAGCCTACTAAACGTGACAAACGCAACAAGGCTGTGGCGGCCATGTTTTGTGTCCCCTTTCCCAGAGCTGCTTGTGCCTCGGAGGCCAGCTCGTGAACACACTGCACACCCCCCCCCGGGGGGGGCAAAAAAAGGCTCTGCAAGGAGGTGTCCGGCTGCAGGTCAGGGGCCGGGGCAGGGTGGGAAAGCAGAAGGCTGCTGCCTCCTCGGGTTCCTGGGGCCTGGCCAGAGGAGGAAGAGGAGAGGCACGGACCCCTTACAGTGCCCTGTCAGCCCAGTCGGTGAGAAAACGACTCTTCACGAATGCCTGTGACCCTCTGGACAGGGTGCTGGAGGTGTAACCCCCTATGGGTGACATGACTCTGATTCCAGGCCCAGAGAGGTCGAGGGATCTGATGCAGGCCCCAGAGCCAGGCACCGGGCCCCAGCGGCTGTGCCCCTGAGCCTCGCCAGGAAGAGCCCTGGGATCGTAGTGGGGGGCCCAACCTCCTTAACGGGACCTCCTGACTGGTGTTTCTTTGATCAGGTTATAGCTTCATGATGCCTACGTCAAAGGACCTGGTAAGTGGAGGGCAGTGGAAGCCCTTTGCAAACTGTGAAGTTCGAAAGAATTATTTGCTCTCTTGCTGAAGTTGATGCAAAAATGTCAGAGGATAGCCAGACTGGCAGGTGTGCAGAAAAGGCGGGCCAGTCTTCCCGGTTGCCCTGGTCCTGCCTCACCTCCCATCTCCCCATCATGCCTCTCTCCTCTGGGCCTCCCTTTCCCAGGTTTTGGGGCCCTAGGCAGCCTTCTAGAAGGCCTACGGTAGGTGCCTGGCTGGCTCAGTCGGTGGAGCATGCCACGCTGGATCTCCAGGTCCAGTTGGAGCCCCACATTGGGCTTAGAGCTTACTTTAAAAAAAGAAAGAAAACGAAGAACGAGGCCTGCTTTCCCTGATGGGGCCCGACTTCACCGTTAGGCCACTCCTGCCGCCCGCCCCAGTCCCGAAACAGTGGGAGCCAGGCCACCGAGAGAGTCCAGCCCCGCGCCCGAGCGGGCGGCCTCCTCTCCGGCCGGCAGGTGGCAGCACCCGCCCGGGTTGGGGTTGGGCCTGCGCGGCGGGCGCTCGCGGAGCGGTCACTAACTTTCCCCGGGTCGCGCTGCGGCAACGCGGGCGCCTCAGATGCCCCGCCACGCGGCTGCGGCGGGAACGCGGACGCGCCGCCTGGCCCCGGGCGCTAATTAAAAAGCTGTGCGGCTCGCCGCGTCCTCTTTGCAGGAGCTGCGGGCCCCGCGTGCTCCTGGCGCCGCGGGGCGGAGGGATGTGTCCCCATCCCACCCTCGCGAGGGTGACCGGCCCGGGACCCTGGCCTCCTACCCTCCAGCCGCGCGCTCGGCCCCCGCGCTCCATTCCCGGATTTGGGGCCTTACCCACCCCCGCGGAGCAGCAGAGACACCTGCCACGGCCTCTCGGTGGGGGCAAAGGGGACAGGCAAGGCCCCTAAACCGCCCCCATCCCCAGGCCCGGGCTGGCCCTAGCATAACTAGCAGAGCTTTACAGTTTACCAAGCACTTTCACGCAGTCATCTCCTTGAAATCTGCCAACTCGGTGAAAGAGTGAAGGAAGCAGGGCTAGAATTTATGGTTGAGCCCCCGCGCCCAGGTAACCAACAGGCACAATTACCAAGCTTCTGGACTCCCCGGGACATGCCCCTCCCACTACCTGCACTGCCTCATTAATTTCACCCTGACTCTGTCTAGGAGTTGCTGTCAACTTCTTCAGATGGCCAGCCTCTTCCTTTCCTGGGGGAGGTTGAAGGAAGGGGCGGGGGAGGTTCGGGACTCTCCATAATGAGCCTCCTTGGCTAGAACCCGGATGGGAGAGGGACGGCCATGTCTGCTAAGTGCCCCCTAGTTCTCACAAAGGCACGTTAGTTCAGGAGAAACCAGTCCAAGGGGCAGGAGAGGGAATGGGGTGGCAGTGATGACCCGAGGAGGCCTTGGCGCCACATAGAGGCGGGCAGGGGAGACCCCCAGAGATGGCAGAAGAGGAGGAGCGCAATGCAAGGGGTGGGGAGGCACTTTGGGCCGCTCTCCCGCTCCTTTCCAAGAGAGGTGGTGGCTCCTCTGGCTCACCCACAGAGCTGAGGCTGCACCCATTGGGGGCCCAAAGAGCCTCCTCCCTTCGCTCCCCACCTGCCCCTCCCCATCACTCAGATTCCAATACAATTTCCAGCTAACCAGCATGTCGATAGAACAAGTCGGGCAGCCGGATTGCTGGCCAATTACAGGAAATCATTCTGCTCCACAGCTCAGCGCCCAGGGAGAGAAGGGAGGGAGGGAGGGAGGGATTGGAAGGGAGCTGGCGCCCAGCTTGCAGGCTGGAAAGCGGTCTGGCTTCAGCAGAGGAATACTGCAGCCCCTAGGAGGGACTGGAGTGGGAGAACAGGGGTGGATGGGGAGGCTTCTGAGGGTGGTCCAGCCGGGGCTCTTCCTCATCCTTACACTAAGCTCTGCATCCAGCTTCTCTGTAATAAAGACTGATGCTCCAAGCCGCAGAGAGAGAACTGGGGACTGAGGGCGCATGAGGAGGGTCCGGGAAGTGAGGCTTGGGGTAGAAGGGGGACAGAAGGGAGGGATGGTGAGACCAATCTCCCCTAGAGCCCTGTGGTTGGCAATGGGAATGGCACCCAGGTCTCCCTGGCCCAGAGGAGCACCGCAGAGCCATCTGAGGGCCTGGAAGTTGCGCACAGAGGGAGAGCCTGTGATTCCACACCCAGCCGTGAACCAAGGGGATCCTGGGAGGGCAGGAGAAGGGGCTTGAAGGGGAGGACGGGAGGAAAGGGGCTGCATCCTGCAGCTGAGTGGACCAGCAGCAGCCTCACTTGGTGAGGGGGTAAGTCTGGAAGCCACCCTTCTACCCCAGAAGGCGAGGCCTAGCGATGTGGGAGGCGACAGGGCTTCTTCCTCACTTACCTTCCCAGCCCCTCTGTCTTACTTACCGCCGGCCCTCCAGAAGCATCCACTCTGATGGAAAGACCCCAGCTCCCCTCCACTGTCAGTCCATCTGAATTTACCTCTACCCCCCACACTGACCTGGACGTCTCTTTGCCACCCCCACCTCCATCCCTCATCACATCTTTCCCAGAACTGTCTTAACCCCCCTCCCCCGGCTGCCCCACCCAGCAGACCCTGAGATCCCTCTGCTTTGAAACACCCAGTGATTGATTAGCAACCCTTCCCAGCCTCTAGGGTCCCTCCCCCAAAGAAATGAAGGACCACTGAGGGACAGAAACTTTCATGTGGACTAACTTGCCCAGGGGGTGACTATTGTTGCTCTGTTCCTCTTGAACCCCAAAAGGAGGCAGCTGTGACCCAAAGATCCTTTCCCTGCCCCAGGCTGTAGCCCCCTCCCTAGAACCCCTCCCCAATTCCGCAGCATCTCACTGCTCCTCCCAGTTCCAAACCCTCTCCTTCAGACCCCGCCAGGGGTGGGGCGTGGGTTGGATTCACCCTCAGCACTTAGGCCAACCCAAGGGTGGACAAATGGGCAGATATAGGAGAGGAGATGGACCTCGGAGTCCGGTGCACCAGGCACGCAGCGGCGCCCAGGAAAGACGCTGAGTGAATGCTGTTGAAGGGCAAGGCCATCATCAAAGTTCCTCGGTGGGTGCACCGGGAGAGGGGATCAGCGCCCTGGGACCCCCTCCTTCCCCGGATTCCTGCCCGAGTACACAGGCTTGGATGTTCGGAGTGGGGTGTCCAGGCTGGCCCTATTCGTGTCCCCCGCTTGGCGCACAGTGGGCGCCCCGCGCTCTGCCGAGCTGATTAAGCCGCAGCTCCGGGCTCGAAGCTCCGCCTCCGCCTGCTCTCCCTCGGGCTCTGCCTCTTGCGGGCCGGGCCCCCGGTGCTCGGCGATCCGGAAGGGGGCGCCCGCCCCGCCCGCCCCGCCCGCCCCGCCCGCGTCCGCGGTGCACCCCGCCCGGCGCGCCGCGCTCGCAGCCCGCAGGCTCCGCGCCATCGATCGGGCCGCGGGGACCCGGGAGCACCGCCCCCCCACCCCTCGCTTTTCGCTTTTAATTGAAGTTTGTTTGAGCAGAGTGCGGAACAGGCAGAGGCAGAAACCAAATATTTAGTTGCTGCAAATTGGCACCTCCAGATCAATTACCCGGCCCGTGTCAGGGCCCGCGCCGCCCCCCGCGCCCCGCGGAATCTCAATGCCGCGCTGCCCCCCGCCCGCGCCGCCTGCCTCGGTTCCGCGGCACGTTTCTCATCAGCTCCAGCCATACATCACCCGTGGCCGCGAGGGGAACAGATTTTCAATGGGAAAAGTTCCCCGGGAGGGTTCTGGTTGCTGATTCCCGCCGCGCCCCGCGCTGTCTGGCCCCCCGCCCTCACCCAGCCTGTCTGATGCGGACAGCCCCGGAGAAGGAGTGAGCTAAAGAGTGAGCTCAAAAAAAAAAAAAAGAGTGAGCTCCAAAGTAAGGACTTTGGGTCACATGACCTTGACCCCATCCTAACTCCTCTTACCCTCTGGGTGACATAGGCGAAGTTACTTATGCTCCCTGAGCCTCGGTTTCCCCAACTGTAATGAAAGGCTCATCCTTCACCTCTCAATGGTACTGTGGAGGTCAACAAGCCCTGGAGGGAGCACATGGTGGCTCTCCATAGATCGCAGTTCTCAGCCCTGCTAGGGGGTAAAATAGGTTCCAGAATGAAGTGAGAAACACCAGGTTGGAAGTGACTCAATCAAGCCACTGGAAAATACCAGAGGGAAAGCAGGGGGCAGCCAGCCTCTCAGGGTCCCCAACAAAGGCTGAGCAGGCAGCTGGACCCCAATAGGTTCCATCAGGGAAAGATTTGACCCCCCCCCCCAGCCCAGGTGCATCTGGGTCCAACCAGAAGAGGAACTGCTCCTCAGTGTCAAGGACGGAGAGTTAGCTGGGCCTGGAGTGAGCCGACAGAGCCATGACCCCAAGGCTGGGCCAGGGAAAGAAAGAAGCTGGGAGGGTTCTGAAGGTCACAGAAAGCTGAGTGCCAGGAGGCTATGCCCATGGCTGAGGGCGAGGCAGTGAGCCCTGGGAACAGTCAGGAAGCCGGGCTTTGCTGGGGCCTGCCTTTTCCCAGCTATATGACCCCGGGCAAGTCCCTTAACCCCAGTTTTCCCATGTGTAAGGTGGGGCCAACACTCTCTACCTCCCGGAGCATTTGTGAAGAATAAAGGAGACAAGGTGTGTGAGGGGCAGGAAACTCACCGATAGGCATTAAGAAGATGGTGCTGGGGCACCTGGCTGGCTGGGTTGGTGGAGCGCATGACTCTTGATCTCAGGGTTGTGAGTTCAAGCCCCATGTTGGGTGTAGAGATTACTTAAATAAAATGGGGGTGCCTGGGTGGCTCAGTTGGTTAAGTGTCTGCCTTTGGCTCAGGTCATGATCCCAGTGTCCTGGGAAGTTTCCTGGGATCAAGCCCAAAATCGGGCTCCCTAATCACTTCTCCCTCTTCCTCTGCCTGCCTGTCTGCCTACTCGTGATCTCTCTCTGTCAAATAAATGAATAAAATCTTAAAAAATAAATAAAATGAAATCTTAAAAAGAAGAAGAAGAAAAAGAAGAAGAAGAAGAAGAAGCAGCAGCAGCAGCAGCTGGGTTTGTGAGTTCTCATGCTCAACGTTGTTTCCATTCCAAGAGCCCCTTGAGGGAACTGGAGTCAAATAGTTTGGCATTTTTAAACGGCTGCCTTGCCAGACAGAGTGACAGGCGTTCTGGATGGGACGAGAGGTGTGGGGAGAGGCTGTGGGGCCCAGGCTTAGGGCTCTGAGAGCCTTTCCTTCCCGCATCCTACCTTAAAGAATGAGAATCTCCAGACTGTCTCTCCTCCCCCTGGCTTCCAACACCAGCACCTTCCTCCAGGCAGAGATCTATGCGCCCACCTTGAGTCCTCAGGGCAGGGGTCACCCGTGCCTGGAAGAAAGGTTCTTTCCCATCAACTTTCAGAGTCCAGATGGAAAGCCGAGGTTGACCTGGACTCTGGAGCCCCAGTGGGAAGTCAACTCACTCCCCAGCCTCTCGATTTTCCCAACTGTGAAACGGGACCACAAATGGTGAGCATTAATTACCAGGTGTTATTTGGACTGGTGGGTGACCTCTAGGACTTACTGAATCCGTTGCCCCACCTTCCACACAGGCTCCTACCCATCTCTTTCCCCATCTGCAACAGAATTATCTCTGCTGGCAGGACAACTCCCCCAGCCTCCTTGGGGATGGCAGCCACTGTCAAGACAGGAAGTCCTTCTGACAGTCTGTCTTAAATCCCTCATCGCCTCCTTCAGGGACAAGTTAAAGAACAAACAACAAAAGATAAATGTTTATGGATAGGCAATGCCACACTATTTAAAAAAAAAATACCCTCAAAGAGGGCAGGGGGTGGGAATTAGCTTCGGACACAATGCTCTTTACACTAAACATCTTGGCGATAAATATAGTTGTGTAATTCTTTTTTTCTCCTTGGCAGAGAGAAAGGCTGAGGCTGGGCAGAAAGGCAGAGGGACCCAAAAATATAAATCAATATGTGACTTTAATATATGTGCTCTCAGTGTCTGTGTGTGCTGGGGGATTATTAGTAACCTTGATTCCAGCTCAGTGTCCATGTGAGGCGGGGAGACGCACGGCCCCCGGGGAAGAGAAGAGAAATTAGGAAGCCAAATTCTTCTCCTGATTGACACCTGGGTAAACATTATCCCCGGCAGAAGGGGAAGAAAAAAAGATCAATGCCGGGTATTTTTATCACGTTCCAGGGACGGACAGGGGGGGAAATTAAAGAAACAGTCCCCTCGCCTCATTGAATATGTTCATCTCCGAGGAGAAGGCAGACCGGGTGGAACCCAGGTGGACAGGGGTCAGCAGAGGACCAGGATCACAATGGGGAGAGAAAGTGGGTGCGCCCCAGGGAGCAGTGTCTGCTGCTTCCTCCGCCCGGAGGGCACTTCTGTGAGCGGCAGCAGGTACAAAAGAGCACGTTCTTAATGATAGGGCAAAAGCACCAGCTTTGCTGGCGAGAATCACAGGCCACGGAGTCTAATGTGAAATAAGACTCTGGCTTCAGTGGAGGGCCAAGAGGCGTCCCTCTTCATGGGGTTATCAGGGGGACGTTTCTAGTAGGAGGTTCCCATAGCATGGGGAGGGGAGAGTGGTGTCAGCAGGGGCCTGGGGAGAGGGAGGGCGGAGGGGGAGGGTCAGCGCCAATGTGGAGAGCGGGGCATCTTTCTGGATTGTCTTGGAAAGTGGGTCCCAGTTCTAGAGTCAGGAAAACCTGGGTTGGTATCTGGCCTCCACCCCTTCCTGGCTGTATGACCTTGGCGAAGTCATTTGACCTCTTGGAGTCTCACTTTCCTTACCTGTCAAACAGAGGCAGGTCGCCCCCACTCCTCTCTCACAGTTGTCAGTGAGATTATACAAAATGCTGCACAGGGGTGAGGGGGCCATTACTATCTAGAGTAGCACTGTCCGAAAGAAGCATAAGACAAGACACACATGTGCTTTTCAATGTTCTAGTAGCCTCGTTGAAACAGTCCAAAAGATGGGTGAAATTAACTTAAATAATTTTTTAAACAATGTAACTCAATATATCCAAAATATGATCATTTCAACCTGTGGCACTGGCCACATTCCAAGGGCTCCATCACCACATGTGGCGAAAGGCTACCATATTGGACCAGCACAGATCTAGAATAAGAACCACAGGGTAGGGACTTTTGCTTCTATGACAGTGTGGAGGCAGAGAGAAAAGTGTGCCCCTGTGATCTAGGAAAGAAACTGAGGGCTGCTGGAGGGGAGGGGGGTGGGGAGGGAAGGATACTTGGGTGATGGGCGTTAAGGAGGCACTTGACGTAATGAGCACTTGGGTGTTCTATGCACCTGATGAATTACTAAATTCTACCTCCGAAATGAATAAAAAAATAACAACATAAAACAAAAATATTGTACCGATAGGATAATTCAGTAAAGTCATCAAAAGTATATAAAATAAAACTTCTATTTATGATCTTAAAAAAATGCAGACTCCCCCTTTGTGTAAAGAGGCCTCAGCACCCCAGCAGGAGGCTCTCTGGGGGGAGGCTGACTGATGGCAGCATCTTCCTTCGGCGGGTCACCACAGGTCCCTGGCTCCCCTGGGCAGGACCTGGTGCCGGGTGGATGCCAAGCTTCCTGGTATCCCTGGGCACCTGGGGCAGCCTGGTGTGGAGGGACAAGCCTGCCAGCTGAACTTGGAAACTCCTTTCATTCCTGTGGCCTCTGCTTCCTGGCAGTAGGATCTAAGGCAAGGCCCCTCCCTGAGCTTGACCAGCTATCAGTGGGGATGGTCATGAGCAGCTCCTCTTCAGCCAAAAAAGAATGTATACTTTGTAAGCCATGAGCCTGTGTGAGGAGAGGAGAAAGTGGGGAGGATGGGCCGCCCCTTCCGTGGTGGCTCTTGCTGGGCACATTCTCAGCGGCTGCAGGGGGCCACCCTACTCCTGGGGGAGTCAGGCTCCAGCTGGAGGAAGAGGGTAGCGGCAGAGGCCCAGGAAGGGTGTGATTCTCCAGGAGCCACACAGCCAACCCAGAAGTGGCTTAGCGGAAGCTTCCAGGTTTGGAACGAGGACACCTGGGTCCTGCTTCTCAGCTGTTCTCAACACTAGGATTTGTGGGAAGGAGTGAATGGGGCTTATTTCAGGACAACGCAAAGGGTGCTTGGTGCTGGCAGGGAGGCAGCCCTCTTGGGTCCAGCCTGACATTTTCTGCTGATGCTTGGAGCTAGGGAAGGGGAACCGACAGCCTGGAGCTCTCACACCTGGGCTGGCTGGGCCTGAGCCCGAGGGGCCCCTGTCCTATTGCCCAGCAGCAGTCCCAGTCCTGGCTGCAGAACTGTCCCGCTGGGGGACAGGTGTGGGGAGAGGCACCCAGCTGCCCAGGACCAAGTGCCCCCCGCACTCCTGCGGGGTCCCAAGAGCCATGCTAAGCTCTCAGTTATACCTTTTGCAGACTCTGCAGCAAAGGAGAGGAGCTGGGATTTTGGGAGATCTAAACCCTCGGAGGTCCAGCATGTGGACTTCAGAAGATTCAAGGGCACGCCTCCTGTCCCCTTCATCGAAAGCTAAACCTTGAGTATGTGCACTTTTCTAAGCTAAGGGCCTAAGCTTCTGTGACGGCTTAGAAGGATCTGTGAGTCCGAAAAGGGCAAGAACTACTGCTCTAGACACACACACACACTCACCAATACACGCACGATATAGACAGGCTCATGTAGACACACAAATGCATATACATATCCACACACACACATGTACACACACACACACACTCTCTCCCTCTCTTCCTATTTCAGGTTTCTTCCATCTTTCCATCCTGCACAGAACTTCCTCCACATACATCCTCTCTGCAAAACTGCTTTAAGCCCATTCTTCCCAGGGAGAGACTCGTGGTGATCCCTAGTGCCCACCAAATGCATTTCAGATGTGTTGGTTTGGCATTCAAAGGGCCCTCCACCATAAGGCCCTCTCTCCCCGACACAGACAGGAGCCTCATTTCCAGGCCGGCTTGCGAGGCTCGCGGACCCGGACCCTGCCGTGTGCCGTCCACACTCCCCGCCTTGGCCCCGGGCGATTTTCCCTCCCTGCAACAGCTGTCCTCTCCTTGCTCACCTCTGCTTGCTGCGATCCCACCCACCTGCGTGTCCCCCCCCCACCCCTGCCGCTCACAGGCCACCTCTTAGGCCAGCCTTTCACAGCCTCATCTGAAATGCCTGCTTTCCTTGCATTCATCCCCCAGAGTCCCTTGCGTGTCCCTGGCCCTGGACCCTTATCTCTCAAAGCCTCACACTCTGTGTCTCCGGGGACTGCACCCAGCTTGCCGCCCTGTGCAAACTAAGCCCGTGGGGGGCAGGGTCTGTCGGGGGTGTCCGTGAGTCTTCTCTGAATCCATATCCCGCCAGCACCCTTCCTGCGCTGCACCCCCCTCCCCCCAAGGTAATACCAAGGTCAGATATAAGAAAAAATAGAGGAAACAACATTTTGCAAATCACGGGGTAAACTCCATTCAAGTGCTCCCCCCTTCCCAGTATTCTTCCTGGACTCCTGCCCGCCCTTGGCTCTGGTTCCCCTGGCCTCTCTCCATCCCCCCAGTCCAGATGTCCAGAGCCTGACTCGACTCCCAGCCCGGGTCTCTGTCTGTGTCCCCGGACATCTGGTCTCCCCCATCAGACTGGGGTCCCTGAGAATGTGAGGACCTACCTTTTTTTGGGGGGGGGTCTTGTTTTTTCTTTCTTTCTTTCCCTCACTCCATTCACATAAGGATTTCAAACATTTTTCAGACACACGTGACAAGATAAAAAATGAGAGAGGAAGCGGGGTGGAAGAGGTCCTGCCTTCCCCTTCCCCAGGCTCTGTCTCTGGCACCCAATGAAGGGCATCTTCCAGAGGGGCCCCTCCTGGGCCTCTGCTGAGCCCATTCATCCTCCTCTGCAGGGACCTCTGGTATGGCCTCGGCCAGCGCCCTCCTCCCTCACCAAACCACCAGGCTCTGCCGCCAGCCACCGCTCACCTGACCCGGCCCTTCGTGCGCTGGCTCTTTCTCTCCAGCCTCCATCTGCAACCACAGCACATCCCAGCTGTCTGATTAACTCAATTGATTAATTAAGCTCTAATGGGAGCTGTGACTCACCCCTGCAGCTGCTGACCAGGAGGCCAGCCGTGCCAGGAAGGGCTTGGGGGCCACAGGCGTGGGCCTCGGAGGGCCCTGGCGACAGGAAGCTCCGTGGCAGGTGCCACTGGTGAGGGAGGCACAAAGGTCGCCCGTGGCTGGGTCCCCTCCAGAGCCCTCCTGGGTGAGGGGGTTCTGTGGGCTCTCTGGGCCAGCCAGTCAGCTCCAGAATGACACATCTAGCACCGACCCTGCTGAAGGCAGGGAGGGCAGGGCAGGGATCGACCGGCGGAGAGGTGCAGGGAGACGACTAGATCCCCTCGGTCTCACTGTGACACCCCGGGGCCTGGACTGCCCAAGGACCAGAAGGCACTGGCCACGTGGAAGCTGGCCACCCACCGACCATAGGGGCCAGGCCCAGCCCTGCCAGAAGCTACCAACTCGGCAGTTTCCGGCCCCCACAACTCCCAGCCGGGTGGTCTCCTGGCTCCCAGTCCCAGGTAACCTCGAGGGCTCTGCAGGGCAAGTCCTGAATTCCAGTCCCCCCCCACCTCTAACCTGCCCACCAGGCCTGACCCCTGACCGACCCTCCCCCAGGGTTCTGCCCCCTTGTCTGGGGTGGCAAACAAATGCCCCCCCCGTTAACAACAATAGTCATCTCATCATCATTTTCCATCTCACAAAGAACATCCATATCCATTCTTCTCCAGAAGCCTGTGAGGCAAACAGAGCAGGGAGCTCATTCTAGAGATGAGGAAACTGAGGCCTCCGCTTGCCCAAGATGACACCTGGCTTTTTCTTGCTCCTCAGCATGGGCATTCGTTGTGAGAAAACACTCCTCTTCAGCTTGTAGACCTCGGCTTCGGAGTCACTTCGACCAGGAAGCCGCCTGTCTCCCCGGCTGCAGGAAGGGACTTCCTACCACGTCCCACTTGGGAAGTTGTTCGTGTTGACCATTAGGCCATGAGGGCAGCTGCCAGTCTGTCCATTCCGACTTATCCTGGCGCCCTGCTCAGGGCCTCACATGCCATGAGGCATAATGAATATTTTCGGGAGGAAGCAGAGAAGGAAGAAATGAATGAGCCATCACACATGACAGATACTCTGATCCCCAGCCTAGGGCTGGGAGGAAGGATGCTGCAGAGGATGGGCAAGTCCGACTGCTGTGGGCATTTCAGCTGAGGGTGTGCAGGGAATCCACAGCAAGCCGCCCCCGGGACCAGGGAGCAAGCACGGAAGCCCTTAGCCCCTGGCCCCCGCAGAGAGAATGTGGTGGGGGGCCTGGGGTGGGGGATGGGAGATGGTGGGTGCAGGGCAGGAGAGGGTGGGGAACGGAGTAGCTCTGGGGCACTGGAGCTTCGTTCAGGGGAGACAGGAAACCTGGGGTGGAGACAGAGCACTGGCCGGAGAGGAAGACCAGGTTGGAGTCATCGCTTTGCTTGCCCCCCCCCCACCGCCCCGGGTGACTTAGAGCATGTGGCCTCCCTCGCTAGACCTGTGAATTGAGAAAGTCCCATGACACGGGCTCAGGATCTGTCGTTCTCCCCTGGTCTGGGAGCCCTGCCACTGCAAGAGACATCCGTGACCAGGGGAAGTGAGTGAATGGTGATGGGCAATAGGAGCGGGGGTTGTGACACAGCCAGGAGCCTCTGATCCCCACCAAGGACCCCCTCCACTCCTCCCAGCTCCTCTGATTCAATTACCAGCTCGGCTTTCAAATCGGGCTCCAGCCAGTAACTTTACTAGAGAAAATGACTATGTGATTATTGCAACCTTGCTCCAAACACCATTTTAATTGGATCTGGGAAAAGGCTATTTGTGCATGGACGGGCCATTTGGGGGGCAGGAGCGGAGCAGCATGGGAATGTCAAGGAGGGGCCCGCTAGCCCCTGAGCCTTAAGCAGCAGTGGATGCTTCTGAGCCACTCCTCGCAGACCCCCACCCTTTCCCTGATCTTCATCCTGGACCTGGGGTTAGCTTTAGCAGGAAAGAAAACGTTGGTGGTGGTAGTGGAGGGGGGGGGCTTCACAGGCAAGCAGGTTGTGGGGGGACGATTCCAGCAACTGAGTTTCCTGCCCAAAGCAGCCCTCAGCAACTTAGGAAACTGCTTTTCTGCCCATCTCCTTTCTCTGCGTTCAGCCCCAGCCCACCTGGGAGTAAACTTTTGCTCCAACACTAGCCCTGAGGAAGCAGAATTGGAAAGAACATCTGATTCTCCAGAATCCTGCAGAGCCTTCTAGAGGGATTTGGGATTATCTGCTCTGGGGATCACTCTGCCTGCTTTCTCCCTATTAGGCAGGTAATTGGGATTTGACTACATACTAATCTTTCTGAGCTTCGGCTTCCCCAACTGTCAAAGGGACAGTTGGTCCTAGGTAACCTCGAAGGCCCCCTCCCAACTCGGAAGGAAGCCGTTTCAGCTGATTCCCCACGTGTCCTCCACAGGGGACTGGAGAAGCCCAACCCCAACTGCTCAGTGGCCAATTCTGCGGGGCCTGTGGGCTCCAAGCCTTGCATGGTCCATCGACCCCAGCAGCTAAGATGTCCCTCCCCACCCCTGAGTCAGAGCTCGGCCAGGGGCAGGGAGAGTGCGGGGTTGCGGGGGGGGGGGGGGGGAGCGTGAGCCTGGGATCGGGGCAGGAGGGCAGGCATGGCATGTGCCCCAGAGGTTGAAGGGTTGGGAGGAAGGACCCAAGAAAGGACCCCACACACACACCTTGACTCCATCTTCATGTGTCTCCAGGTCTGGCCTTCCCAGGGCTCTCTCTAATGACTTTTTCCCATCGCCTTAACGAACACTGTGTCAACGCTTTTTAAAAAAAATTGCTTAAAAGCCGCCATTTTGGTGAATGGCTCCAGGAAGCTACTTATGGCAGGAGTGAATGCACCCCTCTGCGCCTCCCACCAAGACATGGATGCTGGGACTGCAGGACAGACTGGCTGGGCCCTGGCACACCCCAGCCACAGCCAGCCACTAGCAAGCATTTACAGGGCACCTGGTGGGCATGGCTGGAGGCACAGTGGGGCAGGTACAAAGGGAATAGAAAATGTTGGTTAAATTCATCCGCCTGAATTTAGCACCTCATGGTGCCAGGGATGGGGCCAGTATGGCCCCAGGGAAGCCGACAATCTTGTCTGAGAGGCAGGATACCCCTTTCCTGGAATAACCTGGAACTTCAAGACATGGCAGAAAAGAGGGCAAACTTAGGAGCCATCAGTGTCCCTAGGATGAAACCCAGCAGGACTTCCTGCAGGAAAGAGGTCTGGGTGTAATTTGGCCACGGGGACATTGCTGGGCATTCCGGAGGGCCACACGGCTGGGGTGCACAAGGGAGAAGAGGCCAAGTGTGAGAAAGCAAGCAAGCAAGCGCCCTGGTTATGTATTGTGCCACGCAACACCCGAGAGAGGGGGCAATGGTTATCTCCATCTTAGAGACCAGCATCCCGAGAGGAAGACAGGCTCACACACTTGCTGGGGCCACAGGCAGCCAGAAGGGGCAGAAAGAAAGTCTGCCTGTGCCTCTCCCGGAGCCCCGAGCAGGTCGGCCTCATGCCAAGAGCACCAGCTAGCAGAAGCCCAAGGCTCCGCTGGGAATTCGGAGGCCAGTGCCCTGGGGATGTCTGGGATCCACAAGGATCCAGGAATAACATCTGAGACAAACAGGACCCCAGCCCTCCAGGCAAGTGCCTGATTGGAGTAGGGGAGTTCAAAGGCACGGATGAGGGAAAATTACACTGTCAAAGAGGAAAGGCGGGGCTGCCATCCCTCTTTCACTCATTAATTTCTGGGGAAGTATTAGCTGTCAGCAAGTAGCGGCCCTCCAATTCAAATTACAGAATTTGAATTCTTAATTTCTCCTAATCCATCAGTGAGCTGCCTTCCTGGGCTAATATTAGCAGCACTGAGGAGGCTTATAGGACAGTCATCGATGTCTCCCCCACCGTCAAGAAAGCCCAAATCGATAGGGCTGGGCTTGGGGTGGGTCCTTGGAAGCAGGGGCCCCCTCCCTACTCCTCAGCTGCCTTCAGTCCCAGAAAGAGTGCAGAGTTTGGGGGAGGTCCCTGAAGAGACAGGAGAGCAAAGGAGAGATAGGGAAGGCAGAATCAGAGCCTGAGAGACTTGGAACAAGAGAGGGAGGGAGGCTGAGACCGGGGTGGGGGTGGGGGGAGAGACAAAATTAGCAAGACTAAGAGAGGTGGAGGCAAAGTGATGGGGAGATTGGGCCAGAGGCCCAAGGAGATGGATGGAAATGAGGTGGAAGAGGAGGGAGGGAGCCCTTCGGAATCTAGGGTTGGAGCAGCCCACACACTGACTTTGTTCACAGGAACACCAAAGCCCTGTGGCACCCAACAGGATCACGGGAGTACTGTGTCCCATCAATAACATGGAGCCCATAGTCCACTTTGCCTATAGATGTTCTGGAGTCAGTCACTTGGAATCAAATCATAGCTCAAAGGCCTCCTCTGCCAGGAAGCCCTCCTGCTTTCCATCTGGCAGCACTACCTCCCCACCTTTGGGCAGTAGCGCCCTCTCCTGCTCAGCTCTCTGGGTCACGGAGACACTCTGTAAGGATGCTTCTTTGCACAGGTGGATTGAGAAAGACAAGACAGGGGGGATGGCTGCTAGGCAAAGCACCTTATGTGCATTTCTCTCTCTCTCTTCAACAAGGCCATGAAGTAGGAACTACTCTTTCCCCCATTTAATAGGTGAGGAAACAGGTGTTAAGTCACTTGCCCAAGGCCATGGGGCAATGAAGTAGCAATGTTGGGATTTGAACCCAAGCAGGCTGACTCCAAAACAAGATGTTTAACACCATATGACAGAATCTTGAGGGAAACCTCCAGGGGATTGTACATGGTACAGTCCCTGTCCTTGTTGAACTATGGAAGGATGAAGGACACGTCAGGCCAGCCCCATGATTTCCTCACATGACCCTGCTTCCATCAGCCAGTCTTATTAACACTTAGACAGTCTTGTACCTTCCAGCCCCCTCGCCCAGCTCACACCTCTCTTTCCTGCTTTTCCGTCTCCCCAAATCCAACCCTTCATCCAGACAGGCCTGGTTCAAAGCAGGCCTTCAGCTGGAAGCCTTCCCGTAGCCCCATCGCTGACCTCCACAGCCTGTGGCCAGTCCTCCTCCTTTCTGTGAATGTTCTGCCTCCTCAGCAAGTTGTGAGTCTCTCTGTGCACAGCCCAGGTGCCCTCTGATGTCCTAGGAACTCAGCCTTGCCCGGGCGAGCGCTCGTAAATATTTGTGGACTTATCTACTGATGGACTGGGGAGTGAAGGCAGGAGGCCTGGGACAAAGACATCTCAGCTGAGCAGTGTCCCTCCCATCCTGGGCCCCAGGGAAGTGTTCGGGAGCTGGAGACACACAGACGGGGACTCCAGGCCCCCCGACCTGTAAATGGCCCAACGTGGGCCATGCAACTCTCTAGACTACTCTCCCAGCCGCCCCTTGAGGGATTATGCCCCCCCAGGCTGGAAGATTTGGGAATATGAGTGGGGAAGGGAGAACGAGGGGCCCATCAGCTTGGGAAGGGAGCCCTGCGGGTGGCTCTTAAAGCTTCCTCTTTCCTCCCCAGGCTCTGCCCAGGCAGAGCTGAAGGCCGACTCCAGGATCTCCCCCAGGGTTGAGGTCACTGGCCCCACTCCATTTGCTGCCCCGGCTATTCCTCCTCCCCTGTCTGAGAGGCTGGGCCTGAACAGAACTATTTCAGGCCAAACTTCTGAATTATACATGCTCTGGCCAGTGAGGCCATCACTCCTGATCCGTAGCAGTGGGGATTGGGCGTAGGCGGCGATCACTGCGTTTCACTTTGGGCTCAAGTGTTCTGAGTTTGTGCCCATACCAGAAGGAATGTGATGTGGTTGCATGCATGTGATAATGTAAAGTTTGTGACCAAAGGATTGTGGGTGTGAATGAATAATTGTGGGTTTGCAGGTAGGACATATAGGTTCTCTCTCTCAGAAGCTCCAGGATGGTGCTGGCCCAGCACCTTGTGGTCTCCCAATCTGTGTTTGAGGCCAACATCCAGGATGAATGGAGGCCAGATTCACATGGGATGATACCACAAGTCATCCTGCCTTGGCTGGTGGTGGGATCCTCAGGAGCCAGATGGACAGAAAGGATATATTACCTCATCAGGACCAGACACAGGAGAAGTGAAGGATAGGCTGTTAACTGCCTGAGAATAATGGCAGTAAGGGCCACTATGAGTGGAGGACCTCCTCTGGGTTCAGACATTTTACATATAGGAATAGAGTTAAATGTCACAACACCTCTGTACCATACGTACTATTATCCCCATTCTACTGATAAGGAAGCTAAGGGTCAGAAAGGCTAAGCAAAGGGGCACCTGGGTGGCTCAGTCGTTAAGCGTCTGCCTTCAGCTCAGGTCATGATCCTAGAGTCCCAGGATCGAGTCCTGCATCGGGGTCCCTGCTCAGCGGGGAGCCTGCTTCTTTCTCTCCACCCACGACCCCTTGCTTGTGTTCTTGCTCTCTCTCTCAAATAAATAAATAAAAATAAGAAGATAACCTAACTTTTTAAATGGTCAGGAGAAGATAGAGAATGACTGATATGCACATGAAAAAGATTTTCAACATCATTCATTATCATGAATGATAATGAATTATCAAAATTCAAATTAAAACAATGAGATACCACTATACATCCATTAGAAGTCTGACCACGCTAAGTGTTGGGGAGGTTGTGGAGCAGCTAGAACTCCCACACACCGAAGGCAGAAATGTACAAGGGTACAACTGCTTTAGAAAGCAGTCTGTCGGGCTCTTAAAAAGTTCAACGTTCAATGACGGTAGGACCCAGTCGTTCCACTCTTAGGTATTTACCCCAGAAAAGTGAAAATAGACATTCACGCAAAGACTTGTACACACACGTTCGTAGCAGCTTTATTCACAAACATCCCAAACCTGAAAACAACACGAATGTCCATCAACAGGTGGCCAAATTATCACATATTCATACAGTGGGCTCCGACTCGGTGATAAAAAGGTATAAACCACTGACAAAACAGCAACACAGATGAATCTCATAAACATTATGAAAAGTGAAAAGCAGCCAGACACCAAAGAGTACATATTACATAATTCCATTTATATGAAACTCTAGAAGAGACAAACCTAATCTATAGTGACAGAAAGCAGATCAGTTGTTGCCTGGGGCTGGGGGAAGCCTAGGGATTGACTGGGAAGGAGCATGAGGGAGATTTTGGGGATGATGGAAATGTTCTATATCCTGATTGTAGTGGTGGTTATATGTGCATATAAATTTGTCAAGACTCATCAAATTGAACACTTAAAATATGTGCATTTCGTTGTATATAAATTATACTTCAGGGCGCCTGGGTGGCTCAGTCATTAAGCGTCTGCCTTCGGCTCAGGTCATGATCCCAGGGTCCTGGGATCGAGCCCCACGTCGGGCTCCCCGCTCAGCGGGAAGCCTGCTTCTCCCTCTCCCACTCCCCCTGCTTGTGTTCCTGCTCTCGCTGTCTCTCTCTCGGTCAAATAAATAAATAAAATCTTTAAAAAAAATTGTACTTCAATAAAATTGAAAAAAGAAACCCAGGTAAGCTGAGCTGAAATCCACACCTGCAACCATTATGTTCTGTGTCTCCTGAGATAGTGGCAGGTGAGTAGTGGGCAGGCAGGTGAGTAGGAAGAAGAGAAAGACCTGGAGATTTAGAATTGATTACTTGCCCCCACTGGGAGGAAGTTTCGAGCTTTCCTTTGCCTTACTGCCCCCTACCACTCAGGCTGTCTGTGGCTTTCCCAGAATCTGGGGAACTGACCCCCTGGGGGTGTCTAGCCTCCTGCCGGGGGTCCCCTCTTTGACTCACAGCATCCTCTTTGGTGGGTCAGGAATCCCCAGGGCGTCAGTATTTTGTTTCCTTCCACCCGATCAAGTCCAACCTGCGTATCCCCCCTGAGAGGCCCCTCCTCCCCACCACCCAGGGGACTGGTTGGTGCTGGGCCTCCAGTGCCATGGGAGGGGACATGGGCACTCTGCTCTGGGGCAGGCATCAGGCTCACCCACCTAGGAACCCCCAGGAGAGGCGAGCGTGCCCGTGCTCAGAGCCCTTGGTCCTTGCTATTATCAGCAATTGTTTCTTTTTTTTAAGATTTTATTTATCCATTTGACAGAGACAGAGAGAGAGAGAGAGCATGTGCATAAGCAGGCGGAGGGGGAGAAGCAGGCTCCCTGCTCAGCAGGGACCCGAACTTGGGGCTCAATCCCAGGACCCTGGGATCATGACCTGAGCCGAAGGCAGATGCTTAAGTGACTGAGCCACCCAGGTGCTCCTCATCAATCTTTTCTTGAATGCCTATTGGGTGCTAGGCTTTGAATTAAGCCTTACGCCTGTGTTTTCTCCAGTAATCCCCTGGGCAACCCTAGGAGGCTAAAGCTGTTACTGCCCTCGTGTTACAGACGATGATGCTGAAGCACAGAGAGGGTAAGTAAGGGCACACAGCCAGTGGGTGGGAGGAAATCTGACAGCAGCCAATGCATTTCATCTCCCAGCCACACCTGCACCAGCCCCATTCAGATCCCTTGAAGGGTTTTTTTTAAAAAATACAGATTTCTGGGACGTCTGGGTGGCTCTGTCGGTTCAACGTCTGCCCTCGGCTCAGGTCATGATCCCAGGGTCCTGGGATCGGGTCCCACATCGGTCTCCTTGCTCAGCGGGGAGCCTGCTTCTCCCTCTGCCTGCTGCTCCCCCTGTTCATGCTCTGTCTCTCTCATTTTCTCTGACAAATAAATAAATAAAATCTTTTTTAAAAAATACAGATTCCTGGACTGATGCTTTGCCTTGTCCTTATTTCCTCTAGATTCTCAGGAGTGTAGCCAGGTAGAGGATCAGCACTGGCCCCTCTGCGCCGAGACGCCCCCCACCCCCAGGTACTGAAAACCAAGCTCCGTTTGGCCGGGCACAGTGCCAGTCCATTTGACTGGGGAGGGAGGCAGGACCAAACCTGGTCAGGACGGACTAGGGTTGGGAGCTGGCAGGGAAAGAGGATCTACAAATAACAGCAAATTGCTCATTGATTTCTGTCCTGTTGGGGGGAGCCCTGGGACCAGCAAGGATGGGATTGGGTTTAACTAGGGAAGTGGAAAGGGCAGGCGTGCAAAGTCAGCAGGCAAGATACCAGGGCCCCTGTGCCCCTTAGGTACCAGGCCCCCCCCCCCCCCCCGCCGAGGATGCGGGATCCTGGAGGCTGGCCCCAGGATCCAACTGGTATGATCTGTAACCGGGGAACGGGTGAGGAAAATGCAAGAGTTGCCCAAATGTTCCACTGCCCAAAATACCTGCTTTTCCAAGATGACCCGTATTTCAAACATCTACCCCATTAGACCCTTAAGCACACAGACCGGTCACACCAAATGCCTAGATTTAGGGATCAGAAAATAACCTGCTTGCCTGGAAAGAGCATTGGAGAGGTCCCCTAAAAGTCTTCCACGTCCTGCCGGCAGGCACTCCAGGCTCCTCGGAGTTGGTTACGTGTTCCGCATGCCTCCCCCACCCCAGCCCCTCCGTGTCTCTGCACAGGCTCTTCCTTCTGCCTTGGAGCATCTTCTCCATCGCCTCTCCACCAATCCATGCTCTGGGCCATCCTGAAGACCCAGACTAACTCTGCTTCCCGCCCAAACCTCCCTAGTGGTCAATAGCTTTCTGGAGTTCTTCCTCCCCTGAAGAACCTCACACCTGCTGTCTCCTTTGTGTGCGTGTGCGTGTGCGTGTGCGTGTGTGTGTGTGTACAAGAGGAGGCTCAGTGAAACCTCCTGGGGTTTCTTGGGCAGGAGTCCCGTTTCCCCCACTGGACAGTAGGGGCCTGGGCGCCAGGAGCTACACCTTAACCATCCCCATCATGCCCCTCCCACAGCAGACAGAACAGCACGCAGATGCTGCCCAGTCAGCCTTAGACTCATGGCCTCAGAAACCCCTGCAGCTGGAAGGAACCACAGCAGCATCTTGTCCCCTTACCCCTGCTCAGAAAGTTCTAGCAATGGAGGGCTGTCCTTGCATCACTCCAGGAACTTCTGCCCCGTCATCTGGGATTGACAGATATCTTGACCTTGGTCTGCCTTTCATCTCCTCCATCTCCAACTCCTTCAGCTCCCAAGGCCCCCTATGATTCCCCTGACCCGTCCTCTGTCATGACCCAGTGGGCCCCAAGCCCACCCTGCCTCTGTGCCACGGGAGGATGGTGACTCTCCCTGGATCCCTGAGATGGGGCTAGAGAGCAGAAAAGGGTAGGAGAAGCCAGGAGAAGCCATTGCCATCAGGCTCAGCCTTGTTATCAGCTCGGGACAAGTTACGGGCCCTCTGGCTGGGCCCAGGAGAGGAGGAGAGGAGCCCAGACATCACCCCTCGGGGCAGTGGGGGCAGCAGGCTTCCTCCTTGGAATGATGGGGAAACTGAGGCCTGGGGAAGGGACGTGACTTGACCATGGACGCACATGTCGGAGCCCAATCCAGGAGCCAGTTTCCCACCTAGGGTGTGGGGTCCGCTGCGCCCCGGCTCCAAGGTCGGCAGCAGTCAGGGTATCACGATGGCACGTGCGGCTCCCTGGGCGAGCCCCACAGAGGATGCGGGTGGACAGAAAGCCTCCCGACAGAGCTTCCAGGGACAGACTGATTTCCTGTCACTTGGCCCCCTAGGCCCAGAGCCCCTGCTCCCACGTCTAATTAATGGCCCCGGTTCCAAGTCCTTGATGAAGGGGGATCATAAGCAGTCACTCTCTATGAGCCTCCATGGAGCTTTCCATTAAGCAGGGAACCAAGAGGGACCGGGAGCAGCCGAGGGAGCGCGCAGGCCCACCATGCCGAGGACCGCACCCCCTTCCGGCCTCTCACCCTCTTCTCTGCCCCTGCCACTCCTCAGCTCCTCACTTCCTCCTCCCCTTGGCCATGCTGCCATCCATCCGCTGCCCTTACAGGCCTCCTCTGCTTCCAGTTCACCTTATCACCTGCCCCCCCTCAGAGCCTGCCCCTAACTCCTTCACCTTGAGCCCCCACCCTCCCCCCCGCTTGCCTGGCTTCAGGAAGGGAGTGGGCAGGGAGAGGTGCCACCTTCCACCCAGAGCTCGCATAGAGGGCGGCAGTCTAGGGGCTTTCCCTGTGAGATCAGCCCAGGCCAGAGCCATGACCCTCCACAGACTGTCACTCCTAACAACCAACACCCTGGCTTGGGGGTGGGGGATGGGGTGATGGAGGCATCCAGCAAGCAGCAACCAAACTTTTCTGGGGACAGCCCAGAGACGGTGAGGAAAAAACCCTCCCAGCCAAACTCTGCAGCTGGTCAGTGCTGCGTGGGAGGAGTCCTCAGGGCCTCGTCAGATGAAAAGGAGCAAGACTAGAGATCCAACAGTCCACCACTGGCTGACAGGACAGGTCCCAGGAGTCAGAAGAAGTTTGGATTAGTGCCCAGTCAGGGTTAGGGCAGTCCAGCTGTGACCAGCAGACATCTGACGAGTGGTAGGTAAAGCACAGGATCCAGCAGAGAGCAACAGGTGACAGTCAGTGACTAAGGGGTAGCAGGGTCCTCATTGGATACAATCTTAGATGGCCAGTGGAGAGTGGGTTGGACTGGTTAGTCTGGGGAGCTCTGCATTGAGGGTCACTACTGGATGTTGGGGTAAAGGGTTGGTATGGGTGGCCAGTGTGGAAAGGATGTATTAACATATTGATGTTGGGCCATTAGGTGTGGCCGGTCAGTGATGGATTGTTGACACGGAAGAGCTGGTTGGGCTGGGCTACCAGTGTTGGGAGGCTGGGCTGGGTGAAAGGGTGGTCAGGACTGCTGGAGATAGTCACTTGGCTAGTCAGTGTTAAAGAGGCACACGTGGAATGGTCGGTATTTGGAGGCTGGGACATGGCACCCCCTTTCCCATTCTGCGTGATGCGTGATAAAGCAACTCTGAGCTCAGCCCCTGGTTCTCTGTCCCAGGAATTCCTCCAGTCCCAGGCTACATTCCTGCCTTTGTCAAAGCGAAGCTGTCCTGGGGCTGAGGTGGGGACTTAGTGCCAGAAGGCAGGTCAAGGTCCTGAGAAGTGATGGGGGGGGCATAGGGGGAGGGCAGGGAGCTGAAGTGCTTAGAGATGCAGCAAAGCTCCACAGGGGCTGTGGGCCTCAAGGCCAGGAGGCTCATTGATGAATCGATTCCCATTATTGATGCTGCTTGGAGAAGTTTCAAAAGTTGGAGCTGTGGGAGAGGATGGAGTTCTCCCGGAGAAAACCACAGCACCGCCTGGCCGCTCAGAATACAAATAAGGCCCATCTGCTCACCTGGCCCTTCACGGGTGCCCCCGGCGGTGCTGATGAGAGGTGGGGGCATGCACTGAACTGCAGATGGGGGTGCCGGGGGACCCAAGGTCAGCAGTGGGCTACAACTCTTGGGTGCATCACCCCAGCTCTGGGCAAGCTGCAGACTTGCAGGCAGATGTGCAGGGAGCATCAGGTTTGCAGGCGGCTGTCACAGGAGATGAAGTTCGACCGCCTGTCAGAAGTTTTTCTAAAAAGTCGTTCTCTGTAAGAGAAAGCTTCCCTACTTCCAGACTCATGGAGTGCCCTGGACTGAGTGTCCAGCAGAGTTTGGAAGACCCCACTCAAGAGCCCCGAAGTCTAAAGGGAAAGAAAGACTGTGCCTGCCCTGAGTGTATTCACAAGGAAGCAAGGAAACAAGACAGACTGTGCCTGCCCTGAGGAAACAAGACGCAGGTTGTCCCCGGGCACCGGGCTGGCTCAGTCGGTGGAGCTGGCGACTCTTGATCTCAAGGTTGTCAGTTTAAGCCCCACCATGGGTATAGAGATTACTTAAAAATAAAATCTTTGGGGGGGGGGGAAGAGGCAGGTTGTCCTGATTGGAGGAGATGGTGGGGCCCCAGACCTGGGACTGGAGGCAGGAATGTGGAGGCCAGCATGGTGCCGAGTCTGTAGGGAGAGGGGCGGGCTGAGGACCCAAGCACGCTGACTTGCTGTCTCTAACTTCCCGGGGCTGGCCTTAATTCACCACCACTTGCTGTGACACTCTCTACCCACCCCCCTTCTGCTTGCTGTTCCGGGCTCCTCTCTGTCCCTGATAAATTATTGAATATACTCAAACCAGCAGGAGGCCGGGGCTGCCCCTCCCTGGCAGAGAGGTGGCCTCTCTGAGTGCCTCCCTCCGCCACGCGCACGCACCCTGCCCGCTCTGTCTCCACACCACCTCCCAGGAGGCCCGTCTTGTCCACCTAGTCACCCCTCTCCCAAGCACCCCACCCACAGGAAGTCTCCAGGGGGATTTCAGCTCAGAAGGTGCCACAGACCTGAATCTGCAGCTGAGTTCTGGCAACTTGCTTTGGGACTTTGGACAAGTCTCTTTCCCTGTGTCCCTCTGGACAATGAGTGGGTTGGCCTCCTAGGTCCCTGCAAGCACAGACCCTCTCTGAGCAGGAGTGATTAGGAGCCGTCTCTGCTTGAGGCTCTACCTGAGCAACCTGTGACCTCGGGCAGTGACTTAACCTCCTGGAGCCCCTGTTTCCTGTAAAATGGGCACAAGGGGAGAAAAATGAGCCCAAGAGCTGCATTTGCCTCCTGGAATCATGGTGAAGAGCAAGGAGATAAAAGCAGGAAAGTACTTGATACAGGGCCTGCCACGTGGTCACCTGCTTGATAAACATTATATTTATGGCTCTTGTTGTTGTTATGATTCTCCTGCCAGGAGTAGTAATATCTCTGACCACTCTTCTTTGGACCCCATTTCCCTTCTCCAGGCAGCTCGGCCACAGCTGGGCCTTCTGCCCAATTCTCGTCCCACGTGATCAGCGCCTGCACAGCCTGCCGCCCTGTTTCCATAAGTGCCACCTTCACCCGGCTCCCCTTCCCAGGGACAAGCCTGTGCAGTCCCCTCCCTATGCACCCGTAACTCCTACCGCACGGAGGGCTCAGTCCTGGCCCCCCTCTCCTGCAATTATGTAGAGCAAACAAGAGCAGCTGATGGGAAAGTAGCTGCTATTAGCTTAACCTTTCGGGACTAGAGCTGCTGGGACGATGTGGGGAGGCCCATGGAGAGGGGGCTCCTGGAGCAGGTGGGGCTGGGAGAGGGAAGGCAGAGGAAGGGAGGCGGGGGGTGGGGCACACTTGCTTTGAGCTACTAATGGGTAGGATGCAGGCCCAGAAAAAGCAAGAAAAGGGACAGAGAATGAAAAGAAGACATGGAAGTAGAATGAAGAAGACTGGGGGCGCCTGGGTGGCTCAGTCGGTTAAGCGTCTGCCTTCGGCTCAGGTCATGGTCCCGGGGTCCCGGGATCGAGCTCCGCATCGGGCTCCCTGCTCAGTGGGGAGCCTGCTTCTCCCTCTCCTATTCCCCCTGCTTGCGTTCCCTCTCTCAGTGTGTCTCTCTCTGTCAAATAAATAAATAAAATCTTTAAAAAAAAAAAAAAAAGAATGAAGGAGACTGGAGCAAGGAAATAGGTATGGGAGAGTGGGAGGCTGAGAGAGGCTAGGAAAATAAAGCCCAGAGCTGTGCTGCAAGCTCCTCACAGGGGTCAGAGCACACTGCCCCTTCGCACAGTCAGATGGGATGTCAGAAGTCACAGACAGGTTTTCTCCATCTGTCGCTGTGGAGAGTTGTAGAATGAGGATTGCAGAGCTACAACAGGCCTTGGACACCACATGGCCCAGCTCTCCCACTTTACAGATAGGGAAACTGAGACCCAGAGAGGGCTTTTGCCTCTCCCAAAGTCACGGCAAATGCTCACAGAAACCAGGTGAGCATTTAGGTTCCTGACCTCAAGATGCTGAGCTCTTCCCTCTCTATCACTTCCCATCCATCCCTCTGTCTCTCCATCCAACCATCCATCCACCTATCCACCCATCCATCTATCCATCCGCCCATCCATCCGCCCATCCATCCATCCATCCAGCCATCCATTCATCTATCTCTCTAAGCAGGCCAGCCGGGTTCCCAGTCTGAAGGAATTAGGATATGGTTGGGGCGATAGCACAAGGAAACAAAACACAGGATGGAAAGAGTCCCACGGAGAGTCAAAGTTCCCACCAGGCATGATTGCCTCTCCTCTGTAAATTTAATATTATGAAAGTGTGTCAATATGTACTGTGAACAAATACCTCCTGCTGTGTGCATCAGGGCGGCTTTGGGGAGGAGGTGACTTCAGTGCGAGGCCTGAAGGATGAATTAGAGGAAGCTGTGATAATCGCAACTTTCCCAGCAGAGCCAGGCTCGGGTGCTGCTAGAAGCTGGGGTTTCAGGGAGGCCCTTCCTCCTTTCTCCTCTGAGTTCTGGGTGGGAGAATGAAGCAGGTATTCACGGAGCTTGGACCTTGTCTACATGGAGGCCTCTCCGTCCAGGTGGGCAGGATGGTGGATGGGACCGTCGGTGTGAAATTGGTCAGGAGCTGGGGGAGGGGGGCGTTGCTGAGGGTGGTCAGGTAGCAGAAGGGACTTCTGCCTTTCTTCCGGCTCCCACCCGTGTCTCATTCCCAGCTCAGGTGGGCCAGCTGACGCGGGGGCGGTGAGTCAGAGACCTGTGGAGCCTGGGCAAGAGTCTTCCACCTGACCTGGGCTTAGCCAAGCACTGAGTCTGGCTGCAACCCCTTCATCCCGCAGCCCACTCAGGGGGCCGAGGCAGGGGCGGGGGAGGGGGCGGGAGGCTTGACTCACACTTAGCCCACAGCCTCGTGGAGACAGCAGGGAATATTTTTAGGAGCTCATTAAACAGGGAAGAAAGAAAGGGAAGGGAAGGAAGGAAGACGAGGATTATGCATTATTTTTCATCCAAGTGACAGCTCTGAGCATCTCCGCTGGAACTGTCATGCGAAAGAAATGGCATGTCTAATATTATTAAGGAATGGGTGTGCATGTGTGTGTGTGTGTGCGCGTGCACGTGAGTGAGTGTGCCAGTGGTGTGCAGCCCTGTGGGATGGGGGGCCCTCCGGTGAACCTGGTAAGCCCACGTGGGTGACACCGGGCCAGCGTGCTCGTGTGTGTGGGCAGCGGGGGGGGGGGGGGGGGCCGTGCGTATGTGAAGGCAGCGTGTGCACTGCGTGAGGGGACGGGAGCCCCGTGACTGTCACTCTGGGGGAGACTCTGCGGAACTGTGTGTAATGGGGCATGCAGACTGTGTACAACTCTGTGTAATTGGGTGTGTATAACTCTGGGTGCGTGAGACGGTGCTGTGAAGCTTGTATCTCCCCCCCCACCGGAGCTGGGTGGGGTGGGCATGGGGGTGAGGGAGGGCGCAGCGTCCCGGGTAAGGGGACGACGGGGCTGTCCAGCAGGGTGGGGGTGCACAGATAGGAGAGGAAAACGGGTGCTGAGGTGATTCAGAGTCACGCCCCCAGAAGGTGATGGGGAAACAGGAGAAGCGAGGGGGACACTGGGCCCACCTGCCCTGTCCCCCGTTGACCTGGCTGACTATGCGGATGGAGGGTCCCTGCCCCACTGGTGCCAACCTCAGTGCTTTGGTAGGCACCGCGGGAGATCTCCTTGGCTTTCCACTGCCCTCTGGTGAGGCAGGGACTATCATCCTTTCTAGTTCATGAGTAAAGTGCTCACAAGGTAGCTGAGTCTCAGAGGGGTTCAAAAGCAATCCTGACCTCCCAGAAGCTGGCAGGGAGCTGAGCGGGGATTTGAACCAGCCTCTGCTGAGTCTCCATGTGCTTGTGGCCTCCAGAGTTTGCAGAGCCGAGCCCATGGTCTGGGTCAATGGGAAGGGGTCAGCCACGGAGGCTGTGACCATGAGCTGGGAGTTTAGAGAAACTTGCAGGGCTTTTGTGGGGTTCTCAGGGGTCTTTCTGGATGAGAGGTGCCCAGCAGGGGGAGGGCCCCCGGGAGGGCCCCCCCCCCCCCCCCCCCCCCCGGGAGAGCTGGTGGGATGCACAGAGCAGCCGGCCTGGTGGGGTGTGAGAGATTCGCTACTGTCAGCGGCTGAGCTCTGGCGCGGGCCCTGCCGACTCGGTAACTAAAGCCAACCTCGTAAGTGGCTAATTGATTTCTGTTCCCTGATTAAATGTGCGGCACTTTACATGGCAGCAGAAGGAGGTCAGCGCTCCCCCCACTTCTCCAGCGCCGCGTGCGGAGAGACAAAGAAATTGATTTTCCAATCGATGCTCTGAGCAATGATTAAATGTTCTCTGCACAGCGGGCCTAATGAGTCCCCGAGGGGCGTGCCAGTCCTTTAATTAGAGACTCCCATGGGGGCTGGGGTAGGGACTGCCCTGGAGTGAGTGGGGTCCAGCCAGGGAGCAGACCTCACCCCCAGGGGCTGGTGGGCGGGGTCCCTAGGGGAGCACCCTGGTCTAAGAGACGCTGTCTAGGGGCCCCTGGGCCTAGAGACCCTGCGGAGGGGTCCCTGGGGACACAGGCCCATGCCAAGGCCTCTCTGCCCCCTGCCCCCAGCATCCAGGTAGCCAGCAGTTCTCCTTTCGGTGGGTCAGTCCTGCTTCTCCGTGGCGGACGCGCAGGTGGCAGTAGCCGCGATCAGACCGGACAGGAAATGAATTCCGGGTAAGCGGCTGCGTTTTCATTACCCGGCTGCCCCATTGGAGGACTGAAGACTTTAGAAATTCAAATGAGGCTCTCGGGGGAGAGCGGTGCTTAAACATTCCCCCGCGCAGGCGGCTTTATTGAAGGAATAAACTATATTTGCAAAGTAAGATATTGAGGCTGTCAGTTTCTCTTAGGGATATAATGAGATCCTGGGAGGGAGGGAGGCCGGCAGCATGGAGCTCCCGAGGGCGGGAGCCCTAGGCAGGAGCTGGGGTGAGCTGCCAGCCGTGGGCGAGGAAAAGTGGCTCCCCTCCCCCATTCTGTGACCACCAACTGGTGGGACCTAGACTTCTTCCACAGATCTCCACCTCCCATCAGAGCTTCCAAGAGAGACGAAGGCAAGAAAATAGTCAGATGGCACTGCTTGGCCACAGAAACCTCAAGATAGTGGAGCCCCTTAAACCGCCCCCCCTCCACACACACACACACACACACACACACACACACACACACACACACACACACACACACACACCAGCTCTTGTAGGTATAGAGTTCTGCCTCTGGAGTCAAGACTCTGGTGTGGGGCTGCGGCTGAGTCTGAGTCTAGGTTCTGCTACTTGCTAGCTGCATGACCTCAGGCAAGTTACTTAACCTCCCTGTGCCTCAACTATCTTTTCTCTAAAATATTCGTGCCTGCCTCACTGGGCTGTTGGGAGGATTAAATGAATGATTACACATCAAGTACTGAACAGGCACTTGTTTTATGGGCGACATGCAATAAATAGTAGCTGTTATTAAAGAGGTGGGGAAAGAGGTAGAGGAAGGTAGTGGTCAGCCAAGCTCCCCCCCTCCTTCCAGGAGGCCTTACCTTATTCTAATCATCCAAGAGCTACTATCACAGGCCCTACAGCACCACCGTCACCGCCATCTCCATCACCTCTACCACCTCTACCACCATCACCACCACCTCCACTAGCACCACTACCACCTCCACCATAACCACCATCTCCACCACCATAACCACCATCTCCACAACCAACAACATCACCACCACCTCCACCACCCTGCACTCACCACCACCACCACCAGCACCTCCAACGTCATCATCACCATGACCCGAGACTTAGAGTCAGATACATAGTTTTGAGATGGAAGGAATGGTCAGACGAGTCAAAGGGAATGAAACTATGGGATGAATCCTGGAAGGCTTCCTGGGGGAGGAAGTTTGTGAACAGTGTGCAACCTAGGCACAATTCTTCTGCTCTTCTTTCTTTTTTCTCTAACACCTGGTGGGTCAAGGTGTGTCCTTATTTGCAAAAGGAGATAGTAATCTCTGTGCATTGCTATGAAGACGATGCAAGTACCACAGGACCTGGCACATAGTAGGCCCTCGGTGGATTAGCTAGAACTGAGCTCTCCCCTAGCTCTCAAAATCTGAGCATAGGATTCTGAACCGAGCTCCTACACCACCATCGTCTACCCCCAGCCATACCATCATCACATCCAACACCACCTTCACTGTCATCATCACTACCTCCATCACCATCAACACCACTTTTACCACCACCAATACCATTATCATCTCTACCACCACTTTCACCATCATCACCTCTGCCACCACCAATACCATCAACACCTCCACCATCACCATCACCACCTCTGTATCACCACCACACACACACAATGCTTTTTTAAACTTGAGAGCCAGAGAGAGGGGAAACAGGATGAAGAAAAGGGCTGTTTCTCTGGAATGTTCAGCTAGGCCAGGAGGCAAAGCCAGGCCTCTCCACCCTCTTCCCCTCAAATAAGAGGCTCCCCTCAGAGCAGAACTGGACTTCCTGGGAGGATGGCGTGAAGCATTGCTTCATAGTGCATAGACCCCCGGGTTCTCCTGTACCCCCGACCCCAGCTTCTTCCCCCTGCCAGTGAGGAGGGATGCAGTGTATAACACTGGAAAAGGGGCAGGGTCGGGGGGCTAGTATAAGCTGAGATCCTACTGTGTGCCAGGCACCATCTTTGGTGCTTTATATACTTAATCTTATTTGATGCTGATGGTACCACCATAATGGGTACTAGTTACTGCCTTTTAACAGAGAAGGACACTGCAACTGGGAGGGATGAATGATTTGCCTGAGATCACCCGGGCAGTTGAGATTCAGTCCCACCTTCACACTCTGTCCACCATCCTCAGATGGTCTGGTTGCCCAGGAGGCCAGACCTGTAGATGCAGGAGATGCAGGGGGCAGGGGGGGATGTTGACCCTGGGATGAGAGAAGGATTCTGCGTCACTTTCAAGCATTCAGCTGGAAGAGCAGGACATCTGGGTCCCCAGGCAGGTCACTTGGACACTGCTCCCTGGCCTCCTGGGGGCATGATGCTTTGTTGTGCATTTGTTTGTCTTCTTCGATCAACTCTAAATACTGCACAGGCAAGAGCCCTGTCTGGCTTTTGCCCTGGCTCCCAGGACACAGCACAGAGCCTGGCACCTGGATGAATCATGGCCATTGAGCAAATATATGAATGAACCCGTGAAAGCATGAATCAATCAGGACGTCAAAACCTGGGTGGAAGGCTGCACCGACGATTGAAAAACAGGAAAACGGCAGCCAGTGCAATTTCCCCTGGTTTTTATTATTACTATTATTTGTTTGCCTTTCTGATTTTATAGAAATGGTCATTCCCAGATTTCAGAGCACACAGTGACTGATTGATGCCCCAGAGCTAATACCCTGAGACAGACCCGAGGCGAGAGGGATGATTATTTAACACAGCACCCAGAGGCCCAAGGTGTGAAGACATCATTCTGGTGCATGGTAAAGCAGATGAAATAAAACGTTTATACCAGAAATATGTTTGGTTCCTCATAGTGGCTTTCTTCCCCAACCCCTCCTCAAGCCCCTGCCTGACACACAGGTTCCTGTCCATGTCTGGTGGGTCGTGGGTGTCCAGGAGCAGAGAGCTCATGGTTCCCAAGCTCAGATTCAGTGGCCAGGGGGCCTGGGCAAGGTCTTTCGGAGAGGAGGGTCCAGTTGCCTCCCTCCCCTTGCTGAAGTCCAGTGAGGTAAGGGTGGCTGGGCCGGTCACTGGTCTCAGCTGGGCCCCTGTGGGTGATGAGATGGGCGCTGATGGTTGAGATGGCAAGTGGGCCAGAGTGGCACAGCCAGCCGCCCTGGGCACTGTCTTCTCTGCTTGTCACCACTCCCGGCTGCCCAAGCAGCAAAGCAAAGCCACAGTGACAAGATCCAGAGGAGAGAGTCTCCAGCTGGGGGGCTGGTGCTGATCTCACAGGCCACTGGAGCAAGAATGTGACAGCTTCTCACCCAGGGGGGCCCTCGGTCCCCAGTTCCTGCCCCATCTGTCCTGACCCCGCTCAGTCTCCATTTCTCTGTCTTGCTTCTGTTCCAGGCTGATACCAGCTCTGAATGGCTCTTGGTCCACACCTCTATCCACGCCTCCACCCTCTTCCCCAACCCCTGACCTCAAGGCTGATGCCCCCACTGCTCCCTACACACACACACACACACACACACACACACACACACACACACAGCCCACCTCACACAGGAAGTAGGAGGTTCCCTCTCAGGACCCATGCCTAAGACCTGTGGGGAGTGGCTGGGACCTGGGAATCCAGTGGGATCGTTAAGTGTGAGTTGGTGTGTGTGCAAAAGTGTTAGCACGTGTGTGAGGGAGTGAGATCAGTGTGGATGTTAGAAAGCGTGTATGTACACATGTGAGCGTGACAGCGAATGTACATGAGTGCTGAAAGAGTGTATGTGAGGGCGGGTCAGTGTGGAGCTGGGCTGGGGCTGGAAGGAGAACAACTCTCAGTGTGGAAGCAGAGCCCAGCGGCAGAGAGACAAATGCATCTTTTGAGCCTGCGGTTCTGAACGTGGAGGCTGCCGGCCCCATGCCCTGCTTGATCACCCCCATCTCTGTCATCCTGGGCTCCCTCAAATCAGGTCAGGGTGTGGGGAAGGGGGAACGAAGCCACGGAGCTCCAGGCAGGGCCCCTGCCTGCTCCTTGGGCCTGTCAGCCACTGATCTGTTCCATGTTCCTATAAATATTTACAAATCCCAGCTGCCGAGGAGCAAGACATCCTCCACCAGCTGGGGCTCCCAGCCTGGAAGCTGAAAGGGAGGGAATGTGGGGGATGGAAAGGCAGGGCTGCACTGGAGGGGCTGGCGGCCAGGACTCCTGGGTTCAGCTCCTAGTTTTGCCAAAGGTGAGCCTGTGTGCCCCAGTGAGTCCTCATCAGGAACTGTGGAGCCAGAAATCTCCTCAGTCTCCTCAGCGCCTCTGCTTCTGGAAGCTGGCACCATCCCTACCTGACAGGAGGGGCGGGGGGGCCCTCCTTTCTAGCCAACCTCCTGCCTCCTATTAATGTCTCTCAGTTAGGGGTAAAAGGAGGGGGTCTTACTTTTTAAAAGATACAGAATTCTCCCTGAGTCCCTGGAGGGTGTAGTCTCTCTGAACTCAAAATCTTCCCCAGGACACCTTGATAAATCTATCTGGATCTTTCTAAACCGGAGGATGAGGACTTGCAGCTTGGGGATTCCAATCATGAGAGTCCCTTCTGTAGACCCCGCAGGAGCTAAAGCATTTCCATCTGACCTCACGCTCCACCCCAGCCAGCCCAGTCACTTCAGGAGCTGGGCCGGCGTGGGGCCTGGAGGAGGTTATGTTAGGTGAGACCTAGGGGGAGAGTATCCCTTCTCAGGCAGAGATTATCAATTATTGATCCTCTATGCCTGGTGTCCAGTGCAGTATCAGGCATAACATAGGCCCCGGAGCATTGGTGTGAGATCATCAGCCATATGCCAGGATCTCCAAGTCGAGGTTTCCCAATGGCACTTGGTGGCGACTTCCAACGCCTAGATCCAGAAGGCATTGTGCCTGTGGGTTGGCACCAAAGTCCAAGGTGATCTGGGTCTCCCAGCTCAGACAGGCCCAGCACAGACACAGGAATCCCCAGCACCAAGTGAGCTGAGATCTCTTCCCCTATCTTAACTAGAATTTCAGATTGATTGATTGATTGATTGATTATTTTAGAATTTCAGATTTATTAATGGTGGACCTTCCTGGGCCCCAGTGGGACTCCCCTTGGCCTTGCCCAGGTAATGCCTGTATTTTGGCCCTAGATTTGTCCAAGAAGCCAGGCATTGGAGTGGGAGAAAAAAGTAGGGAGTGGGAACCCCATGACATTGTGGGGTTCTGGCTGCTTGTGTGGGACACCCAACTGGAAACTTGGCCCTCATGGGGCACTAAAGTCAAGCAGGCGGGGGCCTGCCAGGGGGGAGAGGCCACAACTGTGGTTTCCTGTCTTCGCCCCGGGGGCCCAAGTCAGCTGTTTTCACTATGGCCGGGGAGCCTAACCATCCCAATTGCATAGGGTGAGAAGAAGGAGCTAGGGAAATGCTGAAATCTGCCGGTCTCCTTAGGCCAGAGCCATGATGAAGGGAAGAGGAAGAAGACACAGGGCAGGGCAAAAAGGGGAGCTCAGGGGGCCAGAGATGGGAGCTTTCCTTGGTGAAAACCATCTGGCCTCACCTCGGAGAAAACTGTGACCTTCTCAGCTGCCAGAGAGGAAAAGCAGGGACGAGGGGAGGAGGAATCAGGAGGAGAATGGTCTGGAGCTGGCAGAGAGGGCCGGTGATGGCAGTGGCACGGGAAGAGTTAAGAATATTCCTAAAATAGCCCAGCCAGAGCCTAAACCAGCCGGCTAGTGCCTCTCCTGGAGAGCAGATCTATAGTGGGGGAAAAGTCAGCCTGCTCTGCGCCCACCGCCCGCTGCCTGGCTCAAGCTGCTAATTAAGCCTCGCAGCCCACCCCACCCCTCGCCAGCCCCTTCTGCCCTAGTGGGGGCCGGGTGCACACCAGCAGAGGGCCCATGTCTCCCCAGGGGCCAGGGAACTCCGGCTGGGACCAGGAGTTCTGTGTCCTGGCACCCACCTCCATACACCCCGCCCCCGCTCCCCCCCCCCGCCGGGGTCAGGGATGGGCACGCGGATGGATAGACGGGCAAAGTGCAGGCCTATGGATGAGAGGGAGACTGACAGGTCAGAGCAGCCAGGTTCTCCCAACGCCCCGCCCCCTCCCCAGGCACAGTCCGCCTTGGTAGGGTAGGGGCCCTCAAATGCCCTCAAATGCCAGCTTCCCCTAGCTCTGTGCTCCCCTCCGCTTGGGACACCCTGGGGTGAGGTTGGGGCAGGGAGAAGCCAGGGGAGCCCCTCCGAGAATAAACCACATCTCTGCTTCCGTGGCAGGAGCAGCTGTGTAATTTACAGGACCCAGGCTGAGAGGACCCTGTGGAGCCCCTGTTCAAAAAAGAGCTTCGAGACAGTGACAGCAAAGCATAAAAGCAAGTGCAGGTCCCTTCTGAGCGCAGGGCCTTTTCCAGCGCACAGGTTGCACATCTTTGGAGCTGGGCCTATTTCGGGGGTTTGGTTTAATGAGCATTTACTAAGCACCCGCGGCTCTGCTCTCTTCTTTACGGGCTCTGCCACCTTGGAGCTCCCGTCTCAGTCACTCAAAGGCATGGAAGCGAGGTGCTCCAGTATGAGCACCTGAATATGAAAGTGGGACAGGGCCACCCCTCACCCTGGCCCTCCAAGGATAGAGTTCCAACCGCCACACCCAGCTGCCGGACCTCTCTGAGCTGTACCCTACAGGACTCCCCTCAGAGGGTTTGTGGGGACTGCCTAGTACAGGGGTGAGCAATCAGCCCCTCTTCCCCCTGCCTCCTGACCCCCACCAGTGGGGTCCTGAAAAGAGCTCAAGGGGCTCCCATCTGGCTCTGCCTCAGATAGATATGACCTTGGGCAAGCCGCTTCTCCTCTCCGGGCCTCAGTTTCCCCATCTGTCAAAGGAGAGGTCTCTAAGAGCTTTCCAGACCTTAAGTTCTAAGTCTCCTGGGGAAGAACGTGGGGAAGGCTTTTCCTGGAAGAAACAGGGCTTCCAAAGAAAAGGCCCTCCCCAGTCAATCCGGGGAGTAGGAGGCTTTCTCCCCAGAACCCAGGAAAACCAGCTGCCCCCCCCCATCAGCCCAGGTCCTCCTCCACTGCCCTCTCTTCCCCCTGCCTTCTACTACCTGGACTGGGAGCTGGGGGTTCTGGAATAGTCGATGCCTGCAGGAGGCGAGAAGCATGTGGACCCTGCTGCCTTTGCAAGAGACTCAGCATAATTGCACTGCCTGTCACTCCCGCGTCCTGCTATCTGTCTCTCAGGCTGACCCTGCGCACCCGCCATTATATTGGTTCCTGTTGGGGCTGCAGAGCCTCATTACTTATACATGCAGCTGGGAGATGCAGGCTGGGCTTAGGGGAGATGCACCTCCTCTCAGGTCTCCTGTCCCACAGCTGGGGCCTTTTCAGAGCTGCCTCCCCAGTGTTGGGTTGGGATGGGCATCAGGCAACTCCTGGTCTGAGGCGGGAAGAGAAGGAGGTCCAAGGCTGAGCAGGTCTCTGGAGCCCCCAGGCACAAAGGCCAGACTTCTCTGGAGAGGGAACATGTGAAAACCCACGACTTGGGGACTTGGGCTCTGCCCCCCTTAATCCCATTCACTCTTCGTCCGGATATGGGGCTGGGGGAGGGGCTCCTGAAGAAGGTTCCTCACCAGCCTCTGAGACCCAGCCAGACGGAGGAATTCTGAGTCCCAGCCTGGTTCAGCCCACAGAGGTGTGTCCTGGCCCTTCACCCCAGATCACAACACAACCTGCATTCTCCCACACTTTCTGACCAAATGTTCCCTCTCCAAAGGGGGATGAAATTATGGAGGCTTTTCCCATGGAGGATCTGGAAAAGTGAGTTAAAATGTCATAAAGGGATTTAAAATATTTGAATGGATGGCAATGAGGAGTTTTCTTCAATATGAGAATCACAGGCTCTCAGAGCTGCCCTGGACCATTCTCCAGCCCAGAGAAAGAAATGAAAGCCCTAAAATGTGATGAGACTTCCCCAAACACACAGGGCAAGTTGATGGCCTAACAGCTTGGAGAGCCAGTCTTCCTCTTCCTGCCTGGCTCTCTTTCCTGCCCAAGCCAGGGCCGTAGGCCAGTGGCTTCAACCCAAAACCAAAAATATGCCTTTTATACAACTGGACCTTGATCCAAGCTGTTCTTTCTCACTCAAGTGCCTTTCCTTGCTTTTCCTACCAGGTATGTACCTGTTGGGCCTGTGATAAAGAGCCCCTACCTGGGGTCAAGCTGACTTGAGTTCTAATCCTGACTCTCTCTCTTACCAGTTGTGTGACCCCTAGCAAGTTACCTAACTTCTCTGAGCCTCCACATCCTCATCTCCAGCGTGAAGATGATCATGCTTATTCCCTAGCCTTCCAGTGATGATTAAATGAAATAGAGTAGGTACATTAGTACCCAGGTAATGACAGAAACATTCATCCATCTTCACTCGTTTCATAAAATTTCAAGATCCTTCTAGAAACCTGGAAATTCCCTGCTCCCCACCCCACTCCTATCCCATCCAGATCAGGCCCCATCAGCTCTCACCTGGATCGCTGCAACTACCTCCTACCTAATCCGCCTGTGATACTCTTACTCGATTTTAACCCCTCCACCTCACAGTAGCTAGAGTGAGCCTTCTAGTCTGAAAAATCTGATTATATCACTCACTCAACACCTTTCAGTAGTTTCTAATGGCCCTTAGGACGAATGATACACTCCTTGTCACGGCCCACAATGTCCTGCAAGCTTGTCCTTAGCCCATGCTGTTCCCTAGGCCTGGAATAATCTTTCACACCGTCCCTGTTACTCCACCTCTGGTAACCTTCCTCTTCACCTCGCCAGCCTTCCATCAGGGCTTAACTTACATATCGCCTCCCCCAGGAAGCTTCCCGTGCTCCCCTCCCTCCAGGTGAATTTAGCCGACCGAGCTGCATGGTCCTACAGCACCCCACATATTCCCAGGCAGCTTGTCAAGCTACACAGCAGTTGCTTGTGTAGTTGTCCAGGTTCCTGCCATACAGTGTAAACTACGAAGGGTCAGAAGCCTTTGCATGCTCATCACTGTGTCCTGTGATAACAAGAGATGTGATGGACAGTCAGTTAATATGAGCTTATAGAATGGATGGAGGATGGATGCATGGGTGGTTAGACAGATGGAAAAAAAGTGACACCTCCCCTGTGAGGCCTTCCTGGGGTCCTCCTCTGGGCAGGGCGTTTTTCATCTGTGCTTCATAACAGTGCAAACCTCCTCCCAAACCTTACTTTTTCCTCAGCTATAAAATGGGGAAAATAACACTGCCTACCTCATGGGGTTACTGATATTAAATGATATAAGCCATGTAACAGTTTTAAGTCCAGGATAATAGGTTGTTAAATTTAAATAAGATAATCCACTTAAAGTGCTTAGAACAAGATCTCGCCCTTAGTAAGTGCTCAAAGAACATTAATAACTATCATAACATTTACCATTGCTTGCCACCTAAGTCACCTGTCAAAGAGTGAGCTCCTTAAGGGTATGGTTTAGGTCTTCCTCATTTGGGGGCACACCAGCACAACCACATCACAGTGCCTAGCTCGATGTTCGCAATAAGGGGACAAATGAATGCAGATTTGCCAGCCGATGATTCAGGGTACAGCACCCTCGTCATCACTCAGAAACCCAGACATACGCTAACACAGACCATCTCTTACACATTCACATCCACTCACATTCATTTGAAGAACCCCAAAATACCACGGAGCAGCCACCTGGTTTCCTAAAATCCACCATGTGTAAATGAAGAGTCTTACTCATTATACTGCACCCTCCACACACCACCACAATGCCCAGCAGCCCCCTCCCCCAAAATCATAGGGACCGTAGGAGTGAGGGGGCTCCCCCTCACAGGAGGGAAAGCAAAGCTGGGTCCTCAGCCCCCAGCATGGCAACATCCCAGCCACGGAGAGTGCTGCTCTCCCCCTCTTCCATCAGGGCTCACCTCTTCCCCATTCTGTAAGCCTGGGTGCCTGGCCTTGGCAGGTGGCTGAGGAAGAGGCCAAAAAGCCAGAACACAAGGGGTCCTTCTTTGCTCATCTAGTCTTATCTCTGAACCTGGATGCATAGGCCATTGTACTCCTATCCTAGCTCCAAGCACAGCAACCTGTAGAAAGAAGTCAGGAGGAGACCCAAGGCCTAGGGTGGTGGAAGGGACTTCTTAGCCTGGGGGTGAAATAATTATATTAGCCACCATTTACTGGGTGCAGAACCAGATACTGAGCCCAGTGCTTTACAAACATTATGTCTCATTGAATTCTCACAACCCTTTCTCCAGAGGAGGACACTTGAGGCGCTGCAGGTTAGACCATGCTCAAATCACCAGCTGGGACTGGCATGCAGGTATTTAATTCCAGAATCCTCAACCACCAAGTTCTAGAGAATTTGGGGTGGGTGGAGTGGGAGGGCTGGAGGGGGTCCTCAGTCAGTAAACTGGGGGACTTCCCCCAAGGCAGCGCCCACCCCCCAATCGGCCAGGTCCTCACTTCCCCACGGAAAAGGGGCGCCGTGGTGGGGGTTCGTCTCTCTCGGCGGGGTCCTGGGCGGGGCCGAGGCGGAGCCTGGGGGGCCCCGGGGTGGGGGGAGTGGCGGGAGCCAGTGGCCCAGGCTCACAGGCCAAGATGGCTGTTAATTAAAGTGCTGGCACCAGCTCCTCTCCGCAAAGTTTGAAGCCGTTATTTTCCACTCCAGCGAAGCGGGGAGAATCCGGCTGGGCTGACAGAGACGCCACACCGAGCCAGGGAGCGGGCGCTCTTTCGGGGGGCGGGGGACAGGCAGCCTCGCGGCGCGGAGCGCGCCCCACGGACGAGGCGAGAGCTCGGGGGCGGGGGGCGGGAGCTCCCGCCTTGTCCTCGGCCTGGGGCGTCCGCCGCACTTTCCTGGCGGGTCCTGGGAGGGGGGCGGGTGACAGCCGAGTCCCAGCTGCACAGCAGGGGAGAGACCCATGTGCGTGAGAACCTGGGGGAGGGGGACGTGCAAATCACACGCTAAAGACCGCGCATTTGTCCCTCGGGTCACCAGCCCTGTCGCTCTTCGAAGAGACATATTGAGGGAGACCAAGGTGGGAGACAGGAGGCTGACTGACAGCTGAAGACGACTCTTTCTGAGCCTGGGAGGTCTAGCTGCTCAGCCTAGCGCCCCCCTCCTCCCGGACTTAACACTTTCCTCCCTTTGGACATTGAACAGTACGGAGAGACCCAATCACGCCCGGCGTTGGAAGAGCCTGGAGTCGGGCTGCCGGTGTGAATCCCGACTCTACCGCTTATTAGTTGTGTGACTTTGGGCAAACCTCTTAACTTGCCAAAGCCCCGGTTTTCCCTCTGTAAAATGAGAAAAATGATGGGCTTTACCTCTAGGGCTTGATGTGAAGATCCGAGTGATCATGTACGTAAAGCATTCAATACAGGGCCTGGCACGCAGTAAGCCCAGAAGAAATGCTATTTATTGAATTGGTTTAGCCCCCTCCTTGGTGGTTGGGGGTCCCTCCAGCTGGGTTCTGCCATCAGTGCTTGGAAGGTCCTCTCTCGTAGCCCCTCATTTGATATTCTCACGTCCCTTTCCCCCTCCCAGCTCTGGGTGGGGGTAAGCAGTCTCATCCTAAGGTAGAGATAGCAAGAGAATCATAAGGACAGTTGTGACCAGTCAGCTCGGGGCGGGGGGTGGGTGGGTGTTGGGGGTGGGTAGTGGGAGGTGGGAGGGCCCTCTCAGGAGAAAAGAAAGAGGCTGAAGGGTGATCCTTTAGCAGCGGCCAGAGGCCCCCCAAGGCAGAGCCCTCCCCGGTGGGCTGGATAAAGCAGGGTGAAGGAGGAGCAGTGGGGCAGCACCAGTGGGGCCTCAAATAATGTGACAAATATTTTGATGGAAGCAGACACATTTCCGTTTATGCAACCTAAACACTTTACTGCACTTGAGGAAGAGGATTGGCTCATGCAACCTGATGGGGAGAAGAGTTAGGGGGCTGCTGAGGAGGCTAGGGTGGAGGAGGAGCTGAGGGGCTGGGTGAGACCAATCTCCTCTCTTGGAGGCTGGAAAAGGGAGCTACCACCCAAGGAATGTTTGTATTGGCCGGAATGAAGAAATGAGATGGGATGCCCACTTTCTTAGGGCCCTCATTTCTCCCTGGTCTAAAAGCAGGGATAAGGGGAGTGATTAGAGCAAAATGGAGGACGGCCCCACCCCCAGGAAAAAGCAGCCTTGTCTGGCCTGGAGCTCGGGGAGGAAGGAGCAGAGGCAAGAGGTATGGGTAGAAGATCCCTCCCGTCCCGGAGGAAGACGGGGCCAGGGAACAGCCAGGAGCCAGAAAAGAGCAGGAGCAGCTGCTGTCAGTTACTCGGGAACTCGCTGGGCACCCGGATAGGCACGCGATCCCCAGATCTCCTGGACGGGTGGCCTGCGGGGATTGAGTGCAGAATGGCCCCCTCCCCATCTTCCTTTTCCTTTCCTCTCTTCTTCCCTTTCACCGTCTTCCTTGTCCCATTTTTGCTCCCCACTCCATATTCCCCTCAATTGCTCTTTGTCCCCAGCAGACTGGGGAACCGTCCACCCCGGCCTCCGCCGCCTGCGTGCGGTGGCCCCTAGAGCCTCCCTCTCAGTTTTCTTTGCAACCGACCCTCGAGGCCTCTCCTCTCTCAGTCTCCCTCGGCGCTCTCTAGCTCTCCCTGTGGCCCTCTTCCATTCGGTCTTTGGTCCCTACTCTCCCCTTCCCTATTGGAGACTCTACTGTTTCTCAGACTCTAGCATCCTCCCCATTTCCGAATCTCAGTCTCTATAGAGCTCCCTGAGTCTGGCCTTCATCCCCGCGGCCCCGCCCCCCTAGGTAGGCAGAGCTCTACAGCCAGCGGCCCAATTAGATGCCGGCCCCGTCCGCAGCCCCACCCCTCGCGGGCGCCGAGCGGCGAGGAGCTGGTGGGGCGGGGCGGGGCGGAGGGGGCGGTGGCCGGAGAGCTAGGAGGCGGGAGGAGCGGGGCAGGACGCGGCTGCCGCCGCTCTCAGTCCGGCCGCGCAGCGGGAGGGAGGCGCGAGGCAGGAGCCGGCGGCTGGGCTCCGCAGCGCATCCAGCGCAGCGCGGCGCTCCGGGCCCGGCCCCATGCCCGCAGCCCCGCCGGACCGCCCTTGAGCGCGGGCGCCCTGCCCGCGCCCCCCGCCCGCCGGCACCATTGCCCCGACGGCGCGGCCGGGCGGCCCGGCGCTCCCCAGGCTCCGCGCCGGCCGGAAAACGCTGCTGGCGGCCGCTGCGGGCGTGGTGATGCTGCTGGTGCTGGTGGTGCTCATCCCCGTGCTGGTGAGCTCGGGCGGCCCGGACGGCCACTATGAGATGCTGGGCACCTGCCGCATGGTATGCGACCCCTACCCCGCGCGGGGCCCCGGCGCCGGCGCGCGGCCCGACGGCGGCGACGCCCTGAGCGAGCAGAGCGGCGCGCCCCCGCCTTCCACGCTGGTGCAGGGCCCCCAGGGGAAGCCGGGCCGCACAGGCAAGCCGGGCCCCCCCGGACCCCCCGGAGACCCAGGTCCTCCGGGTCCTGTGGGGCCACCCGGGGAGAAGGGTGAGCCGGGCAAGACCGGCCCTCCGGGGCTGCCGGGTGCTGGGGGCAGCGGCGCCATCAGCACGGCCACCTACACCACGGTGCCACGCGTGGCCTTCTACGCCGGCCTCAAGAACCCTCACGAGGGTTACGAGGTGCTCAAGTTCGACGACGTGGTCACCAACCTAGGCAACAACTACGACGCGACCAGCGGCAAGTTTACGTGCAACATTCCCGGCACCTACTTTTTCACCTACCACGTCCTCATGCGCGGCGGCGACGGCACCAGTATGTGGGCGGACCTCTGCAAGAACGGCCAGGTGGGCCCGGCGGGGGCATGGGGCTGGCCTGGGGGCAGGGCACCCAGGGAGCCCGGGACGTAAGGATACCGGCGGGCACAGGTGGAGACCCTACAGCGGCCCCGCTTAGGCATCACATGCGGGGAAGGTGGACCGGTTGGCACTAACTCCTCGGTTCCTGGGCACTGGCTGCAAGGCAGACGCTGCTGGGCACCCGCGCGCGGCATGGAAATGCGGGAGATAAAACCAAATAACCAGAGCGCAGGGCTCCCAGGCGCGCGGACTGGGCCTTGGGGGCTTGGCCCTTGGGAAGCGCTGAGAGCTGGGATTGTGGTTGATACCAGCGGGCGATTAAGGGGAGGGCAAAGATAGGCTCTGGGGAAAGGCAGCCTCTGGCGCCCGCGGGCGTCCAGGCGCACCGCTCCGCCTGCAAGCCGAGAATGCGAGCTGTAGGAGACGTTTGGGGCACAGAGGCAAAGGAAGCCAGGGGCGCAAAGCCTTAGCTGCAGTACATACTCTGTCCCTGAGAAGGGTCCACTGGGCCGATCTGACACCCTTGCAAAACCCGGGACATCCCAGTCGCTTCCCGCTGTGTCAGAGCTACAGGCGCAAGAAAGCGGCCTCGGGGGGGAAAAGTTTTTCCTCCTGAGGCGGGGCAAAGAGGTGGAAACTCCCCCTCCCTGGATCTTGCAGCTGCCGCTCTTGACTCCTGGAGTGTCAGGGGATCTTCGTTCCCTATCTCCATCTCAGAGATCCAGGCTGGCGCCAAGCTGGTGGTACTGGGAGGGTAGTGCATTGTGCTCTTTCTGGAACTGCTGCCCCCAGAGCAACCTCGACCTAACTCTGCCCCAGAGTGACAGTTTTGCCCAGCTCCCTTCCCTTTTGATAACACCCTCCCTTTCCAGTGCTCCCAGACCACGGTGGCCCAGTGGGGGTGGGGGGTTGGTGAGGCTGAGCATTCCTGTGGAAAAAGGAGACCAGCAGGGGTAAAGTAAAAGCTGGGATGGTGGGAGTTGGCAAGGAATCTCGACGCCTGGGACCCAAGACCCTGTTGGAACCCTTCCCACTGCAGTATTACCCTGAGGTAGAACCTGGCTTGGAGGTGGGGGAAAGGACAGGCCTGGGGGTCAGCACAAAGACTACAGGCACTTGTAAGTCTACCCCCTCTTTCTCTCCTGCCTGCCTCTTTTTTCTACTCTGTCTCTTGTCCCTGTCTCTCTCCGGTGTCCACCGGTCCTACCTGCCTCTCCGGAGTTTCTGGCCTCTCTCCCCTGGGCAGCACACCCCTCTTTATTCCCTGAGGGTCTCTCTCCCACTTTTCTCTGTCAGGCTTCCTGCATCTCTCATCTTTGTCCTTGGTTCCTCACCAAATGGGAGGCCTCAGTATCCAGTGAGGGCTCATTCTGCAGACAGCCCCACGATTCCCTTTATTAATCACCAATAAGGGATGAAGCAATGTCACCTTCATTGATGGAATATCTTCCTTTCCCAAGGAAAGTTTGGGCTGGTCCTGAGCTGAGGTTTCAGGGGGCTGGGGGCCCATTTTGCCTGGATAGGGAGCCAGTCACCAGATGCCCAGTGGGCCCTAGACCTTGCACCAGCTCAGGAGGTTGCAGCAGGGCCCCAGATATGAGGCCCGAGGTGGCCCCGAAGGTGATGTGTACTCAGGCAGGGGCACTAGCTCTAGTCACTGGGAGGTGAAACTGTCTCAGAGCCTCAGAGCTTCTCCTTTCCCCTTCAGCAGGGGCAGGGCATTGGCAGAGCCTGATGAGGAGGGACTCCCTAGAGGTGGGACCACAGGCTAGTAGAAAAAAGGAGACGGCTTTAACTAAGGGTTTCACAGACCCAGCATTTCTTTTTTCATTTTTTTTAAGACTTTACTTATTTTATTTGCGAGAGACAGAATGAGAGACAGAGAGCATGAGAGGGAAGAGGGCCAGAGGGAGAAGCAGACCCCCCGCTGAGCAGGGAGCCCAATGTGGGACTCGATCCCGGGACTCCAGGACCATGACCTGAGCCGAAGGCAGTCGCTTAACCAACTGAGCCACCCAGGCGCCCCAACAGACCCAGCATTTTAACAGTTACTCAGACCATTCTCCCCCACAAAAAAGTGGGGCCTGTACCCCTCTCCCCTACATCCTTTGTGACTTCTCCTTCCAGATTGCTCAAGAGACTCATTAAATCTCACGAGTCATTCCACGTATTCATTTTGAACCCCTACTAGGAGCCAGGTTTGGAGCTAGGTAGCAGGGGTTTGATCCGCCTGCCCTCCAGGACCTCACGGTCTATGCAGGGGAGACCGTAGTAACCACAGGACAACACACCCCAGCGATTAGTGTGTTAGAGGAGGACCGGGAGCCCAGGGGCTACTCCCGTCCCCAGATGTGTTAGCTGGAGGGAATGATTCAGGGGGGCCTGCCCCAACTCCGACCAACCTGGTCAGGGGAGAGGCGAACCCAGGTCGGTCCCCAAGGTGAGAAGACATGGGTAGGGAGAAAATAAAAAGATCAAGTGTAGGAAAAGGCTGCCCTAGAGGTAGAAGAGGACATTCAAGCCAGCAGAGAAAGAATGATGGCCCTGGGCCATGGACGGGAACAGAACAGAGGGGCTGCTGCCTCCCCTGACTTCAAGACCAGGGGCAATGCTGGGCTCTGTGCTTTTCCTCTCTGGCTTCCTGCCTGCAGAAAGGCTTCCAGAATTTTCTCAGGAAGGATGAGCTGAAATTGCTCCCTGGCCTTTCCCTGGGCAAGACAGGGGGAGGTTGCACTACCTTCCTGCCTGATATGGAGGCCCCCCTGTCTGTCCTTGCCTGAGGCCCACCACCAGTCCCTCTCCCTAAGGGAGCCTGGAGTCACCACTGCCCAGCCTGATGGCCCCAAGCCCTGGTCATTGGGACATGGGGATCTGAGGAGCCTGAGGAAGGGGCTCTAGATTGGGGGTGGTGCCGTGAGTGAGGTACGCTCCCTGAGGCTGCCTCGAAGGTCCCCAGTTCAGATGGGTGAAGGAAGACAAGAAATTAAGAAACTGGGCCGGGAGAGAGGGAGCGGTGTGGGAATGGGCCAGGGCCCATGGCCAGAGTGCCAACTGTCCAGGGCAGGGGCTTTGGGAAGGTGAGTGTATTACAAATGGGGAAGGGCTCAGACAACAGAGCCTGAGTGCGGTGAGAGGTGGGGTAGTGTATAAACTGAGACTCCTGTGGAAAGGCCTCACTGGAGCTCAGCCTGGCGCCTGACAGCCGGAGAGGGGTTCCTGCTGTCCTTTTCTTGCCTTGAATACCTTTCACGGCACAGAGCCTAGTGGCTAGCACAGTAGGGACCCAGTCAATGTGTGACAGCACAAGTGTCCCCAATGGGCCCAGCTGGCTGCCTGTGGGAGGCACTCCTGCACATCTGCCACCCCACATTGACCTGGGGGCAGGGGCATGCTTCCTGGGTTCTCCCCCCTCCTCTTTCCAGGGCCCTGATCCTTCCAGGGTCAGACCACTGCCTCAGTTTCCCTTCTGGCAGCACTCATAGAGGTGACTCTACAGCGCCCCCTCGTGACAAGTCCCAGACTTGCTTTCCTGCTTGCATGGCAACCTCAATTCCCCAAATTTTCCCTTGGCCCCCAGGAGGAGTTGGATGCCTCAACTATTTCCAGTCCCAGGCAGAGAATCAGGACCCCTGCGTTCCGTTCCTGGATCCCCCACCGTCTAAGCATGGAAGGGCGTAAATTCTCCCTGCCTCCATGGATAATTAGGATAATCACAGCAACAATCATGGTGATGAATAAATAATAAACATAAGCATAACAGTTCTGATGCCTGTCACATCACCAGGAGATTCCTGATGACAGATGACTGTATTCTAATGGATCTGGCTATTAAGAAGCACACTGTTTTAATGACTCAAGGCTAAATTAATCTGGGTAATAAAAATAATTGTTATTAGTAGTAATTTATTAGCAAAGATAATGAAATGCATGCGTATTAATAAATACTACGAGGATTAGGGCTCAGGGAACAATACAGAAGTTGGCTGCTTGCTTTGAACACTTGCCTAGTAGCACAAAGCCCCATCAAGATTAAAATTCTTTTTCTTCACCATCAAAAGGCTTTTTACAAAGGTTGCAGTGGTGAGGCAGGATCTTCGTATCCATCTTCTGAACAGAGAAACTGAGCTTCTTGATAGACAGCATCTTCCCCTCATTTGATTTTCTCTACCTTTAGCTGAACTACGAGTTTTCCCAACTAAGTGTCCCCCAAACAGTGCCTTCCCTGGGGGGAGGGAAGGGGTTAGAAGGATCTGGACTTTGAATGGCAGACAGCATGCAAATGCGTCGGGCCCTCCTGTTGCAGCGTTGCTGCTGAGTCAGCGGCCGTGGGACAGCTGAGCTGCAAATTCTGCCTCCCGCCCAGGAAGGAGAAGGGGCCCTTCCCCTAATTTGGCTTGGGCCAGCCCAGACCTTCAGCCCTTGGGAGAGCTGCCTTCAGGGAAGGGCCAGGATGGAGAGGGGCTGTTGAGGAGCCCAGCTGAGAGAACCCCACTCAATGCAGCCTACCCCCCGCAACACAAGCCTGCACCTTGGAGATGGCCCCTGTCTTCCCGTTCTCCACCCAGGCTATCCAGGAGAGGCCCCAGATCCCATGGCTCAGGACTTGTGTTGCCTCAGTTGTTGGTGAGGTATGCCTGGAGGGAATTTGCCCACCACCACCCACTCTCAATATCTTATGATTATAAACAGAGCCCCCAAAAGTGACAGCAGGCTTCACATCCAAATGCTGGTGCTCTCTTGCTTCATAGTCCTGCCAGTCCCTCCCCTCCCCCAACAAAACAAGGACCAGCAAGGATATCAGATCAGACTGAGGCTCACAGAAAGATGTAAAGCCTGGATTCTCTTCTTCCCACCTACTTCCTTTCTATCACCGTGGGGCGAGATAGGCGGAGCCAGAAGTCCTCTTTGGGTAGGGTAACAGTCACAGGTAGAGCTACAGCTCTTTGGAGGCCAATATGCAGGCTCAGTCCGAGCCTTGGGAGGGGAAATAATTACCAGAACTTCCATCTCCACTGCTCCACTGTGAAAGACTCCAGAATGAACTACAGACAAGGAGTTTAAATATTGGTTTCTGGTACTAGGTGGTTGCTTAGTAGCAGCCTGGTGCTAGTCTAGCCACCTGACCTTTGGGGCCAAGGTGCACCCTTGTGTCCATCCACTGACGTAAGAAGAGGTGGGTTATGGCTGAAATGTAAGGCACTGTTACAATTAAAGCAGAGAGGACGGAATGATAAGGAGGGAAGGGATGGCCCTCCATCCCCTGGTATTCCAGAGAATTCCTCTTTGCAAGGAGGGAGTTCCAGGCTGGGACATCCTGGAGGCATTGTTGAGGTCCTCGGCAGGCCAGACGGTTAGACCTAGAAGCGTGAAGGAGGCCAACTCCACCTTGATTCCTAATTCCGACCCAGATTACACCTGCCCTAGAAATCCAGGGCTCCTCTATAACCCGGTCCCAAAACACACAGTTAGGATTGGAAAGTGTGGGGGGATGACGGGAGAGAAGCCGGCTGAGAGCTGAAGGCGGGGCTTTTAGGGCCCCCAAGATCCTCCCCAGGTGACTGCCTTACCTCTGACAGTCCCCCTCCCTCCCCGACCCTACTTCTCTCCCTCCTCCCCCCTCCCCTCTCCCACACACCACCCCCTGACCCCCCCGCAGGTGCGGGCCAGCGCCATAGCCCAGGACGCAGACCAGAACTACGACTACGCCAGCAACAGCGTGATCCTGCACCTGGACGTGGGCGATGAGGTCTTCATCAAGCTCGACGGGGGCAAAGCTCACGGCGGAAACAGCAACAAATACAGCACATTCTCCGGCTTCATCATCTACTCCGATTGAGCTCCCCGCGTCCCTCTCCATCCCCTATCCACCCGCCCACACCACCACCCCCCGGGGGGCTCCCCTCCGGACGGGCTGAGGACCACCCAACCCCTCGCTGCCCAGCCCCGGCCGCCGGCCCTCCCCGGCTATGACGCCCCCGGCCCGCCCTCACCACCACCCGGGCCGCAAGCTACGCTCTCCTGCCCGCTCGCCGCAGAGCCAGGTCCAGAGCGCGTCCGTCCCGGTCCCCGGGAGGCGGTGTCGACCGCCCCCGCCCCCCGGCCCGCGCTGTATATTTGTACTATAGGACTGTTTACTGCCCACCCTGCTCGCCAGCCGGCCCCAGACTGGGGACAGGTCTCGGCGGCGACCCTTCCCGTGCTCGGATGCGCTGCCCTCCCGCTCCGGGGTGGCGCCTCCTGGGAGAGGGGTGGATCGGGGCTGGATAGCGTCCCAGCACCTGCTAAAGCCCCAGCCCGGCTGCGCCCCCCCGCGTCTGACCAAAGCTCTAATAAAAACACTTCCACCCCGCTGGCTTTGGGTCTGTGCCCTGGAGAGGAGTTGCAGAAGGGGACCATGAACCCTGCCCTCTTCCAGAAAGGAAAGGGGTCTGCTGGAAGTTTCCCGTGAATCTGGGGGCAGGCAGCCAGGTGCCAGAATCAGAGCTGCTCCAGAAGGAGGTGGGCCAAGGGGCCCGATGCTCACCACAGCCCAAGCGGGCCTGGGCAGCAGAAATGGGAGCCCAGTGCCATCATCACCTTCCATCGTGGAAAAGTTCCATTTATTTGTCCTTGAAAGCGGCATGAGCAAGGTTTAAACTGGGACACCTAGGTTCTCAATCCAGTACCACTGTGCATGATCTTGGGCAAGTCACTCCTCCTTCAGTTCTGGGTTAGTGACAGCAATGACAGGAACACACTTTGCACTAAAAACTAGTTGACTTTGGCCCAAGTGCTTCACCTCTGGGCCTCAGTTTTCTCATCCTATAAAATGTGACAAGACCTACCTCGCTTGAATGAGGATTCAAGAGGTATCATGTAAGTGTCCAATAAACACAGCTTTTATTATTTATACATCACTGAAAGCTTGCACAATGGTATGACATCTGGCTCAAGCCTCCCGAGAGCCTGAGAGGCTGGGTGAGTAGATTTTGTTCTTCCAGGGAGGTGAAATATCTTGCTTCATGTGACCTAGTCACTAAGTTCTGTGATTGCACTTGAATCCAAGAAGACCGGCTCCTTGAAGACAACACGCTGAGTCTCCTTGCCCTGCCTCTGCCTCCTTTACCTTCTATAACTGGGACCCTTGACAGTTGCAGTTACGGCACGCCTAAATAATAATAGCTAATATTCAGGGGCACAGTCAGTTAAGCATCCGACTCTTGGTTTCAGCTCAGGTCATGATCTCGGGATCCTGAGATCGAGCCCCACATCGGGTCCTGGGTGTGGAGGCTGCTAGGGATTCTCTCTCTCCCTCTCCCCTGCCCCTCCCTTCCCCCCACTCTTGCTCATGTGCGCTCTCTCTCAAATAAATAAAATAAATAAATCTTTAAAAAAATAAGAGTTAAGATTTAGAGAGCACCACTCTGTGTCAGGCACCACATGAGAACTTTATAAATACTATCTCACCGATATGTGGGTAGGGTGGGGTAGGGTGGACTGGCAGGAAATGCTCACGTGCCCTATAACATGGGCACTGTTATTTTATCCATTTCAGGTGGGGAAACTGAGATTTAGAGAGGTTAATAACTTGCCAGGGTCACAGAGCTAGGAAAAGGCAAATGTCAGTATTTGAACCAAAGACCTTGCTCTTAGCCCATATGCCCTATTTCATAAAGATTTGGGATCTCTAAAGCAGAGCTGGGGAAGGCTCTGAGGCAGCTCCCTCCCTGCTGTGCCCAGCCCTCCCACTCCCACCCCTGCCCTGCAGAGGGTTGATATACTTACAAGCATCTGCCCTGGGCAGCAACCCTGGGGTGAGCCTCTTGGAGAGTCCCAAGGCTCTATATTGAGGAAGAGTCCCATCTGGCCTCCCCTCCCCCAGCCAGCTCAGCTGGAGAGACAGGAAGGAGGGGTGGCCTCCTTCCCAGTCAGGCCCCATGTATGGACCCTTGTCAGGGCTGGCAGCCTTGAATGGCTTTCTTTATTCTCCCTTCTCTCCCCTACTTCCCCCAACTGCCAGCTGTGGCCATTTAATAAAATTAGCTTAATGCCTGTTCCTTCCCTGTGGGGTCTGGAGATTGAAATCCACGGGTCCCCACAAACCCAATAAAACCCCTGGCAGGTCTGGCTGGAATGAGAGTTTCCTCGGGAAAAGCGATTAGATTAGAAGGCACTCTCCCCTGCCCCCAGTGCCCCCCACAGCCCTCTGTGATTCTTTAATGGCCACATTGGCCTGGAATCACCCAGCCACATACCTGGGGGGCTCCCCACCCCTCCCCAGAGAACACAGGGACTGGTCTGGGACCTCAGCTACAATAAAAAGCATGTTAATCATTTCTGTAGGGAGTGCCTGGCTGGCTTGTTTGCTTTTACTTCTGGTGACCAGACAATCCTCATGTCGTTTTGAGAGATGGGCCTAATATTTCCATTTTGCAGATGAGCAAATCATAGTCTGATGAAAATTCGTGACTTGCCCATGGTCATGCAGCAAGTGTGTGGCATAACTAGGACTGGACTGAAGCCAAGGACTTTTTTTTTTTCCCCCTTTGCAGGGCACCCAGGGTATCCTGCAGTCACTCAGGCAGCAGGGAAAACTGTTGGGAAAGTGTCTCCCCCATCAGACAGGGGATACCTGAGGGCAAGGACTGTGTCTCCACCATCAGAATGGGAAGCTTCCTGAAGGCAAGATCTTTGTGTCCTCCATCAGACTGGGGGTCCTCAAAGACAGTGTTTTGAGTAAGCTGAGGTTATGGTATGTATCTCCACTGAGACCAGGATTGGGGGTTTCCTAGATGCAGAGATTGCGGCTCTCCTCTCAGGAGGGTAGATTGAAGGTTAGATACTGCTTTTTCTATTAAACTGGGGCATTCTAAGACCAGCCCCTGGGACTGGGGGTACCCTGAAGGACAGACTCTGGCTCTTCATCCAACTGGGGGATCTCTGAGAGCAAGAGCTGTGTCTCCCCTCAGACTGGGGGCTCCCTGAAAGCAGGGCATGTGTCTCTCCTCCTCCTCAGTCAAGGGCTTTCTGGCACAAGAACATTCCAAGGGGGTAGGGCCGGCTGGGTGGTAGAAAGGAGGCTGGCCAGGCAGAATGGCGGTCCCACTCTGGAGGAAGGAAGGATGAAAGCTCCCCAGACTGCCTCCCCTTTAGAAAGATGTGTGATTAATTAACGAATAACGTCCCTGCCAGGGGGCTCTTAGGATGGAGGTGGTCCTGGAGCTCACCCACACAAGGAACGGTAGGCCATCCTGTGCCCAGGCAGCTGCTAGCCCTAGGAGCTAGGGCTGCCCCGCTTTCTGGGGTCATGGGCACCAGAGGGGACAGCAGGAGCCCACCGCTGGGAACTGTCTTAATTGGATGACTTGGCAGGACGGCCAGGCAGGTGCGCTCAGCTCGCCGCTTCAGCTTGCTACAAACACATCTGCCACGGTGAGGTCTGGGGGTTAATTGCCTCCCGTCTCACTCCTGGTAACCGATATTCCATTTACTGCTTGGAGGGGAAGCTGCCCGGAGAATCAATCCCGGACAAGCATCCAGGAGACAGGGGAGCTGCAGAGGCATGGGAGCTGTTTCCCCAGAGGATCTCTGAGCGCCAGAGGAGGAGGCAGGAGGCAAAGTCCCAGAGAAGGCAGCCGATTGCTCCAGGCTACTGGGGTCTCACCTGTGTTCTCTTGACCCGGACAGGACCCCATGGGTCAGGAGAAAATCCCAGGGACCCAGAGGCTGTCCTACCCCAGCTAGCTCTGCTATATCCCCTGCCCTGGTTCCTTCTGCATTTATTTATCTGAGTGCCCCCATAAGCTGTAGCAGGTTAGATGCTGTTAATAAGGTTATTTTCACAAGCAATGAAAGTATATTTGAAAAGCGGAACTGGAGGTGTGAGGTCCTCACTCCCTTCCGGGGAACAAACCTTAAAATCCTACAAATGAGGTGATAATAAAGTGGAAGCGAAAAGTCTACACATGTTGGGAACTGGGAGGAGGTGATAGGGTTACTGAGAGGTGGCAGCTGGGGGCTGGAGGGAAAAAGGGAGGGGGGCTACCCCGCATGCTTTCAACATGCTCCCCATTTGTTCCATCCACCAAAACTGAGACTCTAAACCACTGAATGGGTAACTCCCATTACACAGCCAGGAAAACTGAGACCCAGAGAGGGAGCCAAGGTTGCTCAGGTTGGTTCAGAGACAGCAGAACCCAGTAGACAGGCAGCAAGTGGAGATGAAAGAAGTGGGTTCAAGTCCTGGCCATGCTCGGCATTTCAGGAAAAGACACATGACCTCTCTGAGCCTCAGTTTCTTCGTCTATATAATTGGGCCAATCAAAATATCTACTTGGAGGGCGATTGTGAGGCAGTGCATAAGAACCTGTTTTATAAGTTATAAAGCAAAATGCAAATGCGTTATTAGTATGACCACCCAAGTCTCCTGAGCCCCGTGATTCAAACATCTTTTGGTTGCACTTCAATGCCTGGGATGGTCATGATGACCATCAAAGAAGACAAAGATTCCTGGGGTGTTCTCCCACCCTGGTAACCCCAAAGCAAATGTGGGGCACTATGGAAAGGGTCAGTTTGGTGTACCCAAGATGTGGAGCTGTTGAGAATAGGCACACTGAGTCCTCCCATGTCCAATGTGGACCCCCCCCTTCTGTTCTACGGCCTCCAATTTGGAATGAGAGCACAGGGATACCCCGAGACCGTGGTCCACCTGTCTCTACTTGCTCTGCTTGTTTCAACATTACTGAACATCTTCAATGGGTCAGGCCCTAGCTTGTGTGGATCCAGAGATGCCTAAGAAACCATCCAGAGATTCAAGACACCCACAGGGATCAAACAGACACATCCTGGACATAGTGCTATTGGAGGGGCAGGGGAGGTCTCTCAAACTGTCAGGAGGGGTTACTCTGAGGGAGCTCCACTGAGTGGAGGCTTACAGTTTTACTTACATAACGTTTGGAAAGGTTTTACAAAGTGTCTATCCCTTCGAAATCTGAGCCCTGCCCCGCCCCCACCAGTGCCCCTTTCCCAAGTTGTTGCTGAAGCTGTCCTCTTGGTGATGGGGTTGGTGGGGGTAAAACCAGGGAGCTGAGTGTTTTCTCTTCTCTTGTCCAAGGACTTGGGAAATAATGGAGCTGGAGGAATGACATATATCCTCATCTCTGTATCAACCCCTAAGTTATAAGAACAGCTTATGTACTATCCTAAGAATTTTTTTAAAAGATTTTATTTATTTATTTGTCAGAGAGAGAGAGAGAGAGAGAGAGAGAACACAAGCAGGGGGAGCGGCAGGCAGAGGGAAAAGCAGGCTCCATGCGGAGCAAGGAGCCCGATGCGAGACTTGATCCCAGGACGCTGGGATCATGACCTGAGCTGCCCAGGTGCCCCTATTCTAAGAATTTTGAATGCATTCATTCATTTAAACCTCACAGTAATCCCAGAAGGTAGTTACCATTGTCACACCCTTTTTGGGGAGGAGAAAACTGAGGCACAGAGAGGTGAATTAATTCACCCAAGGTCACATGGCTTACCCTCCTGGAACAGCCCTCTTGACTGGCCAATTCTCCGGAGTAGGAGAGGGGTTGAATCTCACCCCCTCCAGCCAGAGCCGTCTCCCCAACCAGCTCACCCAGCACCCCTTCCCACAGTGCTTGCTGCCTGGCTGGCTTGTGCAGGGGCAGGGCTCCTGCCTTTCCCCAGATAGTGAAGGGCAAATTTGAGGGTTCCTTCCCAGGCCCCCAGGGCACAGGCCCCTTTGCTCCCTGAGTAAGGACCCCAGCCTGGATGTGACAGACCTCTCCTGCCTGTCCAGAGCCAAGGATGGGTCCTCTAGGCCCTGGGCTACTTCCACGGCATGCAGAACACCTGCTCATTATTCAAAGCCCAGGTCCTTTGCCCGCTCTTCCATGAAGCTTCCTGAACTCCCCCCGGCAGACATCTGCGGGTCGCCAAGGCCCTACTGAGAGCATCTTCCACATAACAATGGCTGACTCGGGTGCATAACACTGTGCCCGCCACATAATAACCATTCTACCATAAGAGCAGCTATTCGAACATCTGTGACACTTCTACCTCCTGATGATGGAGCACTGCCCAGGTCTCCTTCAGGACCAGAAGATCCCCGGCTGCTGAGAGTGCTGCCAGCAGGTGGCTCGCAGCTAGCAGCCCCCTTCAGGGATGGCATCTGCTGATGGGAGCTGCCTTGCCCACTGTCCCGGCCACTTCTCAGGGCACCCTGTTTCCAGTGACAGATCAACATGGGGGTTTAAAGGCCTGGTCCCCTAGCAGGGCCCTTAACACTCAGGACAACTCTGAAGACTCTCCCCAGCTTCAGAGCTCCCAGCTCAATTTCCCTCTCTGCCCGGTCCTGCCTCCCTTCCTTCTCTTCCATGTGTGTTCGTTCCAAGAGCACACCCCAGTAAACTTCCTGCACACTGATCCCTGCCTCAGAGTCTGCTCCACAGGGTACCCAACTTGTGATGCCTACCCCTGATCTCTTCCACTCACTGATTCCTTCGGCCTGTTTTATTGAGTACCTATTATGTGTCAGGCCTGGCAGCAAAGGCAGGAGATGGAACATGAAGCTAACTATCCAATGGGTAATCATATCTCCTATCTCCCACCGACCTCTACCGTAAAATCCACAAACTTCTCTGCATCCGGGCCTCTCCTCTCCTCCTTTTGCCTCCATGGGAGAGCCGTCCCCTTCTTCCAGGGCCCAGTCTGCCACTGTGCTCTGCATCCAAGGCCCTCCCACCAGGATGACCAAATCTGTCCTTGTTTGCCCAGGACTGTCCTGGTTTTCAAACTGAAAGTCCCATATTCAGTAAACCCCTCAGTCCCAACTGCGCTAACAGGTATGGTTGATCACTGTATCTCCCACCTTCTTGGGGACTTCACCTAATTGAAAATCACACCTCTCCTTACTCTTCAGCTGCTCACTCAGTATCAGCTCCCTCCCATCATCATTTAAATCTCTCCTTAAAAATCCTCCCTTGACCCCACCTCTCCGCCCAGCCTCTACCTCCTTCCTCTGCTCCCCTTGACAGCCAGATGCCTTAAAAGAGTAGTTACTACTTCCCCACCTCCCACTCCGCTGTTGTCTCTCTACTGCAACTCCTCCTGCCAAGGCCACCCACGACCTCCTTGTTGATAAACCGAGGGGACACTTTTCCATCTTCATTGTGCTTGACTTCCATGCTAGACCAGACCTTGAACGAGGTCTTGGACTTGGTTAAAGGATCTTTTTAAATCGCTCTAGGGCGGGCGCCTGGGTGGCTCAGTTGGTTGAGCGACTGCCTTAGGCTCAGGTCATGATCCTGGAGTCCCGGGATCGAGTCCCACATCAGGTTCCCTGCTTGACAGGGAGTCTGCTTCTCCCTCTGACCCTACCCCCTCTCATGTGGTTTCTCGCTCTCTCAAATAAATAAATAAAACATTTAAAAAACATGTTTTAAAAAAAATAAATAAATCGCTCTAGGGGCCTGGGTGGCTCAGTTGGTTAAGTGTCTGCCTTCAGCTCAGATCATGATCCCGGGGTCCTGGGATCGAGCCCCGCATTGGGCTCCCTGCTCGGCAGGAAGCCTGCTTCTCCCTCTCCCTCTGCCTGCCGCTTCCCCTGTTGTGCTCTCTCTGTCAAATAAATTTTTAAAAAATCTTAAAAAAAATAAATAAAATCGCTCTATATCTGAAGCAGCAAATGCCATACCTGGGTGCAAAGGATGTGCAGTGAGAAATGTGCAGGGGAGAGAACATGCCCCCCCTCCTCTGAGCATCTAGGGTCGGGGATCTTGCCAGTTGCGGATTGTGAGATATCCACAACATATTGGCCATATCAGCTCAAAAATATCTGCCACCATACAAGGCAAAAATTCTTCACCTAACCCTCACATCTGGGTTCTAGGCCTTGAAATTCTGATTAGGTCAATGCCAGGCTAATCTCCCTTTATCGACATCGGTAGTGTAGGGTCCAGGGGTTTTCCATTTGTGTCCACTAAGGTGGGCCTGGCCAGGCCCTACCAAGGCTTCTCAGTGTCATGGGCTCCTTTGACTCTCCTGCAAAATTCCTTTTCCTTGGCTTCTGAGATCCAAGGAACAGCTGCTTTTGCTCCAACTTGCATGCCAATTCCTCCTGACCCCCTTTACTGTTCTCATGATAGCCCATATATCACATCGTTTTTAGTACTTGCTTAATTGTCTATTTTCTCCCATAGAGTGCAAGTTCTGTGAAGGTAGGAGGTGGCATTTATCACTCACCACTCTATCTTCTGGGTCCACCAATAAATACTTATTGGATGAATGAACACAAGAACACCTAGGACCATTTCACTGAATGTCTGCAATGTGCTACACTTATATTATTTCTAAACTTTGTAACAAGATGCCCACAGCTGGGACAGTCTCAGCTCCCTGCCTCACCTCACTTTCTCCACCTAATTGTTCAAACCAAAAGTTGACCAAAGCAAGACCTGGCTGACAAGGACACAAGAGGAATTTGTTCCCCTGTTGGCTCCTCAACCACACCCCTAACTTCTGTTAAAATGCATACCCCTGTGAGAGGGGAGGGGACCCCTAAGCTGGAATCCATTCTTTAACAGTTATATTTCTCTTGGGTAGTGCAGATGGCAAGAATACCCTAGTTTTCTTGTAGCTTTACAGTGACAGCACCTTTGCATCGTTTTCTTATTTTATTCTCCCCCAAACAACAATGCTATCCCACTGTATAGCAGGCAAGGGAGGTCCAGGAAGGTGAATGAAGAGTTTGAGTCAAATCAACCAGGTATTAAATAGTGACTCCACTATCTTGATGTCAGGTCCAGGGAAGTTTGCCTCTTGCCTTCTCGCATGCCTGTTCATTGTCCCAGTGGGGACAGATCAGGTGAATGAAACTGGTGAGCAACTGGCTTCCTGGCAGCCACCGCCCGTTTCCTCCTGATCAGATTCATACAAAGCTATCCCCTTACAAATGTTGGGGGTTTGGAGGGCTTTCACATCCATGCCGTGTTAGGTGAGTAGGAACGGCAGGATATTTACCCCATTTTATGGATGAGGAAACTGAGGGCAGCAGTGGCTTCCGCAGTCTCAGCACTAATTGGCGATTCAGGCACTAGTGACTGGAATCAGGCTTCCTGATTTCAGTGCAGGGCTCTCTTTGACCTCCACAACCTCCAGCGTTGAGGATCAGTATGAGGTTGGCCCACCAGAATCCATGCGGCGAGCGGTTATGATGGATGGAGGCAGTGGTACCCGGCGGTGCCCTAAGGGGCCGAGCCTCGTATTTAACAATCAGTCCATGATATTCCTGACACCGTCGAATGGGTGGAATTGCCATTCTCTGTCTCCGCCGGCTTTTCCACACTAAGGTTGTTCTCAAAGTTCATTCTTGAGATGGTCGCGGAGCGAGAAGAGCCCCTGGACAGCGGCTAAAAAGTCCACCTTGAATCAGTAGATGCCGTCTTAGCCCACAGAAAAAGATCTGAAAATGTATTTGATATCTGGTTGCTGCAGCTGGTGATGAACCCAGCCCCAGGTACGACAGGGTGGGCCGTGCTTCCCCGGCACCCCAACCCCCTACAGGTTTCTGCGGGTCTGGGGAGGCCAGCCCCCGAGATGATCTCAAAACCAGCAGGCAGGGAGGGGAAGTGCGCAGGCGCACAGTTGACGGCACCCGCCGCCTCGGAGCTACTTTGTTACTTAGGAAACAGCCAATCAGCGATCCGGACGGGGACCAATGGGAAGGCGGTTGAGCCGACCCGGCTAATTTGAACGCGCGGCGCGGGACCCAGCTTGGCGCGGGTGGGGAGGAGGGTGTGGGGCGCGCTTTCGGGTGGTCTGGGGCTCCGGACTGCGGCGGAGGGACCCGGCTGCGAGCGGCGACAGCAGCGGCGGGGAACCGACGAAGGGTAAGCTCTGGCCCACGGCGGAGTCTGCCCCGCGGGCGCCAGCGCTCAGGTGGATCCCGCCGCCCGGGGCGGAAGCAGTTTTTGTGCCAGACGTAAAGGTGCAGCGTGGAGACCGAGCCGGTTCTGGGTGGTTCCTTCTGAACAGGACGGGGGGCGGTGCGGGGAGCAGGGCTCTTCCTTCCACATCTGCATGGAGATCGGGATCCTTCTCGTTTGTACGGGACCTGGACTGAGTCCACACAACTGCACGGGGTCCGGCCCTCTGTGCACCCGCTCTGTGGAAGGCCCTCCTCCTCGCTAGAACTGGCGACCTGGGACCCCTGCACATCTGTGTGGAGTAGCTAAGACCCTCTCCGCACATCCATACGGAAGAACTGATTGCAGAGCTGTGCCAGCGGCCGAAACTTAGTTATTGGGGCACTCAGTAAATATTTGATTGAATAAAGGAAGGCATGGAAAGGCTATCCGTATGACAGAAAACCATGCCTTGTGCTACTGCTCCTAGGATGCCTCTCCTCCTAGCTTTGGCACTTTTGGCCCTTTAAGATAGAACAAAACAACAGAACACACGTGTAGGAAATTTTTAAAAAAGGAGTTCGAAGAAACTAATGAAATAGAATTTTACTATGTAATAGAATTAACTTAACCAAAAGCTGTATCTTGGAAAAGACTGTAAAAAAAAAAAACCAAACCTCTGGCAATATTGATTGTGATATAAGGAAAAGAAACATAGAATGATCTTAGGAATGAAAATAGGGGCATAACTTAAGTTACTTGGGGATTAAAGAGAAAGAGAGACTTCAGTGGAACACCCTTTTGACAATGCTTTTGGACAATTTTCTAGGAAAAAAAAACAGGAAACTGACTCAAGTTATGGAAATTTTGAACACACCTAGGACCATTGAGGAATTGAATTCATTTATTTTTATTTATTTATTTTTTTAAAGATTTTATGTATCTATATGACAGAGAGAGACAGACAGCGAGAGAGGGAACACAAGCAGGGGGAGTGGAAGAGGGAGAAGGAGGCTTCCTGCTGAGCAGGGAGCCCGATGCCGGGCTCCATCCCAGGACCCCGGGTTCATGACCTGAGCCGAAGGCAAATGCTTAACAACTGAGCCACCCAGGCGCCCCCCATTCAAATGAATTGAATTCATTTAAAATCTCCCCATTAAACAAAACAAAAAAACACCCATGAAACTCCACCAGAAGTTTATAAGCAATTGGAAGAAATTATTCTAATCTTACACAAACTCTCCCTTAAAAAAAGAGAAAACAGTTCCAGTCTATTTTGTGATACCAATAATCAGACAAAGTTACCAGCCAATCTTCCTTTATAAATGTAGTTGTGAAAATCTCAAATAAAATATTAGCAATCAGAAGCCAGCAATATATATAAAATATATATATATATATATCATGACCTTTTATCTCAGGAATATGAAAATGGTTTAAGATTAGAAAATCTAATACAATTTAGACATTTACAGATTAAAGGAGAAAACATATCCCATTAGGCGCAGAAATAGAATTCAATAAAATTCAGTACCCATCCATGAATTTTTAAAAATTTGGTAAACTAGGGATGCCTGGGTGGCTCAGTTGGTTGAATGTCTGGCTCTTGATTTCAGCTCAGGTCATGTTCTCAGGGTCATGAGATCGATCCCCACCTCAGGCTCCGAGTGGAGTCTGCTTGAGATTCTTTCCCCTTGCCCCTGCTCACTCACGCTCTCTCTCTCTCTCTCTCTCTCAAAATAAGTAAATAAAATCTTTAAGGGGCGCCTGGGTGGCTCAGTTGGTTAAGCGTCTGCCTTCAGCTCAGGTCATGATCTCAGGGTCCTGGAATGGAGCTCTGTGTCGGGCCCCCTGCTCCGCAAGGAGCCTGCTTCTCCCTCTCCCTCTGCCGCTCCCCCTGCTTGTGCTCACTCACTCTTTCTCTCAAATAAATAAATAAATAAAATCTTTTAAAAAATTTTTTTCGTAAACTAGAAATAGAGGTAAATTTCCTCAAACCAACAGAAAGTGAAATAACAGGAGCATCCCCTATACAATTAGGAAAAAGATAAGATTGTTCACTATTGTTGCCGCCAGTCAGGGTTGTACTGGAGGTCCTAGCTAGAACCGTAAGACAAGAGAAAGAAATACAAATAAAGTTAGAAAGAAATAAACAAAATTATCATCAGTTACAGCCTTATGATTGTCTATTTAAAAAGCAAAAGAATACAGCTCCTTCCTCAGAACGACACCTGTAGAAAGAACCAGTGGTCTTTGGATGGTGCCCTCTGGGTGCTAAAGTAAGGGGAGGTAGGAATTGCAAAAGCCGGGCTACAGGGCAGAATAGCCTAGGATGACTGACGAGTAATGCCTCTGGTGACAGTCAGAACAAGGTCAGGTTCTGGCCTTGCTACTTACCATCCCTGTGACAAGTTCCTTCCTGAGCCTCAGTTTCCCTTGTAGAGTAGGATTGTAACAATTGTATCAGCAACTACAGAATGAGATTGTTGTAGAAGTTAAATGACACCATTTGTAAAGCTGTTAGCATAGTGCCTGATGCATAGTTATGTGCTCAATAAATGGTAGCTATAATAGTAATTATTTTTAAACTTTTGGATTCAGACCCTGCTCTTCTCTGGCTTTTATTCATTCCTAGGACAAACACCATACAGCATCTACTGTGTGCTGGATCTGTTGCCTAGTTATCTGGGGTGCACAGACTACATCAGACGGGGGTCCTGCTCTCTTGAAGCTTGTGGACAAGAAACACACATGAGAGATGTAAGGGAATGAGGAAGGGGGCTGCAGCAACCCCTGTGAAAACAGAACATCCAAGGGCTAGCCACCTTCACCTTCCCAGCTCCCAATGTCTGTAGGCAGATCCCAAGTCCTCAGAAATTCTCCAGGGGCTTCTAGGGAGGTGGGGCTTGTTCAGCCTGTCCCTAGAGAGTGGGCAGAGGAGCCTACCCCGAAAACAACTGAATCTTGGCTTCCCAGCCCCAGCTCAGCAGCGAACTAGCCTCTGGGTTTTAATGAGCTGCCCTGGGTTAGAAACAGGACATGACTGTGGCTGGCTCAGAACCCTGAAGATCTTATTAAAGAATCATCTCCCTTGTACTTTGGGCTGAAATGCTCTTTCCAACCGGGGATCAAAGCAAACTTGACAAACGTTCTCTCATTAATCTCCCCATCCCCCTGGGGTGGGAGCAGATCAGTAGGTGTTCTCTCTGGCTCTCAAAGTGGGGAAGCTGAGGTGACATTGACGTGGTGTGGCTGGTGGAAAGAGCTCCCCACCGGTCAGATGCAGAGCTGACACCAGGACCCAGGCATTCCAGCTGCAGCCCTGCCAAGTGTCACCCTACCCACCCCCCCAACCCTGTGCCCCCAGCGCAGTCTCAGGAAGAAGGAAAACATCTCATTAGGCGAACAGTCTGCCTCACTGGCCCTCAGGAGGCGGAGAGGAGAGGACTGTAAAGGTTATGCGCACTCCGTTGCCAGTGCCCTTTTTAATTTCCTGCTTAGAATGTTAGGCTGCTCTGTGGCTCCTCCTCAGCTCAAACCCTCCCCGTGGGGAGCTTGGGACTGCCATTAAGCCAGACAGCGTAGACCTAGACAGTGGGGCCAGGCACCCTCTGCCCTCACTTCTCTGGGTACAAGAGTGGGGCTCCCTGGGGGCAGGAATGCAAAGATGGGAGACAGGAACTCTCTCCGGGTGTTGAAAATTAGCTACAGTCCATATATCTGAAAGTGTTTGCAGAATACATAATGCCAGTTACATAAAAGGGATTATAATTATTATACAAACATGGGAATAGTACAACAGTGTGATCATGAGAGTGTAATATATAATATCATTATAAGGCAGAGTAGAGCAGGTTCTGCAGTCAGACTGCCTGGGTTGGAACGAAGCTCCATCACTTACTAGCCTTGGGATCTTGGGAAAGTTGCTTACCCCTCTCTGTCTCAATTTTCTCGTTGAAAAATGAGTCTAATAATAGTATCTGTCTTGTGGGATTGCAATGGAGCGGAAAAGGAGATGGTACGCATAAGGTGCTCAAAAACAGCCCCTGCCATAGAGAGCACTTAGCTCTTCTGTTTATTATGGCAATCCGATGGCTGGGACAGGGAAAGAAATACACAATGTAACAAGATGATTATTGGTTGATATCTTTCCCTTATTCTGCTTGAGGAAGAATTTAAGACATGGGGTAGGGGACAAGAGTTTCAAATCAGCTCAAATCTGCCTCATTCTCAAGGGAAAACACGAGTTACTTACTGGAGTACTGGGGAGAAATCTCACTTTTCTTTGCTGAATGACCTGGGTCCTATCAGTGGGACCTAATCTTTCCCGGGAAAACATTCGTCTATTCATATCCTTCAGAAACAGCCCCTGTTCCTTAGCGCTCTTAATATATCCCAAGAGTTGGGCTGAACTTTTCCAGAATAGCCATGACTCCTGCATTCCAGAAATTCCATCTCTACCCTTGGTAGGCTGGCTTGAAAGAGAAATGAAAAAAGCAGGGAGAGAGGTGTGAGGGGGATACAAGAGGGAATAGATAAATGTTTGGAAATATTACGGGGTCAACATTAGGAAATCTGTCTATGTCACCCCCTGTATTAACAGATTAAAGGATGGCACACCTGGCTGGCTCAGTCGGTTGAGCATGGGACTCTTGATCTCAGGGTTGAGAGTTTGAGCCCCACATTGGGTACAGAGCCTACAAAAAACAAAAAGAAAAACAACCCCCCCCCAAAAAAAACAGATTAAAGGAGAAGCACTGTTATCATCTCAGCCTGTGCCAAAAAAGCATTTGATAAAATTTAATGCCCATTCCTAATGGGCAGTGGAGAGTAGAGAACTAAATAAAGAAGAGCTAAAAATAGGAAGTAACTGTCATTATTTGCAAACTATATCATCATTTAATTGAAAAACCTAAGAGAATCAATGACAATCTATTAGAGAGATCAGTAATGTGGCCAGGTACAAGATCTGCATCCAGAAAGCCGTTGCTTTCCTATATTCTGGCAAATAAAAAAATGAATTAGAAAATGTAATTTTACTTATTTTTTATTTTCATTTATTTTTTAAAGATTTTATTTTTTTAAGATTTATTTATTTTATTTTGAGAGAGAGAGCGTGTGTGTGTGTGTGTGTGTGTGTGTGTGTGTGTGTGTGAGAGAGAGAGAGAGAGAGAGAGCACAGGGGGAGGGGCAGAGGAGAGGAGAATCCCAAGCAGACACGCTGCTAAGCAGGGAGCCTGACACAGGGCTCAACCCTGAGATCACAGCCTGAGCCAAAGTCAAGAGTCAGTCACTCAACCAACTGAGCCACCCAGGCGCCCCATTAAAGATTTAAAATTTTAAGTAATCTCTACACCTAGTGCGGGACTCGAACCCACAGCCCTGAGATTAAGGGTCGCACATTCTACTGACTGAGCCAGCCAGGCTCCCCTGAAAATGCAATTTTAAAAAAGGGCTGATTCACAATATAATAAAGACTAGACAATAACCAGTAATAAACCTATCAAGAAATAGACAAAACTCATATGAGGAAAGCTTTGAAATTTTACTGAGGATTATAAAGTGAATAATGAAAAGAGATACAATGTTCCTAGATAGAAAGGCTTGATATTGTAAAGATGTCAGTTGTCCTCATATTAATTTATAAACTCAAAATAATCCCAATTAAAATCTTAAGCAGGTTTTTTTCACAGAATTCTGTAAGCTGATTCCAAAATCATATGCAAGACCAGATGCCCAAGAACAGTCAAGAAAAAGAACAAGGTGAGGTGTAATAGAACTACAGCAAGTTCCTGCAAAAGGAACATATCAGTAGGGAAGAATGGAGCGCCCAGAAATAAATTCATGTTCATATGAGAATTTAATTCTGTTAAATGTGCCATTTCAAGCGGGTAGAGAAAGAATGCACTTCAATAAAAGATAAAATCGATGGGGTCCCTGGGTGGCTCAGTCGGTTAAGCGGCTGCCTTCAGCTCAGGTCACGATCCCAGAGTCCTGGGATCGAGCCCCGCATCGGGCTCCCTGCTCAGTGGGGAGCCTGCTTCTCCCTCTCCTTCTTCCTGCTGCTCTGCCTACTTGTGCTCTTGATCTCTTTGTCAAATAAGTAAAATCCTTAAAAAAAAAAATAAAATAAGTGATATAATTGCTTATCATTTGGAAAGAAAAGATATTTAGAAACCTCATTCATAAAAAAATGATGGAATTCATTTTTGGGGAAGGTCTTCTTAAACGTGATATAAGAACCATAAAAGAGAAGGTTGACACATTTAGCCATTTAAAAATGGAAAACTTCTGTATGTCCAGGGTAGGATTTTTTCCCAAGAATGCATGGTTGGTTTGATGCCAAAAATAATATCAAAAAGTTTACCACATCAACAAAATAAAGGAGAAAAAAAAACCCACATAAACATGTCAGGAGATGCTGAAAGCTCATTAAATAAAATTCTAGACATTCCTGATAAGTCTAAGTTAAATAAGAGCAGAGGAAATTCCTATGATGATAATTAACTATTTGTCCAAAATTAATTTCTAATTAGTGAAGCACTAACGCCAGTTCCTTTAAGATCAAGAGAAAGACAGGATGCCCATTATCACTATTCAACATTGTTTTGGAAGTTCTAGGGAGTGCAATACATAAGAAATAAAATAGTTGGTATAACCATGGAGAAGAAAAGTAAAAAAAGAAGTGTTTTTTTCTCCCTGATATATAATTGTGTACTCAGAAAACCCAATAAGCTTTAATAAAAAACAATTGAATTAATCAGAAAGTTTAAGGGTGGTGGGTCGAAGGCAAATCTATAATTATCAATTGTGTTTCTCCATACTAGCAATCAGTATGGAAAAGGGGAAAGGTGCTCCGTTCATAAGAGCAATTAAACTACTTGGAAATTATATTAAAAAGACAATTACAGAACCTATCTAAAGAGATGAAAAACTATAAAATCTTAGGGGGTGCCTGGGTGGCTCTGTCCTTAAGCATCTGCCTTCAGCTCAGGTCATGATCCCAGGGTCCTGGGATTGAGCCCCGTGTCAGGCTCCCTGCTCAGCAGGGAGTCTGCTTCTCCCTCTCCCACTCCCCCTGCTTGTGTTCCCTCTCTCGCTGTCTCTCTCTGTCAAATAAATAAATAAAATCTTAAAAAATGAAAAAGCAAATTATGAGAAAGACCAACGGTAGTGGTTGGGAGGGGAGGCGGTTCTTGTCTCACTGGATAAGAAGCATACTGTCAAGGACTGGAATAGAAAGAGTGTGGCAGGGCGCCTGGGTGGCTCGGTCGTTAAGCGTCTGCCTTTGGCTCAATTCGTGATCCCAGGGTCCTGGGATCGAGCCCCGCATTGGGCTCCCTGCTCTGCGGGAAGCCTGCTTCCCCCTCTCCCACTCCCCCTGCTTGTGTTCCCTCTCTCGCTTTGTCTCTCTCTGCCAAATAAATAAAATCTTAAAAAAAAAAACTATAAAATCTTAGGGACATAAGAAATATCTGAATGAATAAAAGGCGATAGACATATTCTAGCATGAAGTTTTTTTTATTTTTTTTAAAGATTTTATTCATTTATTTGAGAGACGCAGCAAGAGAGGGAACACAAGCAGAGGGAGTGGGAGAGGGGGAAGCAGGCTTCCCGCGGAGCAGGGAGCCCGATGCGGGGCTCGATCCCAGGACCCTGGGATCACGACCTGAGCCGAAGGCAGATGCTTAACGACTGAGCCACCCAGGTGCCCCAAAGAATTATTTATTTATTTTGGCGGGATGGGGGAGAGGGAGAGAGAATCCCAAGCAGACTCCCCACTGAGTGCGGAGCCTGACATGGGGCTCAATCCCACGACCCTAAAATCATGACCTGAGGGGCACCTGGGTGGCTCAGTCTGTTAAGCATCTGCCTTCGGCTCAGGTCATGATCCCAGGGTCCTGGGATCGAGCCCCACATCGGGCTCCCTGCTCAGCGGGAAGCCTGCTTCTCCCTCTCCCTCTCCCTCTGCCTCTCTCCCTGCTCCTGCTCTCTCTCGCTCTCTCTCTCTCTGTAACTCTGTGTCTCAAATGAATAAATAAAAATCTTTAAAAAAATAAATAAAGGGCGCCTGGGTGGCTCAGTTGGTTAAGCGACTGCCTTCGGCTCAGGTCATGATCCTGGAGTCCCGGGATCGAGTCCCACATCGGGCTCCCTGCTCGGCGGGGAGTCTGCTTCTCCCTCTGACCCTCCCGCCTCTCATGTGCTCTCTCTCTTTCTCATTCTCGCTCTCTCAAATGAATAAATAAATAAAATCCTAAAAATAAATAAATAAATAAAATAAAATCATGACCTGAGCCAACATCAAGAGTCGGCCGCCTAACCGACTGAGGCACCTAGGCGCCCTGCGTGAAAAATTTTAATATAAAATAAATATGTAAACAATACTATTCTGCTTGTAATTCCAATAGGGTGGGAGGGGGTGGTGTTCTGGGTTGGGGATGGAATTGATAACATTTTCTTAAAGGCAAGTAGAACAATAAATGCCTGAAAATAGTTAAGAAAGTTGAGAAAGAGGGGCGCCTGGGTGGCTCAGTCGTTAAGCGTCTGCCTTCGGCTCAGGTCATGATACCCAGGGTCCTGGGATCGAGCCCCTACATCGGGCTCCCTGCTTGGCGGGAAGCCTGCTTCTCCCTCTCCCACTCTCCCTGCTTGTGTTCCCTCTCTCACTGTGTCTCTCTCTCTGTCAGATAAATAAAGTCTTTAAAAAAAAAGAAAGAGTGTAGCACAGGAGTAGACAGATCAGTGGAACATAATGGCCCAGCCATTCACCTCTGGAAAAATTCAAGTCATCTGTATATGACAAAGGTGGCATTTCAAGTGAGAAAGAGAGATTTATTAATAATAATATTCTTATTCTCTTGAGGTATCACATGGAGATCGGCCGTTGGGGAGGGAGTGGGAGAAGGTCCTCAAACGCCAGCTAGGCTGAGGGTGCACCTCGTCAGGGCTGGGGTCAGATCAGTCCTCCTCTCTGTTGTGTGTCCCCCAGGTGTCGCCATGGTGACGCTGGTGGAGGACAGCAAGGTGCGGGTGGTGGTGCGGGTCCGGCCCCCCACCCTGCGGGAGTTGGAGAGTCAGCGGCGGCCTGTGGTTCAGGTGGTGGATGAGCGGGTGCTGGTGTTTGACCCTGAGGAGCCCGACAGGGGCTTCCTTGGCCTGAAGTGTGGCAGCACCCATGATGGCCCCAAGAAGAAGGGCAGAGACTTGACGTTTGTCTTTGACCGGATCTTTGGTGAGGGGGCCACTCAACAGGATGTGTTCCAGCACACCACCCACAGCGTTCTGGACAGCTTCCTCCAGGGCTACAACTGCTCAGGTGAGAGCCGGGACAGGGAGGAGGCAAAGCCCCAGCTGCGAGCGGCCTGGCCTCCCTGCTTCCCTCTGAGGGCTTCGTGCGTCACGTCACTGTGCCCTCCTTCCCCTCGGCTGGGCACTTGCTGATGAGGGTGCTGGCCCTTTCGTTCTCCCGTGTGTGACACGCCCTCCTGGGCTCTAAGGAGGGGATCACACAGATGTGGTTCCTGTCCTCTAGCTGCTTGTATTCTAGAGGGGGGAGAAGATACTAATCACAAATCACCCCCACAAATGTGTGACTGTAAACTGAGGTCAGTGATATGAGGGGACAGAACGGCAGGCCTTCGTCAGAGGCAGCTGCCTAGCCTGGAGAAGTCTCCCCCGGGGGAGGGAGAAGCTCCCACAGGCCCACGGAATCCACAGGGCCACGGGGAGCCAGGCCATAGGCACGGGGACCTGCAAAGCTGCAGTGTGAACGCGGCGGGATGCGAGTGGGTAGGAGCCGTGGAACTGTGCACAGGAAGGCAAAGGAAGGGGCCTGGGGAGAAGGGGGCCTGGGCTGGGTTGCACAGGGGGACCCCTAGGGAAGGTGGATCCGGCCCTGCCGCCACCGTCCCCCGACTCTGTCCTCCACAGTGTTTGCCTATGGGGCCACGGGGGCTGGGAAGACACACACCATGCTGGGAAGAGAGGGGGACCCCGGCATCATGTACCTGACGACCATGGAACTCTACAGGCGGCTTGAGGCCCACCAGGAGGAGAAGCGGTTCGAGGTGCTCATCAGCTACCAGGAGGTAGGGCTGTTCCCTCCCAGACGTGGGCAGCCCCACTTCTCATTCTCAGCACCGCTGAAGATGGGGGGAGGAGACTGAGAGTGGGGAGAGAGGGTGGGAGGAAGTGGGCAGACGGGCCCGCTGAGAGCCCAGGGGCACAGATGAGGCTCTGAGAGAGACTGCATTGGGACTAAGCCTGCCTGTCCCACTCTCACTGCGTACCATTGTCCTGCAGAGGGCCACTCCTGGCACGGCGTCCTGCCGTGCTTCCCTGTCTGCACCTCGGCCCCTCACCCGGCCTCTGGGGAGAGGTTTCCTGAAGGGCCTTCTCTCAGGCTTCTCCCTTGCCTCCTTTCTCCTCAGGTGTACAATGAGCAGATCCACGACCTCCTGGAGCCCAAGGGGCCCCTTGCCATCCGGGAGGACCCCGACAAGGGTGTGGTGGTGCAAGGACTCTCCTTCCACCAGGTGAGAGATGGGTGCCCCTGGGTGGCAGGAGCAGCATTGGTTCCCCAGGGTTCTCTCACCAGGCAGTTTGGGGGTGCCCTGAATCCAGGGGTGGTTCTGAAGAGCAGCTCTTCCGGTTGGGAGAAAAGCCCTGGCCGGGGAGACCACAGCACCCTGCCCGGGCATCTCCTCTGCAGCCCACCTCCGCTGAGCAGCTGCTGGAGCTGCTGACCAGGGGGAACCGCAACCGCACGCAGCACCCGACCGACGCCAACGCAACTTCGTCCCGCTCCCACGCCATCTTCCAGGTGAGAGCAGTGGCGGCTCAGAGCCTGAAGCTGGGGCTCCTGATGCCCAGCACCCCCTCACCCCTGCCGTCTGCCCCCCAGATCTTCGTGAAGCAGCAGGACCGGGTTCCAGGCCTGACTCAGGCCCTTCGAGTGGCCAAGATGAGCCTGATTGACCTGGCCGGTTCAGAGCGGGCCTCCAGCACCCATGCAAAGGGGGAGCGGCTGCGGGAGGGTGCCAACATCAACCGTTCCCTGCTGGCCCTCATCAATGTCCTCAATGCCCTGGCCGACGCAAAGGTAAAACTGCACAGACCCAGGGGCCTGCCCAGGACAGCAACTGAGTGCCCGAAGCCTGGGGTCCTTCCCTCCGGCCCTGGGTCAACGGCTGCCGGGTCTCAGCCTGGATCTCTCTGGTCCAGCCACCTCCCCCCATGCCCTCTTGCTGTCGCCCCAGGGCCGCAAGTCTCACGTGCCCTACCGGGACAGCAAGCTGACCCGTCTGCTCAAGGACTCCATCGGGGGCAACTGCCACACGGTCATGATCGCTACCGTCAGCCCCTCCAGTCTGACCTACGAGGACACCTACAACACCCTCAAATACGCCAACCGCGCCAAGGAGATCAAGCTCGCGGTGTGTGCCGGCCAGAAATGGCCAACCTGGTGCAGGGGGGCAGGAGGAGGAAGGGACGGGACCCACACAGCTTCCTCCAATACCTGGAGCACGCATTCCCCCAAGGCAGGGGGAAGAAGTTCCCTAGCCTCCGTCTTCAGGGAAATTCTTTGTGATAGAAGCGACGCAGTCCCCATCCTTGGGAAGACTCCAACTTGGGGGGTAGAGGCAGGACAGTCTCCAGACTTGACAAAAAGAGTAAGATACCATAGCAGTGGGCTGCCCGGGGCAGAATTGTCTCAAGAGGGTGACAACAGAAGGGGGTGGCCAAGTGCCGTCCGGTGAGTTGCCCTGGCCTAGGGAGGGTGTATTGGTCAGGGAGTCAGGGGTCTTGGGTTCAAAAGCATCCTTCTGCCTCTTGCTGTGGTGTCAGGCAAGCCACTCACTGCCCTTCCCCAGTCTGTTCCCCCTCGGGAGGGTGAGTCTAAGGAATGTGAGGGAAGCGCCTCGCACAGTGCCTGGCCATTGGAAGTGGTTGCCAAAAGCTGCTGTGAATGAACACACGAAACTCTCCCCTGTGCCGCCATCTCAGCTTAAGAGCAACGTGATCAGCCTGGACTGTCACATCAGTCAGTATGCCACCATCTGTCAGCAGCTGCAGGCTGAGGTGAGGAGCCCGCCTGGAGAGCCTGACCGGGAGGCAGGGCGCCCGGCTCAGGTACAGGAGAGCCAGAGACGAGCCGTGGGGTCGTCTGCACCCACCTGGGGCTCTGAGGGGCTGCGTTGCTTTGATTGCAGGTGGCCGCCCTGAGGGAGAAGCTCCAAGTATATGAGGCGAGAGCCAGGACCCCAGCGCAGGGCCTCCCGAAATCCCCCAAATCGGGCCCTTCCCAGCAACTGTGAGTCCTGCAGCCATGCTTGCCCCTTCAGCTCAGCAGGGAAAGCCCCCCTTCTCAAGCTCTGTGCTGCCACCCGGGGTCCGGGGTTCCCAGCCCGTATCCAGCACACTGATCGTCACTCTTGGTGACACTCTAGGTGACAAGACACTGATTGTCACTGCTAGTGCTCTCTCATGTGACACAGTGCATTCTAGACAGTAACATCAAAATAGAAAAAAATCCTCCATGTCAGATGAGTACGTGACACCCCCAGCCCATATAAGCAGCATATACTACTTAAAAGAAGGTGTAGTTAAGGGGGAGGCATCATTGTTTCCTAAACCAGGAAATCACCAACTCCTCCCACCCTCTGCTACTGCCCCCTTGTTACCCAAGCTGGGCCCTATACCACCTGGTGCCACAGAGACCCTGCCCCTCCCTGCTTTCCCACCTCTCAAAACCCACTCCTGTCCCCTCCGGGGCTTCCCAGCTGCCCCTCACCATCCCGCCTGCCCAGCCAGCCCTGCACCCCGGAGCGCCGCCCAGGGTCTGCCGTCCTTCAAGAGGAGAGCCTGGGGCTAGAGACCCAGGTCGGGAGGGCTGTGGAAGGGAACTCTCCAGACCAGGAGCTGCCCCAAGGAGACAAGGACAAAGGCCCAGTGGAGGAGGAGGTAGGACTTGGAGGTGGTAGAATGTTGGAAGCAATGGCCCTCCCCAACTCGTAGACTCCCTTCAGTTCTGGGTTCCCTACCTGGATGTCTTGCATCCTAGTCATTAGGGGGCTTTCAGATCCTGTACAGGAAGGGGAACTCCTCTGTGTCTGCAGTGAGGGGCAAACCTGTTACCAGAAGGAGAGCGGGGAGGAGGGTAGGGCCTGGGAAAGAGATTCTCAACTGGGACCCAGTCAGTCCAAGAGCCATTCTTCCCACCCTTGGAGGAGGAAAAGATTTTAAGATCTGCTTATGTAGGGGAGGGTGGTCATCCTGGGCCCTCTACCTGTGACTTCCTTCCTCCTTAGGTTCCAATCCAGACCCTCAGACACTCACTGCCAGGGTCCCCTGGCCTGAGCCTGCAGCCCAAGCCAGATGTGGGCTGCCTCTCACCACAGAACTTGGACAGGGACCATTCTAAGCAGTAGGTGTCTTCTTCTCCGGGGTTCAAGGTGGGAGGTGATGGGTTCCATCCTCCTGGGGGAGGAGCCGGTGTTAAGTACATCGCAAAAGCTCTGGTTCTGCCCTAGTTAAGACCTGCATCTTTTTTTCCTCAACACTGTCCCTTATCTGCTTTCAGCGAACTGGACATTATCACCTACTCTGTCTACTTACTGTCCTTTCTATTCTTCTACATAACTGGCAAGCAAAACACCAAGTTCCATCCCAAATTTGGCTGGCAAGCCCCAAGTTAACACGGGGCTGCCCAGGCTAGCGCTTTGCTTCCCGGTCTGGGGGCTGAGCTGCCTGTCCTCTGCAGGGAGGAACCAAGCAGCCAAGAGAAGTTGGGTGGCAGGCTGAGGAAGGGACCGCCCTCCCGAGCCAGGTGTTTATCATGTGTCTTCGCCAACAGATCATGGCCATTTCTTCTCAGAAGTAAATACAGACCACCACCCAAAGCCAAAGAGAAATGGATTCTGGATCCTTCTTTCTGTGCTTAATAGAGAGGTGCTGCTAGTATGTTTTTCCTTGGCCCCTAGAACATAAATCCCCTGCCACTTAGCTTTGCTGCTGCCGGGCCCACTCGTGCCTCCCCAGCACGCTTCACGCTAGGCAGTATATTTAAAGCTTCCGGACAGAAGGGCCTGTTTAATTTTATTTCTTGTTGGGGAGTGTCTGTTCCCGACTCAGCAAAAATGTTGCAGCCTGAATAATCAGCAGCTCATTATCTGTCTCCTGCTGCTGACTCCCCAGGGCCCTGGAGTGGCAGGGATGCACTGGCGGGAGGTCCCCTTGGCCCCAGGGCTCCCACCGATGAGTCAGGGTCTCTGGCCCTGGTGTTCCCGCCCTCCCCCCCCCCCCCCCACCGTTGTGAAGACAGAGGACACCAGGGTTCTCGTTCCCGCTTTGCCTCTGGTTCTGTGGTCCCTGACAAGGTGCTTCGGTCTTAGCTATGATTTGGGGATTATAGTCTCCATTCTCCCTACTTCTTAGGAGCGCTAATAATAGATACTAATAAAATGTGACAGAAGACCCCATGTATCAGGGGCTGCAGAACATGCTAGATCATCTCCATACTTGGAGACACCCTAACAACCAGATAATGGAAAATCATTTCTCTTTGGCTCTAGACTTTAGAATCTTTAGACCACTGGGGCACTGGGTGGATCTTAGATTTTCTAGTTCGGTGGATTTTTCAGAATTTTTTTAGCTACAAAGTCCTTTCTTCAAATGGAATCTTATGCTGAAGTTTAATATGTAGAACAGATAAAGCAGAGCAACTCCATTTTCAATGTCCTCTGTTGGGTTTCTTGAAATCTAGTTTGGAAACCCCCGGTATAGACCTGCTCCCCGTTCGCCAGATCGGGTTCTGAGGCATTCGCCCAGGGCCACGTGGCCAGAGGGACAGGGTGAGGCCTGGGTCACCCAACATCCAGGCCAGTGCCTTTCTCCCTAGACACCTACTTCTCTCAGTGGTCTAATCTTCTTATAATGTGTGGCTCAGGCAGACGTCGAATGAGTTTCTGCTATGTCCTTTTTAATTTATATCCTGCCTTCTTTCAGAAAGGCCTGGAGGCTGCTTTAAAAATGAGTTTGGATTCCCTGAGCACACACTGAAGGCAGAGGAGGGGGCTCAGGGATGTCCAGGCAGGTAGCGCTACCTGAGGATAAATTATTGGCCATGAATAATCCCCACCGAGATAATTGTGTTCATTCTTTTATCATAGGTGTGCCTCACAGGAAGGAAATTTGCTTTATTAGAATCTAAATTTATACCATCAACAATCGCATTACCCTCATAATTCCCTTTAAATAGCCCCTCGGTGCATGTGAAGTGTGCATTGATTCACACGGGCTCTTTCGGGATCCCAACCACTAAGTGGGGAGTGCAGACCGCGTGCGATTTTGAGGGACCTCTCAGAACCAGGACCAACACAGCCTATCTCATTCCATCTCCTCTTGCCCTCACAAGGTCGATGTTTTCATTTTACAGAAAATAATTAATCTTACAGTGCTTCTTGTGTGTCAGGTATTCATTAAATACTGTATATATCAAAATTCATTTCATCTTCCCACAACCCTAAGACGTGGGTGCATTGGTTTTCCCCGTTTTAAGGATGTGGAGACTGAGGTTAAGAAGTGCTTCCAAGATCACGCAGCGGGAAGTGTCGGAGCCTGGATTTGAGCCGGCAGGCTGACTTGAGCCTAGCTCTTCCCTGCTGCTACCTTACGTTGCCCCTTGGGTCAATGAACTTACTCAAGATCACAGTGCCAGTGAGTGGCAGGGCTGAGAGGAGACGCGGACGTTCTGGTCCGAGGCCATTTAGTGTCCTTTCTCTACTTCCCAGGTCCCTGTCTTTGTTGGGGGGCATATTTAGGGACGAAGCCCCCCCCCCCCCGCCACCTTACTTGTGGCCGTCTCTGCCAGCCTCGGGCTTCAGCGGGGGCCTGGCAGAGCAGGAAGCGCAGCTGGGAGGGTGGAGCGAGGCACAGCAGGAGGGAGCCGGGAGGCCTGCCCTCGCGTGCTCCTCACCACACCTGGAGCAATGGGGCTGGGTCTGAGGAGGGCCGGGGTCCCCTTCCCTCTCCTCCAGGTTGGCCCTGAAGGTGCTGTGCCTGGCACGGCGACAGTACTCCCTGCTCCAAGCGGCCAACCTGCTGACCCCCGACATGATCGCAGAGTTTGAGACCCTGCAGCAGCTGGTGCAAGAGGGAAAAGCTGAACCGGGAGCAAAGGCCTCAGGCGCACCTGGCCCGGCCAGGGAGGCACCTCGGGAGCCGTGTTCCGAGTCAGGTGAGTCTCGCCCCTGCTCTGTCTCTAGCAGTGCCCTCTCGAAGGCCCAGCTGGCACCCAGGGGCGGCTGGGGACCTCCGATGCTGGGTTGTGCTGGGGTACACAGGGCTCGCGGCCCACCTGTGGAGTTAGGGGCTCCCGCGTGGCTCCAGGGTCTCTCTCCCCAAATTCTCCAGATGCGCCTTCCTTCTGGCCAGTCCCGGATCTCCCTCAGCACCCGCCTTCTCTGTGCCCCAGATTCTCCAGGCTATTCTGGCCCCGTGACCCGGACCGTGGCAAGGCAACTGAGCGGCCTCATGCACACCCTGGGGGTCCTACCGGGGCCCGACCGCACCCCAGCCCAGGCATCCCGGCGGCCCACAGGGAAGAAGAGGAGGAGGAGACCAAGCCCGTCGCAGCCTGACAGCCCCCCAGCCCCGAAGCCGGGGACCAAGCGCCAGCGCCAGTCCTTCCTGCCCTGCCTGAGGAGGGGGTCCCTGCCTGAGGCTCAGCCCTCACTTGGGCCCACGCCCCCCAAAGCCCCCTCCTCGCTCTGCCACTCCCCTCGCGTCTGCCCAGCCACAGTCACCAAAAGCCGGGTGCCCCTGGGCCCCTCTGCTGTGCAGAACTGCTCCACCCCTCTGGCCCTGCCTGCTCGGGACCTCAACGCCACTTTTGATCTCTCAGAGGAGGCCCCCTCGAAGCCGAGTTTCCATGAATGTGTTGGCTGGGAGAATGCCCCCCAGGAGCTGAACAGGCTGGATCAGCCCTTCATCCCCAGGTGGGTGTCCCAGCCTCCCACCCAACCTCCCTCCCGGCCCTCCAGGCAGGGGCTCCCTGGGGTCAGCGAGGGACAGAGGTGTGCTGCCAAGAGGAATGGAAGCCGGCCTGACTCTCGGAGCTATGTTTGCTGTCTCCCTCCCTTCGGCCTGACCGGTGTCAGTCCCCAGGCCCAGGAGGGCTGCCCCTCTCAGGGGCCCTGCCTTGTCTGTCCACCTTCAAAGCCGCCAGCTCTGGGTGGTTTGTGGCATGCCCACGAGTGGCTAACGGGACCCACCCCACCTCGGGGAGGCTCAGCAGGAGCAGGAATAAGGAGGGGGGCTAGTCTTCTCTATTCCTCTGCACACTCACACCCGCTGGCCCAGTCTTAGTTTCACGTCCCACTGAGAAATGCATGTTTCTGCCATTTCCACCCCAGATTTTACCTTCCAGTCCAGCATCTGGAACTGGGAAGGGGATCCTTGGAAAACTTTATTCAGCATTTTTCGGTGAGAAGGTGAAGCTCTCACCTTCGCCTTCCACCCACCTGCCAGGGTAGGGGAACAGTGACCAGCTCAGGACAGTCCAAGGCGAAGAACAAACAGCAGACTGACCTTGTACTTGTGAGGCTGAGGGCAGCAGGCTGCCCCCCGCACCCCCTGCCCCTCCTACGTCCTGAACCACCTCTCGGTAACAAGCTCACAGCTAGGCAGGTGGAAGGGTCAAATTGTTTGAACTCCAGTTCCCTGAACGTTTCAGAAACTGACATGTGGATGTTCTCCCAGAACAGGCCTGTCACTCAGCTGTCAGCCCAGGCCAAGTGAGGCAGGGAGAGGAATCCACCTCTGAGTAGGAAAAAACCTCAGAGGTCATCTTGTCCAACCTCCGCACCCGCCAAGCTGGGGGCTGGAGGGAGGAGGTGCCCTTTTCTGGTTCCCTCCTGATCTGCCTTCCTTCACCTTCCTCCCTCCCGCAGTGGACCTGAGTCCCTGTTCACCATGAAAGGCCCCAAACCAACACCTTCCTTCCCTGGGACCTCAGCCCGCAAGAAGAGGCGAGCTGCCAGGTGAGGCTGGGGTGGTAGACCGGGAGAGACAGAATTTTCACCAGCGCAGTGGGCACTGAGCTAGCTACAGGCCTCGGCTATGTCTCTGGACCCCTGGGAACCGGTAGCAGGGGTCTCATGGGCAGGGCCAGCATCGGGTTCCCTGACTGAAGGAGGTTCCTTTGGCCCTCGCTAGTACAGGATTACACCAGAGGGAACGGTATCTCCCTTCTTCATTGAAAGGCTACAGGCTCCCTCTCCTTCAGGGGGACATTCGGTGTTCACTGGTTAAACTGGGGGACAGACCACTCACCCCTCACCTCTACTTCCCTCCCACACCCCACTGAGCTCTCTCCCCACTGCTTCTCCTGCCCTCAGATATGGCCTTGGTGCTTAGCCTCGCCCTGCTCTCAAGGCTTAGTATCCAGCTGTACCCCCTACCCCGACCTGTATCCCCAGGCACGGCTGTGACCTTCCTACCGTCCATCCTTCCTTCCCTCCCTCAGTTCCTCAGTCTCCCGCTCACTGGGAGTGGCCCGAGGCCGCAGCCGCATCGCGCGCCTCCCCAGCAGTACCTTGAAGAGACCAGCTGGGCCCCTCGCGATCCCAGGTGACTGGCACTGGGGACCGGGATGGTCGGGGCCCTGGTGGCAGATGAAGACGGGAAGTCGGAGGGGACAGGGTGGGCCAAGACCCAGGTGAAAGGAGGGCCTGGGGTATTACCCAGCATCGCAGGGACCCTGATGAGAGAGGTGGGGGCGGGGAGCCGCAGGACCGAGCCTCACTGTCTTCCTGCCTGCCTGCCCCAGCCAACTGGCCTGCAGAGCCCCCTTCCAGTCCCCGCTGCCCTGGCAACCAGCAGGAACTGATGGGGATTAGGAGAGCCCTGTCATCTGGGAGCTGTGTCGCCAAAGTGTCCTGACCCACCGGCGCCTCTTGGTCCCCAGAACCGCCTGCACCAGGGGCCCTGACCTGCCTTCCTCCGCTCGGAGCAGTTAATGCCAACGCCCTCTTCCTTTATTAACATTCGTCGCCAGCCATTCATCCTGATACCTGCCCTCTTTATCAATCTCTTGTTATATTCAGCTTCTCAGCATGTATATATTCATCTCGAGGGGTAACATTTTGAAGGTGCAACCACTGGGGCGCCTGGGTGGCTCCGTCGTTTAAGTGTCTGCCTTCAGCTCAGGTCGTGATCCTGGGGTCCTGGGATCGAGCCCCACGTGGGGCTCTCCGCTCAGCAGAGAACCTGCTTCTCCCTCTCCCTCTGCCTGCCACTCCCCCTGCTTGTGCTCTTTCCTTCTGTGTCCAATAAATAAATAAAATCTTTTTAAAAATAAAGAAAAGAAAAAAAATAAAGGTGCAGCCATCATACCCCTCCCCCCCCCAGTTCACAACACTCTCCATGAAAACAGGTGGCTCTGGGGGTCTTTGCTCCCCACCTCCCATCTGACAGAGAGCTCTGTGCACTCATGGCCTCTGTGCAGTAGGGAAGGGATGGGGATGTGGCAGGGGCTCCCAGCTCGACTCTCCCTGGTTGATGAGAGAGGGAGGCACCTTCAGCCTCATCCCTGCGGCCTGGAGCAGGGGCCCCAGCCCCAGGCCACCATCCTGGTGATGATACAGATGATAGTAGTGTCTTGATTTCCAAATGAAGACAGCTTTATTGTTTCTGCCCTATTGTGAACAGGATGCATACTCCGTGTAAAAAGAAGTATAAAGAAGAAAGGGACATTCAGCTTTAAGGCTCCCACCTGGATGTGAGCATGGTTAATCTTGGGTTTCTATTCTCTGACCCTTTATTTCTGCATATATACATATATATGTACATGTAGATATAGATATATTTTTTATTATAATGATTAATAAACCATCTCCAACCTCAGTGTATGTGTCTTTCTGTGTACCTACGCGGGATAGCAACACCTCCCCACTCTTCCAGACTTCAAGAAACTTCTGAGTATAGAAAACGTCCCCCACTGCCTCCTCCCAGGGCCTTAGGCTGGGGCCTAAGGGGTGAGCCCTGCTCTTTACTCTGCGGCCCCATCTTCCCCTAAGGGCCTCTGTTCCTGAGCGGGTGAAGAAGCCATCACACTGACAGGCCTGCTCCATCCTTCTGCGGCCTTGGGCGTAAGTTGCTGTCAGAGACGACAGTGTCGAGGGGCCCTGGGTCTCAGGTGAGGCCCTAGGCTAAGCCCGGACCACTGGAACCTTGCGTAGTCTTCCCGCAGCTCTGGAAGCCCCACTCCCACCCTGGTTCAGTTCGTGGCTTTGCACCCGTTCGGATTGTGAGGGTTCAACCCAAGTTTACCTCTGTCTCTCTAGGAAGGTGCAGCTGGCTGAATCAGTAGTGTCAACAGGATGATGGGAGTCTGTGTTTAACTTGCTTCAGAAAACAAACATGTTAAAGGCATTTAGCAGTGTGTGTAAGTGTGTGTAAGCAGTGTGTAAATAACGCTGCTAGTTTCAAATGAGTCCTCGCTGTGCTGGGGGAGCAGCTTCCCCCTCTACCTAGTGAGCCCTGCCCCATCCAGTTTTGCCTCCTTTTTGGAGGAGGAGAGAGAAGAACACCCAAGAGGACCCCTGGGTCCCTCCCTGCTGCAGGCAGCGCACAAAACTTCGCGACCCTACAAGGTATAACGAGGAGAGAGACTCGAGAAGGTTCACGGAACACATCCAGGGTTAGACAGCAAGTGGCGGTGCCAGGATTCAGACCAAGGTCTGGTTCTTCACGTGACACCGAGCTGCTTCCCTTTAGAAGCGAACAGGCATCTTTTCTTTCCGCGTGCCTGGGGTTCCCGCCTCTCCAATTAGTCTTAATGAGTTGTTTTTTTTTTTCCCCCGGTGCGCCGTGATTCCCACAGAAGCCGCTACAGCCTCCCATCTGTAGCCCCCAGCGGCCTGGCGTGGTGCCTTGACCTTCGGAGGCCTCGCCGAGCGCTGGTCGGATTCAAATTGAATAACTTGCCCATTTCCTGGGGCGCTCACATACATTATCTCATTTGATGGTCACCATCACCCCTGCAAGCACCGAGGCAGCAGGCACAGGGCAAGGTGGCTGGTAACGAGGGCCAAAAGGGCAAGCCTCGCGCAATGGGGTCCGTTGCACGAGGCAGAATTCGCCTAGGCTGGGGGCATCTTGCCAGTGGCAGGGGTCACTCTTGACAAGGCTGTTCTGCAACCGGCCATTGGCTCAGCAAACATCTGTGGCTCCGTGGTGCAAAATGTGCTCTCGGGTGACCCATTAAATGTACAAAGACTCTGCCAATGGAGTTAAGGACGTGTGGCTCCTGCCCTCAATCACAGGAGGTCAGGCTGCAAGTGCTCGCTGCATGGTGTCCTGCAGGCCGGCAGGCAGCCTGGCTGGCCCCAGCTTCACAGCGAGCTGACAGGGGCTGAGGGGGCCGCGAGCCGACAGCCAGCTCCCAGCTGACCTCTGTGGGCAGCGACGAGGCTCTGAGATTGGATTGTTCTTACATAAAGAGAGTCATCCCCCACCCACTGCAGGCCCGGCCTGATCTAAGGCCCCTCTTCCTGCTTCATCCGGCCTCTCCTACCTTGGGGGGTCTGCGCAGAGCCCCTCACTCCACGTCTGGGAGTTCAGAAGTACTCTCTTCCCAGGCCCTTTGCGCTCACCTCCTTGCCCACCTCTGGCCCGAAGCTTGTGTCTGGACCCTACCCTGGAGTCCAAAGTCCTGCCCAGTTCAGAGAACCAGACTCAGTGCCAGGAGCTGCAGACACGGAGAACAAGACACTGTCCCTTCATGTGGGGAGTCGGGACAGAGGCTGTCCCTGTCACCTGAGGGTAAGCCCAAACCTCCTTTGGTGTTGGGACCTGTCAAGGGCAAGGGGACTGGGCTCTCCCTTCTGGGTCCTCCCACGCTCAGCCATCAGCTCTGTCTCCCGCCCCCCCGCCAGGGGACTCTCACCACATGGGGTGCCCCTTGGCCGCTGCTAGCTCAGGAGTCCTCCCTCTCACCCCCCTGCTCGTCTAGAGTTTTCCCAGGAATGTCCCTCTGGCTCTTAGCTAAGTTTGGGGGATGGTGGGTCCCAGATGAAATCTAGTTCGTGCTTGTCTTCCCCTCCTCCATGGTTCTTACATCTTTTTTTTTTTTTAGATTATTTATTTATTTATTTGACAGAGAGAGAGAGACACAGCGAGAGCAGGAACACAAGCAGGGGGAGTGGGAGAGGGAGAAGCAGGCTTCCCGCGGAGCAGGGAGCCCGACGCGGGGCTCGATCCCAGGACCCCGGGATCATGACCTGAGCCGAAGGCAGACGCTTAACGACTGAGCCACCCAGACGCCCTCCCCTCCTCCACGGTTCTTTTGTGAAGAGGGATCTCAGAGGGCTTGGGATGGAGGCTGTGGGGGGAGAAAGGGACCAGAGCCATGTCATGGGGCCTGGAGACCATGGCTGTGGTTTCCGGTTCTCCAGAAACATTCCCCCCAGCTCGCCCGCAGCCTTGCCACCCCTGTTCCCTGGCTCATCCTGTCCATTTGGAGGACCACTGGATTGGAAATAACAGGCTGCCCGCCAGCCCTCTCCTCCCACCAGGGACACATCTGCCCCCCCCCCCCACCCTCCCAGAGGGATGCAGTCAGGCAGGGAGAAGGAGGGGAGCAGAGAACAGAACAGATCAGGGAAAGCATTTAAAAAGCAGGTCTCAGGGTTAGAGGCTGGAAAGTAGGGGGCAGGCTGGAGCGCCCAGGAGGGCGGGGAGAGGGGGGTTGGAGAGAAAGGGCCTGCGCTTCTTAACCCCAATGAAGCAGCCTGGCCCCTGGGTGTGTGAAGGTAGGAGAAGGCCAGGAAGGAGGAAGGGGAAAGAGTCTGGGGGTTCATCTAGGAACCCTTCCACAGCCACAGGAGCTGGGCTCTTCTCACCAGGGGCTGCCTCGGCACCAGCTGACAGATGAGAGGAGAGGGAACCGGCCCTGGCCTCAGGCAGCCCTCCTCCGCGCTGAGACGGGGAGAGAGCCCCTGCCCTCAAGGGGCTCCTATCTGACAGCGAACCATGGGTGCTCGCATCAGGGAGCTCCCACAGAAGAGAGGGTGTCCTGGGGGACCCTGTCCTTAGGGAGACTCCATTCTGATGGGAGGACATAGGTCGTAACATCAGGAAGTCCCTCTCCATGGGGGCCCTTCTCCTGGGGAAGCCTCAGGCTGAGGGGCAGGAGGGACCCCCTCCCACGGGACATGATAACACACCAAGAGCTTCTCAAACCGATGGAGCTTTGGGCCTCAAGTCTGCCGCTGGGGAAGGGCAAGGATGGAGGGACAGAGCCCCAGGGGGAGTCAGGGAGGTGAGAAAGCAGGCTGGGAAACAGGCTCTACTCTGAGTCTCCTCCGGGGCACGCAGAGATGACTCACGCGTGGTCCCTGGCAGACCCAGCTAGTGGTCTGGGGGCAAACGGTGCCGCCTCCCACCCTCTCTCCCCTGGCTGCTGCCCCCTGTGTCCTGTCCACACTCCCAGGTAACTGTCCTGGGGAGGTTCCTATACGCTGTCCCCTGCCCGCCCCCAGCGGGGTCAACAAGACACAGCAGCGCCCCCCCCCCCCCCCCCCCCCGAGGCAGGCCCAGCTCCTGCCCCTCCAGGCCCAGGCCATCGCTAACACAGATTAGGTAAAGCACCGGGTGGGTATTGTTAAACGGAAGCTGTGATTTGTCGAGCAGCTGCTGTGTCTGGCTTTCCCTGAATTTATCCTCTCTGCTACCTTGGACCTAAGTGTCGTGAGTCCCCATTTTACAGGTGTGCAAATGGAGACTCAGAGAAGTTCCTGAAGTCGTCTAAGATCCTGTATCTATTGAATGGCCGTGGCCCCTCTCTCCTCTAGAGGGCACTGTCAGAGCAGTCTGAAGCAACTCCAGAGCATACATGAGGTGATCCCTCTGGGGGATAGAAATCCGGGTTTTAGAAAGCCTGCCTGCCGCTGTGAGACCCGCTCTGTCCCCTCTGCGGGACCCTGCGGCCGCTCGGAGCTGGGCAGCTGAGCACTGCCATCTAGTGGCCACCAGGGCCCGGTTCCCTTGCTCAGGGAGGGGGCCCACGTGGGGTGGATGGACTCAGTGGTAGCCAAGGAGTCCAAGGGAGAGTCCCAACTTCTCCTCATCCCACCGGCGCATGCGGACCAACATGCTGCGCCAGGCACTGGGAACGGGGCCGGGGCACAAGGGGAGCCAGTGGGCAGCAGTCTAGTGGCTTGAATTAGAGACTGGCAAATTTAGAAAATGCTGGGCACCCTTGTGTGTGCGTTGAGGCCAGGTGTGGTACTGATCTGTCCCAGGAGGCAGGAGGGCATCCTGGCGGATTCTGACACGGGGGCGGGGCGTGGAGGTGGGAGACCATCTTGTCTCCACCTCGGCTTGAAGTGGGGCATGGCTTGGCTGAAGGCCCTTCGGAGAGGCATCAGGCATCCTCTCCCCAAGGCCGGCAGCTTTCTGCTGTCCATGCAGAAGTCAGTCTAGGGATTGGCTTGAGGCTTTGGACATTGAGGCCCTTAGATTAGGGAAGCAGGAGAGGAGGGACCACAGAGATGGGGCCTGAGCCAGGCCAGGAGGATGGGAGTAGTCGTGGAGGCTGGGAGCTGCATCTGCCTGAAGCAACTGTGCAGCATAGTGTGATCTAGAACAGAGGGGGGGGGGGGGGACAACTGTGTGTCTAACAATAGGGCTTGGGTAAATTAATGCATACAGTGGAAAACCATGCAGCTGTTAAAATGATGATGTAGATAAATATTTATTGATATGGAAAGATGTTCACAACATATTGCTGACTGGAAAAAACAAATTACAAAATAATTTGTGCAGCATGAGGCCACTTGTAAAAAAAAATGAACATATATATGGAGGGAAATCTGGTAGTGTTTATCTCCAGGTGGTGAAATCATGGCTAATTAAATTTTTTCGTTTTGCTTATCTATATTTTCTGATTTTTCTACAGCGAATGTGTCATACAAAATAATGAAAGTTTGGCAAACAACCACGACCATGTCTATCTACCTCTCCGGTTCTTGTGTGGACATCTTTGGATAGTTAAGGGCTGAGTGTGGGGAATGGGTCTAGGGTCTGATGGAGGTTGAGGATGGAGCCAAGGAGCCTGGGTGACACAGGTCCGGGGAGGTGGCTGAAGGGGGTGAAGGGGGGACCTCTCTCTGCTGCTGCTGAAATAAGCCTGGGTGACACACACAGAGGGACCAGTCACTGAGCCTCACTGACAAGCCCTTCCTGCTCTCGTTCCATCTCTCCCGCCCCACCCCCCAGACTGCTTTACCCTCATTTCAACTAGATTTCACTGGAACAAAGAGAGAAGGCCGTACATTGTGACTTTCCCGGCAAGCTAGAAGGACAGCCACTCCTAGTCACAGAGAGTAATTGGGATGAGGGTTTGTCCCATCTTTTTCTCCTTTTAATGCCCCCTGACTTTCCCAGTTCCTCCACCCATAGCAGGATCAAAAGTCATGGGGTATCCCCTCCCCAAGAGTCCCCTCCCCATGTTACTGCTCAGGTCCAGGGTCAAGCGTGGCTGAAGACTTCGAGACCCTCACCTTCCCTCTCTTGCTGGGACTCACCAGGGAAAACCTCGGCAGGCAGCTGATAACATGCCCAAATGGAGTGCGTCTCCCCAGCGTGGGGTAAGAGGCATTGCCCCGTCTGGAGCTCAGGGGTGAAGCTGGCTCTGGGAGCTGGGGAGGGGGCAAGCAGCCAGGCCTTGTCTGCAGAGCCAGAGACCTGGCAGTGCCGGGCGGGCCGCACCCCCCCCCGGGCCTTCCCCTTGTGCCCACTGCATGACTCACCTTGGCACAGACACAATGGTCAGGGGTGGGCACAGAGCCTGCCCCCCACTGCACCCCGGCCCCCTCAGAGGCTTCCGAGAAGCTCTTTGAGCTGGGGGCTTGGGCTGTACTCTGCCTAATAGCCTGGCATCTTGGGATAAAAACAGCACAGCCCCCCAGGGGCTGCCCTCTCCGTGTGGCGCCCTGACCAGTGGTGGAAAACAAGGCTCTATTCAGCAAGTGTCCAGGAGAAGGGGATCAGAGGCCCAAGCATGGGCAGCAGGGGGGGTGGGGAGATGAGGGCTTCCCAGAAGTCCAAGGACACAGATGGGTGAGGGGCCTGGGTGAGGTTCTGGCCCCCCGTGGAACCAGAACAGAAGGGTGGATGGATCTGAAGGGTCAGGCCCCAGGACGCCTGGCCCTGGGCTCCTAGTATGGACCCAGTGGCTCCCGGGTTCCCACACTGACTCATCCCCAGAGGCCTTTCCGTCCTCTCAGCCTGATGTGTGGGAACTCAAAGGAGATAAATCTCCAGTGTGAAAGTGAGGTGAGGGGTGGCCGGGAAAACAGGGTGATGCGGGAACAAAGATGGGAGCCAGGACAGCCAGCGCATCCATAATTGCTTTTGTGTGGCTGTCAAGGCCCGGCTCCAGACCGGGGTGCAGAGAGGCTGGGCAAGGGGCAAGCGAGCCCCCTGGGACTGAGGCAGGGGCTTAACTGGGGTCCAGGGAGAAGGCCAGGGAGTGCGGCGCCTGCCCCTCTTTCTCCCTCAAAGCTTCCATGTTCCTTCCTTCATCCTCCCCCGCCTCCCTGCTAGACAGAGGCCTCAACTGACCCTCTAGACAAAGGGCTGGTGTCCAGTTGCAGCCCACAGCCCCAGACCTCCAGGGAAGGGGGAGAAAGCAGGAATGCAGGACGCCCATGTTCAGAGGGGAAGAGTCCAACAGTCTGCTGGGAATGCGGCTCAGCAGGAAACTGCAACGTGGGCTGGAACACGTTTGTTCTTTGCAAGTTCCCAGCACTTAGCAGGCACTCGAAGGAAGAGTGCTGCGATGGGCTCTAAGAGGTGGAAAGCAGGTCAGAGGTCATCTGATCCAGACCTTTCCTGGGGAAAGGGCCTCCCTGCCCAGTGGTCAGGGCCGCAGAGGGAGCATCCAGCCCCAGGCACCAGGAGGGTCTCTGTCTGTGGCCAGACTGGGGCTGGCAGGCCCGGGAGGCCCTGCCTCTGGGCACGGTGACCTCGGTGGGGTGAGAAGGGCTCTCCCCATGGCCGAGCTGTGGCCCGGCCCCTCCCCCTCAGGCCATGCCAGGGGGCGTTGCCCGGGGCGGCTGGGGCAGCGCCAGGCCGGCCCACGCCTCCATAAAGCCCTCACTTCCCAGGAGCGGCCGGAGTCTGGCCAGCATGGAGAGGAGACGGGTCACCTCAGCGGCTCGCCGCTCCTACAGCTCCTCCTCGGACGTGCTCGGGGGAGGCCTGGTCTCCGGCCGCCGCCTGGGCCCGGGCCCGGGCACCCGCCTCTCCCTGGCCAGGATGCCGCTTCTTCTCCCAGCCCGGGTGGACTTCTCGCTGGCCGGGGCCCTCAACACCGGCTTCAAGGAGACGCGGGCCAGTGAGCGGGCAGAGATGATGGAGCTCAACGACCGCTTTGCCAGCTACATCGAGAAGGTGCGCTTCCTGGAGCAGCAGAACAAGGCGCTGGCTGCGGAGCTGAACCAGCTGCGGGCCAAGGAGCCCACCAAGCTGGCCGATGTCTACCAGGCTGAGCTGCGTGAGCTAAGGCTGCGGCTCGACCAGCTCACAGCCAGCAGCGCCCGGCTCGAGGTGGAGAGAGACAATCTGACGCAGGACCTGGGCACCCTGAGGCAGAAGTGAGGAGGGGGCCCGGGGAGAGGGGCCTCATGAACAGGGAAGATGCCCGATGCCCCCCACCCCCACCCCCGGCCCAGCGGGAGTGCCGCAGACCCGCAAGGATGTCAGGCAGGGGGTTTTGCCTCCATGATCCTTGGCTCCTCTGTTTCCCCATCTCTGGGAGGGGAGGGCTGTCCTTGCTCCCCAAGATGATGGGAGGGACTGGGAGGAGCCCAGAGTCTCAGGGATCTGAATCCCGAAGACCTCTGGCCAAGGAGCCAGCGTACTCTCAGCACGTCCCCGTTGGGGAGAGCTGTGCGGGAAGAGTCAGGGACCCCGCAGGCAGGGTCTTCGCGTTTCATTCACTGCAGGGCCTGGTGGCCTTTTGGGTCCGTAGAGAGGAGGAATGGGAAGAGAAGATTGGTGGGCAGTAGGAGGACTGGGCTCCCAGGGGAAAGGAGGTGCGGGAAAGAGCAGGCCCGGCTTCGGGAACACAGATGATGCTCCCTGTTACCAGCTTATGACCCTGGTCAAGCCACTTCAGCCTGCAGAGCTGTGAAGCAGAGATTCTAATAAAACCCATTTCCAAAGGTCAGGGGAAACCCCAGGGACGGGTGTTTTGCTGAGCTGGCAGGGCACGCACGTGTGTGTGTGTGTGTGTGTGCGTGTGTGTGCCCTCAAGTGCAGGAGGATGAGTGTGTTTGTGGATGCCATGCAGCAGTGAGTGTATGTTGGTGAAAGCACCTGTGTGAGTAGGAACAGGGGACCAGCCTTGATAAAGCACCTTAGTAATGAGTTAAAGCAGAGGTCCTTGTCTGCTCACCCTCCTGGCCAAGGCTCTGTCTGAGACCCTATGCCCTTCACTCCTCCTGCCATTCCACTGGTCCTGGGGGTGGGGATTCTCTCTGGCAGCCACCTCCAGGGAGATTGGGGGGCAGGGGTCCAAGATCCTCAGAAGAGCCTGGACCCAGGAATGTGTCCCCCTACCCCAGGCTCCAGGATGAAACCAACCTGAGGCTGGAGGCTGAGAACAACCTGGCCACCTATCGACAGGTCAGGGAGGTGGAGGGGAGGGGGAGGGATGGGGGGGTAAAGGGTTGATGGCAGGTCACACAAATAGCCCCCAAGCCCAGCCCTCCAGAACAAGTGCTGCTCTCCCCCGCCACAGAAGGAGGGATCAGACAAGGCTAGGGAGCGGGGAGGAGGAGTCTGGGGTCAGAGCAGCCTTTTGCCCCTCCTTGCTCCAGGAGGCAGATGAAGCCACCCTAGCCCGTCTGGATCTGGAGAGGAAGATTGAGTCTCTAGGGGAGGAAATCCGGTTTTTGAGGAAGATCCACGAGGAGGTAAGGCCAACATAGAGACTGGAATGGATAGAGACAGAGAGCCTGAGATTGAGAAATACTCACAGACAGAGAGAAAGAAAATGAGAGAGAGAGACTGAGGGAGACAGACATAGAGACAACAGAGCATCCTCAGTCCCTGGTGAAATTCATACAGACACACACCACTTACTAAGCATTATAACAGACCTTGTTGCCTCATTTTTTATTTCACTACAGTCTTGTGAGATAGGGACCCTCCCAGTATGATCTCCCAGTATGATCTCTGTGAAACAAAGGACACCGAAGCCCAGCCAGCTTAAAGAACTTGCTAAGGTCACATAGTTCGTCTCTCTGACATCACCCCCACTGCCATCTGTCTCCATTTAAATGAGAGCCCTTCATTTTAAAAAGATACCACTGAGCTCTCTGACTTCAGATTATGGATTCAGAGTCCATGATGCCAAGGAACCTGGGAACCCATAGACACACCCACACCACGGGGACTCGGTCACTCTCCCACAAGAACACAGGCACGCATTCAGTGCTCCTGCCTGGCCGAACCTGGGAGGAGGACACCATGAGGCCCCCAAACGACCCTCTGCTCCCCTAGCCTGGGCCATGCCACTTCCTCTAACTAGAACTGCCCCATTTCCCTTAGCCAACGTCAGCGTCCAAGGGGCAGGCCGACCAGGGCAGAATACTGTGGGGAAACCCCAGTGGCAGCCCGGGCCCCCGGTCCTGGCATCGCCTTCTCTCATCTTGCCCAGGAGGTGCAGGAGCTCCAGGAGCAGCTAGCCCAGCAGCAGGTCCACGTGGAGCTGGATGTGGCCAAGCCCGACCTCACGGCGGCCCTGAGAGAGATCCGCACGCAGTACGAGGCCATGGCGTCCAGCAACATGCATGAGGCCGAGGAGTGGTACCGGTCCAAGGTAGCCCTGACTGTGGGCCAGCCTGCCTCCTCTGGGCAGCCCTACTGGCTCCATACAAGAGAATTGGGGAACAAGGGTGGAGGAAGCTGGGAGAGGATCCTCTCTGGGTGATTGACCTTCACCAGAGAAACGAGGTGGCTTGCCCAGGGTCACACAGACACCATTACTGCCAATGAGTATTTCTTTCTTTCTTTCTTTCTTTCTTTTTAAGATTTTATTTATTTATTTTAGAGAGATAGAGAGAGAGAGAGAGAGAGAGAGCATGAGCAGGGGGAGGAGCCGAGGGGGAGGGAGATGGAGGGGGAAAAATCTCAAGCAGACTCCATGCTGAGCATGGAGCCCCATGCAGGGCTCAATCTCACCACCCTGAGCTCATGACCTGAGCTGAAACCAAGAGTCAGACACTTAACCAACTGAGCCACCCAGGCGTCCCTCCGATAAGTACTTCTTATTACTATTATTATCATTATTATTGTTACTATTACTGTTATTATTAGCCAACATTGATGTGTGCCAGGCCCTGTGCTTTACATGCATTATCTATCTTACTCACTGTGAAGAAAGTACTATTCTTTGACAGATGAGAGAACTGAAGTCCAGAGAGGTTAACCAGTTTGCCCAAACTCACACAGTTCCTAAATGGTAGAGCCGGATGTCTAATCCCAGCCGTTGCACTTCCTGATGCTTCTGCTGTTTGTGTCCCGGGTTACCGAGCACCCACTGCATGCCAGCACTGCCAAGGATCCAGAGACCTGTCCCACCAAGGAGACGTGATGTGCACCCAAATACATTGTCTAGAGAGAACATTGCTGGGCAGGGTTTATATAGATGTAATGTGGGGGACCGGGAGAGTATCGTAGAAGGGAGGGCTAGGGGCTTGTGGGCTAGGTGGGACTGGCAGCCAAAGAACATGAAGAGAAGAGGGAAGGGGCATTTGGGGTGCAAGAAAGCACAGGGCAAGGGCCCTGAGATGCCAGCCCAGGGGCCGAGCTGAGGAGCAAGAGTGGCAGAAGCTGGTCATGGCTCTGAGCAGGTCAAGCCCGGATGGAGCCACGAGAGCGTCACTGCAAGCTGGTGGAGAGAGCACGATTAGAACCCAGGGTACTGCTCACCAGAACCCCCTGGCCACGGTGCTGGAGGTCAGGGTTCAGTCTCCTGGATAGAGCTGCCAGTGCAGAAGATTCTGGATTCTGTGGCAAACGCCATTTGGTCCTTCATTCCCTGCCCAGGCACTGTGCTAGGTGCTGGAGACGTGGCAGGGGCCTTCTGTGCCCTCTGCCCATGGGTCACAGTCGCTGGGAATAATCCCACCCAGGGCCAGAGTCCTGGGCAGACCTGGACACCAAGCCCGGGGTCCTGCCCATCTCCCTGAGTTCCCAGAGACCCATCAGCCCACACGGCTCCAGAGAGGTGCGGCCCAGCCACCCCTGAGCGTAGGGCCCTCTCACCCCTAGTTTGCGGACCTGAACGACGCAGCCGCCCGCAACGCCGAGCTGCTCCGCCAGGCCAAGCATGAGGCCAACGACTACCGGCGCCAGCTGCAGGCCTTGACCTGCGACCTGGAGTCCTTGCGCGGCACGGTGAGCGCGGGCGGGGCCGCAGCGGGGCGGAAGCGGGTGCGCGCGAGCTGGAGCCCCCGGGGGACACGCAAGCCGGGGACGGGGACCGGCACTGCGGGCGGGGGCTCTGAAAAGTTACTTGGAGGCCGGGGACAGGCCGGGGGGTGGGGGGAGGGCGGGCAGTGTGACCCCTCCCCGAGGCACCTGCCGGCTCCACCCTACAGAACGAGTCCCTGGAGAGGCAGATGCGGGAGCAGGAGGAGCGGCACGCGCGGGAGGCGGCGAGTTACCAGGAGGCACTAGCTCGGCTGGAGGAGGAGGGGCAGAGCCTCAAAGACGAGATGGCCCGCCACCTGCAGGAGTACCAGGACCTGCTAAACGTCAAGCTGGCCCTGGACATCGAGATCGCCACCTACAGGAAGCTGCTGGAGGGCGAGGAGAACCGGTGAGCTGCCACCGCGGCCCTGGGGAGTCCTCCCTGCTGCCCCTCCCCGGAGTCTCCTTGCTCCCTTCAGGGACTGTCATATTCAGCTTGTGTCCTGCCCTCTCCTATCCCAGTGCTCAGCACAGTGCTCGCCCAACACCCAGTAGGTGTTCAATAAACGTTTGGTGAATAAATGAATGGATTCGATTCAAGCAATGTTGATGAGGTCGCAGAGCGAGGACTTGGGTCACCCCCCCAAACTAAGAGGCTCACTCCCCACCCTCCCAATGAAGATTGGACTTCTTTTCCCCTGACCCGTCTCTTTGGTCTTGGAACTTTCTTCACCACTTCCTCCTCCCCTCTGCCTTCCTCCAGTCCTCCAAGCTTTCAAATAGAGATGCTCCCCTGGCGGACAACACCCAAGCCCCTTGCAGACTCTTGGAGCCTCAGGGAGCGTGTTGGCTGCTGGAGAAAGCCAAGAGATGGGCCTTGAGGCTGTCAGGATAACCCCCTGGACCAGGGCCTGGCCCCGGGGATGTCCCTGGGCTGCCCGGTCACTCTTCTGCCTTTGCTGTCTTTCAGCATCACCATTCCCGTGCAGACCTTCTCCAACCTGCAGATCCGAGGTCAGTAGAGCAGGGCTTTGTGGGCAGGGTGTTGGATTCCTGCCCTCTCCCCCAGGTGGGCTGCTACTCTGGCCTGGGGCCGAGGACCAGGGCAAAGGGGTCCGGTCCAGGGATCGCCTTGGGGACCATAATTCACTGCAGAGCTTCCAGCCAGAACACAGCAGCCCAGGGCATTCCAGGTGGGGCTTGCGGCTGCTCCTGCCCTGCTCTGCCCTGTGCCCCCTTCCCTAACCTTGCACCCCCTCCTATAGCAGAACTGGGTGAAGATCTCAACCTCTGCCCTGTCCACAGAGCCCTGATCAAGCTCAGCCCATCTGAGTGTTTTATGTTTTTGTGTTTTTTTTAACTGCTTGTCACTACAGGGGGCAAACGCACCAAAGAAGGGGAAAGTCACAAGGTCACAAGACATCTCAAAAGCCTCACAATACAAGTTATACCAATACAGGCTCACCAGATTGTAAATGGAGCCCCGCCGGCTCTCGGTTAGCAGCCTGCCTCTCAGACTCTCAGACACAGTGCTTTTCTCAGCTTGGCAGAGAGTGAGCCTCACCAAGCCTGTTTTCCCTGCCCTCCTGGGCTCCTTCCTCCCAGGTTTCCCTAAAGGGCCAAGCTTGTGTCATTTTCCCAGCGACCTCAGTGCCCAGCCCAGGACCTGGCACAGGGTAAATGTAGGTTAAACTAGCAGAGCTGGTTGGTATTCAAAGTGATGTGTCCTCTGGTGCTCAGCTGAGAGGCTATGGGGCCCCTGGGCGAATGCCAGCCTCCACCTCACCTCCTCCCCGTCACTGGGAGGGCCCCTCGGGGCTTGCCGTGCCTGGTGGCCAGGTTCTCTGCTCAATTCGTCTGTCCCCGAGGCTCCACGGCTCAGCTCAGTGCTGATTCAGCCCAGAGGATTATTTCCCCCTGGACTGCAGCTCTTGTAGTGAATAAAGTTTTATGCTCCCTGCTCTTAATTTTAAATATTAGTGAGTGTGACATGTTACATTTCTCTCTCGGGGGGGGGGGGGGAACTAAATTACTTCTGACTTGGATGTGGCCCTCAAATGCTTCTTATCTAAGGGGGGAAAAAACAAAACCTTCTTCTGCTCTAGAAATTTAGGAACATGAGCTATACATGTCCTGGGGCTAGTTCAGCATCAGAAGTTTAACCAGGCAGAGCAGGTTGAGGTAATACTGCCAAGTGCCAAACAGTAAAGGGTCAGTAGAGCCCAGAGAAGTGGCAGAGAGAAGTAAGGGAGGGGCAGGGGAACAGGAAAGGGACCCACGTGTATTGGGCACTCATATGTGCTAGGCACTTAACATGTATTATTTCAGTGAACTGACTCCTTGCTCCCACCTAGAGAAGTAAACACCATCATCCCCATTTTGCAGATAGGAAACTGAAGCTGGGAGAGGTAAATTAACTTGCCCACAGCCTTGTGGCTGAGCTGAGACTCGAGCTCTGGCCTGCCTGATTTCAAAGCCCATGTGCTCCTTCCTCGGCACATCGCTGGGGTGTCAGAAAGCCAGGGACCAGGCGAGAGCTTGCAGAGGGACTGAAATGCAGCCAGGCCAGGAAAGTGAGCAAAGCACTGGATGGAGCAGCCAGGCCTTACCTAGCACCATGGGGACTTGGGGGGCTCCAGCCCCTTTGAAAGAGCCTAGGTCCTCTCTGCCTAGTTGGATAGACTTTCAATCCCTATGACTGTGGGTTTCATGGGGAAGCTGGGGGTGGGGAATGATGTTTAGTGGCCCAGGAGCCAACAGGAGGCCTCCTGTCCCCGTGCCTGCAGAAACTAGCCTGGACACCAAGTCCGTGTCAGAGGGCCACCTCAAGAGAAACATCGTGGTAAAGACCGTGGAGATGCGGGACGGAGAGGTAAGGAGAGCAGACCTGAGATTCTGGCCCTGGCAGAATTGAGACCAGGCTTTGGAAGAAAGCCTAAACTGCACATAGAAGGTTCTCAATCACTCGGAAGAGCTTCCCAGGGAGGCTCTGGAAGAGGGGAAGGAACCTGGATGTAATTCAACTCCCTATCCCCTCCGCTGGCAGTTCCAGGGAGACTGGGTGCCCAGGCCACTGGGTGGAGTCCTGATTTGGACTTTCTCCCTGTCTCACCCTCAGACGCAGGTGCCCCCAGCACCAGGCCTGGGGAGAGAGAGAAAGAAAATTAAAGTTAGTAGCTTTCACTCCCAACTTTCAATTTCCGGCTTGATAAAAGGAACCTGCTGGAGGAATAGGAAGGGGGGATTTGGCATAAGCCCTCCCTGTCACACCCGCGACACTACTAGCTAATCTTACCACATCAGCTCGCCAGGTGCCAGGCCCCGCGCTAAATGCTTACGAGTGTTACCTCATTTCCTGGCAGCTTCTTGAGGGGGAGTGCTGGTTGCTCCCATAGAGAAGAAAGACCTGGGAAGGCTGGGGACTTCTCCAAAGTTGTAGGGCCTTGAAGTGGTGGGCCTGATATCTGTGTGAGTCCCTAACTATTGCGCTGTGCACTTCTGTGCCCCCTGCAGGTCATAAAGGAATCCAAGCAGGAGCACAAGGACGTGATGTGAGGCAGGACCCTCCAGGTGGCCCCTGTCCCACAGTGTGAGGGGCCTGAGCAGATGGGATTGTTGCCCCTCTTCTGATGGTGGACTCCCCCAGACCCGAGTTCCCACTCACCCCGGCTGCTCCCCTCGTCCCTCCACCTCTACACCAGCTTGCTGCCCTAGGCTCCGTGGGTACCAGACCTGCCAGACAGCACCCACCCTACACCCAGTAACTCCAACTAACAAGGCACTTACCCCAAAGGGGCGGCCTGGAGGGGCATGGCCAGCAGCTTGGGTTAGAACTGGGAGGAAGGAGAGAAGTTGGGGAGGGCCAAGGACCCAAAAAATTGCCCTCCTCGACATCCCTAACCCCCACTGTCATGGCAACTATTGCCAGAGCTGGGGGTCCCTGGGGGTAACTGGGAAGTGGGCCTTGGGGTTTCGTCAGGCTGCTGGCGGACAACCAAGACTCTGAGACAGGAACCCCCACAGGCAAGGTAGTCCTGGCCAGAGGTGTCTTCTTCTAGACTGACCCCGAGCAGTCTGAGAGCGGGTGGGGACATCCTGCCACTTGGAGTGGTGCCCAGACAGAATGCCTGGCCTGCCCAGATCCCAGAGGGGCCCTCTGAGTGACGATTCAAATGTCTCAGTCCCACAGAGCTGACATGTGGGCACGCTGTGGGCATGCCATGGGCATGTGGGAGCTTGATTCTCAGCACTTGCGGGATCTATAGTGTAAGTGGAGAGGGAATGGGTGCTGGGAAGGAGTAGAGGGGAGCTGCCTGGCCCCTAGGTTGGCTACAGAGAGGTCAAGCCCAGGAGTCGACCCTCCATAAGGCTGGAGGGGAGGCAGGTGGAGATGGTAGGGGAGGCAGTTGGGATGATGCTAGACATCAGAGTTGGGGGTTGTGGGCAACCAGGTACACCTGGCCTCTGGGTCATGGGGAATCAAGGAAGTGACTCATCCTCTTGAAGATGCTCAAACAGGAGAGAGAGGCAGCCGTCCCCGGGGGCAGGGCACACTTTGTCCCATGCTAAAGGCCCCTTCCTTGCTGCATAATCCCTCCACCCAGGCGTCGGAGCTACTGTAGCTGCTGCCTCGAGACCCCAGCAAACACTGCTGGGCGAAGCCACCCCCATTCATCTGACACTCTCCACCCTACAGTGACCTGCTGCTTTCCCCTAACCAAGGGCCCTTGTGGTTCTCCTCTTACTCAAATACAAAGTGTACGCTCATTTTGTAGGTAGTACTCTAGTTTATCATTCGGGAAATGGAGGCATGAGCAGAGTGAAGGCTCTGGTTTGTGCTCTGCTTTCCATGGGAAGACTGTGGGGGGCAGGCACAGGACTATCTGTGCCCAGAAGTAGGGCTGAAAGGGCCCACTCCAGGGTACCCCTCGCCGTTCTAAGGCCAGAGAAGTGAGAGTCCCTCCCTCTTTCCAAGACCTGGTGCCCTTTCCCCCACTCCCTCCTGCCACCCACTGCTGCTAACCTTCAGAGCACCACTGCAGCCTTTACTCACTAAGGTAAATAAAGACAATGGCCGTGGCCTTTCCCAGAGTGGACTCTGATCTGTTCAGGAGAGGCTGGGGCTGGGGGAGAGGGCAGGAAACGGCCTGGGACAAGACTCAACTTGCTTCTTCTCGCTGATCATCTTGGGACCCCAAGCCCCCCAGCAAACTCCAACTCCAACCCTGCTCCACATGGCAGCCCCCGTGCCCCCCGGCCCTTCTTCTCACCCAGTTCCCAGCCCTGGGGAAAGCCCTGACCTTGACCTCACTTCCCCCTCCCATTTCCCCTGTTCTAGTCTTTACCTTTATTCCCAAACCGGCCATTCCAGAGACGAGGACATATACTAGGCTCCTCTACTCCCCCTTCCTCTCCCGGCTGCCCCCCATTTCAACCAGTGCCCACTTGGCAATCCCCCAAGGCAAGAAAAGAAAGCACCTCAAACACTGTTCCAACATCAAAAAGGTCATTTGATGAATATTAGGTTCACTTCTTCCTTCTCTGAGCATGAGGTTGGAAGATGCGCACTCTGGCTGCTTCGGTACTGGCCCCAGTCCCCCATCTCCTGCCCGCCTCAGGCTGCTCCACCCGCCAGGAGCAGGTTATAAGTAACAGGTCTGTCCACACACACACCCCCCACTTGCCACACAGCCCAGCCCGGGATGCCCACCCAGAGGCATCCGGTGTCATCTAACAAACACATCTGAGCGCAACTGGTCTTCCGAGCGGGGGGGGGGGGGGGAGGCGGGCGGCTAGGGGGAGAATTTGGGGCAACAGCGAAATAAGTAACAGCAGCACCGGCAGAGGTGAATGGTGATAAAGACCGCCGTGATGAACAGGTAGCCCACCAGGGTGAGCTCCACGGCGGAGCGAGTCTCAGGGTCCGAGAACGAGGCCCGGTAGCGGCCCCAAGACATGACACCCAGCCGCAAGCCGGCGACGCGCACCCCCTGCCGCCAGCAATAGTAGATGCCCCGGTCACTCAGCTGGGTGAAGCGGATGTGGAGGTGGTTGCCGTGGTCGATGAACACCCTCATGGACCTGTTGACGCCCCTCAGGTACTGCGTGCGGTACAAGTACTGGCGGTCCTTGTCCCAGGCCACGGCGTGCTCTGGCCGGGCCCCGGGACAGGAGATAATGAGTCCGTGGCCGAGCCTCTGCTGGTGGTACTGGATGGGCACCTGAGGCAACCAGGGCCGGCTGCCCACCTTGGACACATAGCTGAGGATGGCCATCACGCCCTCGTGAACCTTCTTCTCACACGGCACCACGCAGCTCTGGACCAGTAGTTCGGGGGTGTGCTCCCTGGCCTGGGCCCGAAGCTTCCTGGGCACGGCCTGCGAGCCGCAGGACACCACCTCCGGCAGCGTCTTGCGGTAGCGGGGGGAGAGACCCGGGCTCTGCAGGTAGCACAGGCCGATGCGCCACTGCTCTCCTCGGACCCCGCAGCGGTCGCAAGGGGTCCACTCCCAGAAGGTGGTGAAGATGTGGAGGCTCCCGTGGTGCTCATCGGCAAAGGGCTCCTGGCCCTGGTCCTTGAAGGTGGCCACCATTCCCTCGCCGCTCTGGATGTCCACATCGTAGGCATAAAAGTAGTCCCCCTTGCGGGTGCCACAAAAATACAAGCCCGAGTCCTCGGGCTGGGCCCGGAAAACCAACAGGCTGAACATGCGGATGCTGAAGCGAACCAGCATGTCGCTGCCCGCGCGCACCTGGGACTCCTCTGTCAGCACCCGCCCATCGAAGTCCGTCAGCACTTTGGTGTGGCTGCTACCCAGGTGCTTCTGATAGTACCAGACCACGGCAGACACCTCCTCGGGCTTGCAGTGGCAGGGAAGTTCGAAGCTCATGTCTGCCAGGTAGGCTGCATTGTCAAACATCAGAAAGGCTGGGCAGGGGGTCCTCTGAAAAATGTTCTCCTTCTCCACAATTTCGAAGGCCTGGAGACTCCCCCACACCCACAGGAGCAAAGTGGTGTGGGCCAGGTTCATGCCTGCAAGAGGCAATGGTCAGAGGGGGCGGGGCAAAACCAAGGCACTCAAGGCTTCACGGGGCTTCTAGAGATCACTGCCAAGAGCAGGTATCTATAGGAGAAAGGACTGAGCAGCCAGAAGAGAAGCAAGAATCTGCAGAGGACACGGCCAAAGGCAAGGCAATTTATTCCCACCTGATGTAGAAGATGCCCTTCTCACGCTCCAGACGTTATCTTGAGGGAAAGACCATTCTAGAACCTGGCCCTCTCTCTCCTTTCTAGAACACTGGCACTCACCCAAGAATGGGTCAGGGGAAACCGGAATGAGAAGCAAGGGCACAGGTGCTAGAACAGGAAAATCTCTGCCTTCCTGCTTCAGGTCCTGCCTGCCCGCTTGGTGGAAAGGTCTTCCCTTTGGTTAATCCGGGAGTTGAAGAAGACCCACCTGCCTGCACATCTGGCCATCTGAAGCCTGGGAGGCTGGCCAGACCCAAGCTGATGGCTTGGGGCTTTCCCAGACACAAACTGCCCAGGAATTCAGCCCCTGAGGAAAATACTACACCTCAATGAGGTAGCATCTGATTATTTGTCAATTAAATATGCATTCATTGATTTGGAGTATTCTTGTTAAGAGCTATGGAGATCAGTATTTGTTTAACATGGAAGACTGATGATTTTTCTTATTTATTTATTTATTTATTTATTTATTTATTTATTTATTTTTGAGTAGAGGCTTTAACTGGTAATAGCCAGCATTTGGTTGGGTACACACTCGTCTCTCAGGGCCACGGGCTAGAGGCTTGGCAGACTCTGAGGGTGGGAAGCAAAACTCAAGTTCTTGGGCCCTTGACCATTCTGTTGATCTACACAGTTCAGAATATTGAGCAACCTAGGTGGCTGGAGAAGTGGGGAAGATTCGATTCTTGCATACGTTCTGCCAACTCCAGGTTGAGAAGGGAATTAGGTGTGGGCTTCTCATGACAGTCCTGCAGAGCCCCCAGGACAACAAGCAAAAAATGCCTCCAGTGGCCACGGGGGGGCCTCTGAAGGTAAATGGTCCTGTCAATCCACCTTGTACAGCCCTAGCAGCTCTTGCAGGAGCCTCTCCTCCTCCTGGATCCCACCAGGCTGCTCCTCCAGACCCCGCTCCTTCTGGCTCAGCCCCTCCTTTGTGGGTCTGGGAGCACTCGTGGCTTGCAGCTTCTGAAACAGGCCTCTGCAGCTCTCTCTCTCCGCACGGCTCAGCAGGCTCAGGTTCAGGGTGAAGCGCCCGGTGCTGGCCAGGCTGTGCAGGATCCCTAGCACCACCAACCGGTCGGCTGGCCTCACATGATCCGCCAGTGCCACCAGCAGCTCCCCTAGAAGTCCAAACCCCACGTCCGTCCGGAAGAGGTGACCCAGCTTTGGACCTCCGAGCCGCAGCAGGGCCTGGTAGCGCTCTGGCCCGCTCTGCAAGTGCCGCCGCCAATCACGGTAGAACTCTGCAGAGGTCTCAGGCTGGAAAAGTGTTTTCTCCTGGATCACAAGGAAGGAAAGAAAGTCCCGAGCTCTTCCAGCTGCTCTGCGGCAGGAAGAGAGTGACGGTGACGGGAGCCTGTGGGTTTTCATCTTAGCTCTAGTGTTGCTTTCGGAGCACTAGGTAGGCTGTGGTCCCTGTGGGCCTGGTTTTCAGATCAGGGAACTGGGAATGGGACAGGGAGGGAGGGCCCCAAGGAACCCAGGCCATGATTTGAGAATCTCAGTTGCACTAGGATTTTCCCACTGATGAATGTGCACATATGTGCACTGCTCTATGAGAGTAAGTCAGGGGATGACTGGAAACCTCAGGAAGAGAGAAAGGAATTCAAGGTGAGTGTTAGAAATCTGACAGGCTGGGTCTCTCTCCCAATGCTGCCACAGTATCATTACACTATATGCCATATAACCTGGGGGCAGAGCAGCTCAAATCTGATCTGGGAGTGCAAGCCAACGGACTGAGTGAAGAAGACCTGTCTAGCCCACCTTCCTGACTGGTTCTGCCCAGCTTAACTCACTCTCACCGTCTGCTGGTTGCTTTTCTCTCTGGGATTGGAGGCAGAAACCTGCCTCTTGTCAGTTTAACATGAGAAAGAAGGAAGAAGTATGTGTCGTAAGAAGACAGGGTTGGAGGTTTAGGGCAGAGACTCCGACGGGGCTGAAGAGGCTGGGCCTCACCTACCTGGGAGATTTCAGTGGTCTCGTCCTGAGAGGTCCCCGTCTGAGTAGTGTGACAGTTCCAGGCCACAGCCCTCCTCCCTCCTGTCCTGGCCTCCCGCTCCAGTGGCTTCAGATGTGATGCAAGGACAATACTCCTGCAGGCAAAGGACAGGGATCGGAGGATAGACTTCACGCTCTCTGCGGATGTGAGGTGGCTGCACTTTGCATGATCGAGGCGAAACCTACCAGCAAGTCAATATGACAATAATAACAGCAACAATGGCTGACGGCTTTTGAGCACTTCCCATGTACCAGACACTGTGCTCAAAATCTTACATGGAACAATTTCTTTAATCGTAACAATAGTCACTCTCTTTTACAGATGAGGACTAGAGGTTCCGAGAGGTTAAATAACTTGCATAAGATCACACAGGTAGCAGAAGGTAGGGCCAGGACTGAGCCCAGAATTGCCTGACTTCAAAGCACATGCTCTTATCCGCTACAGTCCACCATAACAGGAGGGTCTGAGAAAAACTGCATTAAGCTGAAAAAAAAGAAAGAAATTGCATTAAGCCAACCTGAACTCCTCGTAGGAGGCCACCTTCTGCTCCACGGCCCGTAACTTGGCAGCATTCTCCCGTTTGTATTTCTCATCAGCACTGAGTGCAGCCTGCAGCTCTTTCTCCAAAGCCTTGAAGTCAATGATGTCTTTCCTCTCCATGGTCTGTTTCTAGGAAGGCAAAGGAAATGGACGTCACTGGAGGATCAATATCAGGGAGGAGGATGTGTCTGCCTTCTTTGCCAGCCTACAGAACGACCCCAAAGCGCTCTGGATATCTTTCTACTTATCTTGCAGGGTGTTACAACAATCTAGTTCTCTATAGAGGGGAGCTGAGTTGCACAGTGAGGACTTGCTTAAGACTTGTCACTGAAAATAGAACACAGAGTCTGACTTTCAGTTTGGAGCCCTGTCTTTTTTTTTTTATGTTATGTTAATCACCATACATTACATCATTAGTTTTTGATGTAGTGTTCCATGATTCATTGTTTGCGTATAACACCCTGCGCTCCATGCAGAATGTGCCCTCTTTAATACCCATCACCATGGAGTCCTGTCTTAATTTTGTTCTCTACCTCTAAAAGTATTTTAATTCTGGTGCTTCTGCTGAGGAGACATTTGGATCTCAGAATCCAGTCCCTTCACTCTTTCATATGGGTTCACTCTATAGCGAGTGACAGAGGACCTCCCACAAACGCAGAGCTATTGTTAACTATACTTCTGAGTCCAGGAATAAAATTTCACCCATCATTCAGTGTTTTCAATGGGGAATGATACTTTTCACCCAAACCAGATGCAATGACTGAGTAGGAAATCAAGCAGAAGTGGCAGAGGAAGGGGTTCAGGGATCTCTGTTCCCAAATCCCTCCGTGCAGACCAGGGCTGGAGCACAGGTCTGTAGGTACTCGAGCAACCTCTTTAGCTCTGCCACTGTACTTCTGCAGCCTCTGCGTATGTGAGGCTGATTGATCCGTTCAACAGGGAACTCATCTATATGGGTTCTAGTAGTGGCTCTGGCATTTACTTGCTGTGAGACCTCTCTGAACCTCAGACTTGTGGTGCGTTGACCTAGATTTTGTGGTGGTGTCATCATCAACAGCCCTAGGGCAGGGAAGCAGGAGGTCTGCGACCAACCCCACAGCCCTTTCCCTCCACCCCAGCGTGGGTAAACTGAACACCGAGAAAGGGGCGGGGCAGGCCAGGAACTTAACTCAGGTGTCTCGGCTCCTGTCCAGTTCTATGCCCTCCCCAGTCATTGAAGAGAGAGGACAACTAACCCTTCCGCTCCCCAGCCCTTCACCCCAGGACCTCAGGCCTAGGCTTCCTTGCTTTCTTTGGGAATACTCAGATACTCCGGAACCGCACAGCTCAGCGTAGAGGAGCGGTGGTTGCTCAGCAACTGCTCCAACAGCCTGACCACGTGATCGTCCAGAAAGGCCCCCCCCCCCCTTTCAGGGTGGCTCCGAGGCGCCTGACCAGATTCATGCCTCCTCCGGCCTTAGTCTCTTTGGAGCAACCCACGCCTTGGTTTGGGGGCTCTCGACTCCACGTGGCTGGTTCCTGGGTCCGCGGCCGGCATTCCTCCTAGCCGGTCCTCAGGCAGAGGGCTGTCCTCGGGGCAGAAACGCGACGGCAGCGTCGGCGGGGTCCTTCCGGACGGCGGGCGCAGCGGTGCGGCGGCGTGGGGCGGAAGCGCGGTCTCGGGCGGCGGACTAGGAGCTTTAGGCTGAGCGGGCGACAGGTGAGCTGGCGCGGGTCAACGGCAGGAGAAAGTTGCTGGGATGGGAAATTAAATAATGTCAAATCTGGAAGAGACGTTGTAGGTTTTCTGCCCCCTTTCACTTTACAGATGGGTAAACTGAAGGGTGGAGCGGGAAAGGGAATGAAAGATGGCCCCCTCTCCCACAGCACATACCTCGATTCCGGGATTCCCTCAGTGTCGACCATCCGTAAAATTCCTTCCCTGGGCGAGGGTCGTTGTCTTACTCCCTCTTCCATCTGTGCCTTCTTCATCCCTTCTCTACTAAGCTTACTCCGTCATTATTCTGTATTCGTTTGGGAGCCTGCGTTATAGCGGGAAGCTACAATGAGGTTTGGCCACTAGTTTTGTGCAACTGTGGGCAAGTCTTCTACCTTCTCTGTGCCTTGTAGGAGTTATTCACTCATCATTCAACAAATAGTTATCGAGGTCTTGTTTTGTGCCAGCACAGTTCTACGTGGGGAAAAAAAAAAAAAAGTCTTAACACTGTAGATGGGGAGATGATAGTGAAAGTGACGTGAATAGATATATGTGAGCGAGAGACTAGTACTACCAATAAAGTAATAATAAAACAGTGAAAGTGGGGATTGGAGAGTGTGTGTAGGGAGGACTGTTTTAGAGTGACATTCTCAGAGGTGACATTTTATTTTGTTTTATTTTTAAATATTTTATGTATTTGACAGAGACAGCAAGAGAGGGAACACAAGCAGGGGGAGTGGGAGCGGGAGAAGCAGGCCTCCCGCCAAGCAGGGAGCCTGATGCGGGGCTTGATGCCGGGACCCTGAGATCATGACCTGAGCCCAAGGCAGACGCTTAACGACTAAGCCACCCAGGCGCCCCAACAGAGGTGACCTTTTAGTAGGGACCTGAGTGAAATGAAGGAACAAGGTATAAATATCCAAGGGAAGAGCATTTCAGAAGAGAATTTCAAGTATAAAGGCCCTGGAGCAGAAATGAGCTTGATTTGTTCCGCGAGCAGCCTTTTATAAAAATGTGTGCAGGCACTTCATGGATCTTGGGGGAGTGAAATGAGCACAGATGTGATAACTCTTAGGAAATAAAAAGAATATGCATATGAAAGTTTCCATTGTAATTTACATTTAATTACAAGTCCCTGGAGTCCTTTACTTGAGATGAATACCACTATCTCAAAATAAAATATTCCATTCTGTTAACATTGCGTTCCTGCTATGTTGGGCATTGGCAGGAAGGCACAAGGAACACAGGGTTCCTGTATTCAAGAAGAGCCAAAAAATAATGCTTGCTGACATTTATTGAGCCAGTGACTTTGATAAATTGTTTACAGAGACTGTTTTGTTTAAATCTCATAACTTCACACAATGGGGATTACTCCATTTTCCAGTTGAGGATATAGATTTGGAGAAGTGAAGTAACTAACCTGAAAGTACCTAGTTAGTAAGTGACAAAGTTAGGATTCAGATGTAGGCCTTTCAACCCCAGAGCCCTAACCCTTACACCACCTCTGGTTTGTTGTTTATTACTTATAAACTGTAGGGTTGTTGGGGAGGGTAATTAGTAGTTAACTGCCATTCAAGGCAGAGTTAAATGCTGATTAAGGTACAAAAGGCTATAGGAGTGTAGGGGAGTGAGAAATTGAGGATCTAGAAAAGCTTGAAGGAGGTGCCATTTGAATTGTTACTTTGAATAGAATTTCAGTAATTGAAGTGGAGAAAACCACGGAATACTTATTAATTACAAAGAGAAAACAAGAACTTTACATTGGAAAAGCCTGGCAGACACCACCATAATCAAGTAATTAAATGAACGTCACCACTAATGGGACAGATTAAAATCTTGTACCACCTGATAGGAGATGTACTGAAAAGAACACCGCATTGCTTCTGAGAGATTCCTGCTAAAAATGCAAAACCTGACTCCAGTCATGAGGAGACACCAGATATACCCAAATTAAGGGACATTATACAAAAATTAATCGCCTGTAATCTTCAAAAGCATCAGGTCGTAAAAGTCAAGGAGAGACTGAGGAGCCGTTCTTAAGTGCAGGAGACTAAACACGTGACCGTTAAATGCAAACATGTGATTCTGGATTGGATCCTTTGCTGCGCAGGACATTATTAGGATAGTTTGTTCTAGGGGCGCCTGGGTGGCTCTGTTGGTTAAGTATCCAACTCTTGATCTCAGCTCAGGTCTTGATCTCAGGGTCATGAGTTCAAGCCTGGCATTGAGCTCCACGCTGAGCGTGCAGAGCCTACTTAAAAAAAAAAAAAAAAAGTACAGTTTGTTTTAATAATGGAGGTCTGTGGATTAGGTGGTAGTAATGTGTCACTATTAATTTTCTGATTTTGATTGTCATACTGTAGTCATGTGGGAAAATGTCCTTGTTTGTAGGAATCACACACACTAAAGCAGGGGTTGACAAACTTGCTATCAAGGGCCAGATAGTAAATATTTTAGGCTTTGTGGGTCATATGGTCTCAGAACTACTCAAGTTTGTTACAGTGTGAAAGCAGCCACAGACATTATAAATGAATGAGCCTGGCTGTGTTCCAATAAAGCTGTTTTTATAGACACTGAAATTTGAATTTTATATAATTTGCACATATCATGAAATATTCTTTTGATATTTTTCAACTATTTAAAAATGTAAAAGACAAAAAAAAATGTAAAAGACATTTCTAGCTTGGGGGCTGTATGAGAACAGGCAGCAGGCCAGGTTAGCCCCAGGCCGTAGTTTGCCAGCTCCTGCATTCAAGTATTAGGAGGTGATGAAGCACTGTGTCAGCAACTTATCCTCGAGTAATTTAGGAAAAAGAAAAATATTTGTGCTACTTTGCAACTCTCTGGTATTTTAAGTTAAAATTTTTTTAGTATAATAAGAGTGGGAGAAGAGAATGTAAGCAGTGAGGAGGAGCAGTCAGCAGTCCTGAGAGGAGATGTGTTGAAGGGGATATGGTCAACCATAAGGTTAGAAATGTGGGGCCGTGTTGTGGAGGCCTTGGTTACCTCGCTAGACTCTAACACCTCTTTTCCTTGAATTTTAGCATCATGGATACTGACTTGTATGATGAGTTTGGGAATTATATTGGACCAGAGCTTGATTCTGATGAAGATGATGATGAATTGGGCAGAGAGACCAAAGATCTTGATGAGGTAAAACAAATATATTACTGTTTTCATCTCTCTCTTTAAAAAAATGGGGGGGGGGGGGCAGTGAATCCTCTGTGCTCCCATAATATTCTGTGTATATCTCTCACATTGCACCTTTTAAATATATGACTTGTTGGGGTCTTATGCTGCCCCTAAGAAAGCTTAGCTACTGAATTTCCAAAAGGGGATATAAAGTAGTTTCATGGGTGGGGTGGTGTTATAATACGAACTCTGGTTTATCTGGTAGTAGCTCTCCTTCCATTTACCTGAAGTTCTTTTTTTTTTTTTTTTTTAAGATTTTTATTTATTTATTTGACAGAGACACAGCGAGAGAGGGAACACAAGCAGGGGGAGTGGGAGAGGGAGAAGCAGGCTTCCCACCGAGCAGGGAGCCCGATGCGGGGCTCGATCCCAGGACCCCAGGATCATGACCTGAGCCGAAGGCAGACGCTTAACAACTGAGCCACCCAGGCGCCCCTACCTGAAGTTCTTTTTGACGGTTATGAGTAATAGGAACTTAGAAAAGGTGGTCAGTTTTTCCAAGTGCAGCTGCACTGCAACTTCCTCATAAGCTTAGGTTTTGAAAAGTGAATTAAAGCAATAGAAAGGGAAGATACAGGGGCGCCTGGGTGGCTCAGTCACCTAAACGTTTACCTTTGGCTCAGGTCATGGTCCCAGGGTCCTGGGATGGAGCCCCATGTCGGGCTCCCTGCTCAGCGGGGAGTCTGTTTCTCCCTCTGCGCTCCCCCCCCCACTTATGCTCACACTCTCTCTCTAATAAAAAAAAAAAAGGAGGGGGGAGGTACAGATTCTTATGACTCCCTTCAGGAGAGCTATGGAGGATGGGTCCAGAGTGGTCTGAGGCTTGCAAAAGACATCAACGGTGGCTTTCATGTGTTAGCAATGTCCAGAACAAGATGAACAAGAGGTGGATGGGCCCACTGCTTATTGATGGAGGTGTGATATTAACAGGACGGCGGGAAAGCAGAACAGTCTATCTGCTCCATTAGGGAAAATGTGCTTCAAATTGGAAAAAACAGAATAAACACTGGAAGAAGAAAATTGAAGCCTTCTAGGTGAGGTGAAAAGAGAGCATCTTGCAGTTTTAGGTGTGTTCAAGTCTTCGGGTTCAGATGAATTATTTCCTGGGTCGGTGTGGTAGGGGAGACCTGGCAGAGGGAAGCCGAGAGAGCCATTGTGGCCATCTTTAATGAACTGGGGAATGGCTGTGGTGCTAGCAAGTGAATCAGGCAACTTTTCTACTTTTCAAAGATGAAGATAATGGCACTATGTTTCAGAAACTACCAGCTAGTATGTGTGATGTACATCCACGGTAAAAATGATGGAAGGAATTTTAAAACAAATGATTGTTAAACTCAGGAAGCTCATGTGAGTTTTATAAAAATGATTTTCTCGATATGATTACTAGATTGAAATATAGGTCAGGGCTATGCTGTAGGTGTTTTCATTTTATAAGCAATTTGTGAATATATTCTTATGCAGATCAAATAGAAAGTCTTCTTGGTCCTTATTCCATTTCACTTTTCCTAAGGTAATCATTGTAACTCATGTTGTCCCTGTGGAAAGAATAGGGGTTGGGTCATAATCACGGTAGGAGAGGTCACAGCTGATAGAACAGTGAGACCCAAAGAGTGTTGATTAATGGATCACCACCAGAGGTGACATGCCCCAGGCATCATGCTTGGTCCCATTCTTTTCAACCTTTTGTTTTGTTTTGTTTTCAAGATTTTATTTATTTGACTGAGAGAGACAAAGCGAGAGAAGGAACACAGCAGGGGGAGTGGGAGAGGGAGAAGCAGGTTTCCCCGCTGAGCAGGGAGCCCGATGCGGGGCTTGATCCCAGGACCCTGGAATCATGACCTGAGCCGAAGGCAGATGCTTAACAACTGAGCCACCCAGGTGCCCCTCTTTTCAAACTTTTTATCAATGGCGTAGGTGAAGATAGAGAAGGGAAGTTTATAAAATTCACACATGACATAAGCTAACACACTGGATAAGGGATTCTAAATTCAGAGTGATCTCAACATACTTGAATTCCAGGCTAAGTAAATAAAGAAATTCATTCATTAAGTATTTGTAATCACTTATATTTTTTTAAAATATTTTATTTATTTATTTGAGAGAGAGAGCATGGGGGGGAGGGTCAGAGGGAGAAGCAGACTCCCTGCAGAGCAGGGAGCCTGACGTGGGACTCGATCCCAAGACTCCGGGATCATGACCTGAGCCGAAGGCAGTCGCTTAACCAACTGAGCCACCCAGGCGCCCCTCACTTATATTTGTAATCACTGACTATTTCCAAGGAATCATGATACAGAGAGAGCCAAGGCACTATCCCTGCCCTCCAGGAACCTACTGTTCACCAGGGGAGATGAAGTACAAAAAAATATAGTATGAAGCAGGGAAGGGCAAGTGCCATTTAGATTATTTTATCATCTTTTTTTTTTTTTTTTAAGATTTTATTTTTAAGTAATCTCCACACCCAACGTGGGACTCAAACTCACAATCCTGAGTCAAGAGTTGTGTGCTCCACCAACTCAACCAGTCAGGTGCCCCATTCAGATCATTTCAACTTAGTAATATAGTAATAATTAATAAGGGGGGATCATTTCTGGCTGGGATGACCGAGAAGGGTATCTGAGGAAGTGACATTCATAGTGGAGCCGAAGACTGACTAGGCATCTATAGGGATAGGAAGTGGAGTGATTAATGGTTGCCTTCATTTTGGGGCATGGAATTGGGGAGTGATGGCCAAAGGGTACAGGGTTTCTTTTTGGGGTGACAATCTGACATCGTTTGTGGTGATGGTTGCACAGCTCTGAATATACTAAAAACCACTGAATTGTGCATTGAAAATGGGTGAACTATGTGAAGTGTGAATTCTATTTCACTAAAGCTGTTAGAAGTCCTTTAAAGCAGAAGGACCACTTAGGCCCTGTGTGAACATTTTCACCTCAGTACCGAGTGTTGAGTTCATCCCACTCTGGTTCATGCTCCTCGGTATTGTTGCTTGTGCAGGGCTCTGCTCTTGTTTAATTAACTTACTAATTCCTTTGTATCTCTTTCTCATGCTATTACTGTAGTAATTGTAGCATGTGCATGTGAATTTTTGTATGGGCTACAAAATGTGAATGGTTGCATTATTAATGTAAATACTGTAAATAGTAGTGGCTTGTCTGCATCATTCTGCTTCTCACTTTTGCCACCCCGCATTGTGGTAAGTGTTGTGGTTTAGGATCCACCTCTGGTGCTGTGTGTCTGGTCTGGCTTCTGACTGCTGCTCAGTAATCCCTGGTGTGCATTACTTTCTTATCAATGGGCACCAGGGTGACCTGCCACCAGCCTCCCCTCAGACAGATAACGTTGTGGTGGATAATCGCAGATATGTCCCTCCCGCACCATGTGAAGATGTCTTTGAGTTATATTCCCAAAAGCAGAGTTGCTGATCACAGGATCATGTACATACTGAATGTGTTTATACTTAGTTAAGGGGTTTTTACTAAGTGCAGTCAGATTGCTCCTCCACTTACCAGCACTAGTCCATAACGCCTCCCAGCAGAATGAGAGTTCCTGTAGCCTCCCAGTCCACACGGAAGATTTGCATGCACAGATTTTTTTATTTTTACCTTTTTTTAAGATTTTATTTATTTGAGAGAGAAAGATAGGGAGAGAGCCTGAGCAGCGGGGAGAGGGAGAAGCAGGCTCCCTGCCAAGCAGGGACTCAATCCCAGGACCCTGGGATCACAACCCGAGCCGAAGACAGACACTTAACTGACTGAGCCAGCCAGGCATCCAGCACAGAAAAAGATTTTATTTATTTGATAATGCAATATATGTTAAGAAAAAAAAAGATAGCAGGAGGGGAAGAATGAAGGGGAGTAAATCGGAGGGGGAGACGAACCATGAGAGACGATGGACTCTGAAAAACAAACTGAGGGTTCTAGAGGGGAGGGGGTGGGGGGATGGGTTAGCCTGGTGATCGGTATTAAAGAGGGCATGTTCTGCGTGGAGCACTGGGTGTTATGCACAAACAATGAATCATGAACACTACATCAAAAACTAATGATGTAATGTGTGGTGATTAACAAAACAATAAAAAATTTTAAAAAAAGATTTATTTGAGAGAGAGCAAAAGCAAGAGAGGTCACAAAGGGAGAGGGAGAAGCAGACTCACCGCCAAGCAGAGAGCCCGATGCAGGGCCTGATCCCAGGACCCTGAGATCATGACCTGAGCCGAAGGCAGATGCCCAACCGACTGAGCCACCCAGGTGCCCCTAAAAACATTTTTTATTGAAGTATATAATAGTAAAGAGATGTGTAGGATTTTGATAATGGAGACAGGAGAGAAGGAAGGACATTCTCGAAAGGAGTGCAGTGAGCAGGGGCCCAGAGGTAGCATGTTAAGAGGAAATGATTCCTCCTCCCAATTGCCAAAGCGCAGTCCCTGGAGGACGGCTGTAGGGGTGAAGCACAGAGGAGGGACCAGACCCTAAGGCGTCGAGTGGAGAACCGGGAGGAAGGGGTAACACGATCAAAGCAAGATGCTGGGACCCTTCCTTTAGTGAAGGGAGAGTCAGGAGGCCAGGAGCACATCACAGTGAGGGTGCACAGGTGTGGAGTTAGAGGGGGAGAAATTGGGGTGGGTGGGATGATTAGCAGGACACTGGTTATTAACAGATGAATAGAAATGAGGAAAAGATGCTTGCATAGTTTTATTTTAGACTTCTCAAGTTTGAGTTACCAACACAACCAGCTAGAAATAATTACAGGTACTTGGAAATTAGTACATAAAATCCTACAGTTAGATGCAAAATGCATTCAGCAGTATGGGGCAGGAGGAAACTGGCTTGATAGCTGTTTTGGGGCGCGTGAGAAGGGTATATACGGCTACCCAAAGAGCTGACGTAATGTTAGACGGCGTTAATTGAAGAAGAGCGTAAGGATGGTAGGAGGTAGCCAGTCAGCACACCACTGGAGGGTTTTTTGTTCTTTTTAAGAAAGCATTTGACATGCTGGGATTTGTGTGAAGGAAAACGGGCTCCCACCAGTACCTCTACCTGCCTCCCTGCGTCGGTGCCATATGCCTTCCCTCCCGTTCTTAGGGATGGTTTGTTCGTGTTGTTATCTACTAGAAACTAGGTCCCCCCCTTCTCACCTGCACGAGGCCAGCACCCCAGCAGTCCGCCCCCATCCCCCCGCTCCTGTGTCAGTTTTCGCTCTGCTAGATCATCCCCGTCAGCATACAGACATGCTGGTATTTCTCTGAATTCATCCCATTACTCTGCTTCCCACTGCAGCATGCCTCAGAACAGTTTTTGATACTTGCTGTCTCCACATCCTCTCAGACCCATTTTCTCTCAAGCCCGTTTCTGTCCTCTGCCTCTCCCGTTCCACAGCACCGCTGACCTCAGCCCAAGGCCCCGTCCTCCGCTTACTTGACGGGTCTGCAGCCTCTGACCGACCTGGCTGATCACTCCCTCCTTAAAATCTCCTCTTCCATTGGCTTCCATGGAACCCCCTGGTTTTCCTTCTCCTCACTGGCCCATTCCTTCTCCATCTTTGCTGCTGGGGCCTCCTCATCTCCCTGACCTCTAAGTGTCAACAGACCCCAAGGCTCTGTTCCTCATACCTCTTCTCTTAGTACACTCACTCCCTGGTGATCTCATCCACTCTATCAGATGCATTCTGTTCACAAAGGACTCTCAAACTTCTATGCTGTTCTCCTCATCCTGGCTTCCTTGCTAATCCTCTTGGCCCAGGTCCTTCGCATTTGTTGTTCCAGTCAACTAGAATGCTCTTCCTCAGCCATTTGTAGAGCTTCTCTCTTCCTTCAGAGTTTTACTCAAATGTCATCACCTCTTTTTTTTTCCATTGCTATATTATCAATACTAGAGCAGCGTCTGGTACACAGTAAGTGCCCGGGAAGTATTTGTTGAGGGGCGCCTGCGTGTCACAGTCGGTTAAGCTCTGACTCTTGGGTTTTGGCTCAGGTCATGATCTCACAAGTGATCTCAGCGTTGTGAGATTGAGCCCCTTGTCAGGCTTCACACGGAGTCTGCTTCAGACTATCTCTCCTCCTCCCTTTGCCCCTCCCCCTGCTCGCTTATCCTCACTCACTCTCTCTCAAATAAATAAATCTTTTTTTTTTTTAAAGGTATTTGGGGTGCCTGGGTAGCTCAGTCGGTTTAAGTGTCCAACTCTTGATCTTAGCTCAGTCGTTAAGCGTCTGCCTTCGGCTCAGGTCATGATCCCAGGGTGCTGGGATCGAGCCCCGCATTGGGCTCCCCGCTCCGCGGGAAGACTGCTTCTCCCTCTCCCACTCCCCCTGCCTGTGTTCCCTCTCTCGCTGGGTCTCTGTCAAATAAATAAATAAAATCTTAAATAAATAAATAAATAAATAAATAAATAAATAAGGTATTTGTTGAATAAGTGAAGAAACCAGGATGTTTTGGAACATAAAAGGTGTTGTAGTAGCCACTTCTAATTCAAAGGACTCTTTTTTTTTTTTAAAGATTTTATTTATTTATTTGAGAGAGAGAGAGCATGAGCTGGGCAAGGGGCAGAGAGAGAAGCAGACTCCTGGCTGAGCAGGAAGTCCGATGTGGAGCTCGATCCTGGGACGCTGGGATCATGACCCGAGCTGAAGGCAGACACTTAACCAGAGCCACCCAGGTGCCCCTCTTCAAAGGACTCTTTAGCAGAAGAGGGCATAGCTTCATTCAGTGTTGCTTATGACCATGGCTCACTTATAAGGAGGTGTTTTTAAAGTCCTTTACAAAGACTAACTTTCTAGCTCTGCTTTCCAGCAGGGAAATGAGCCATCTTGTGAGCGAGTGCCATGTTGCTGCAAGTATTCCGCAGGGGCAGGAATATGTAGAAAGAATTCATTCTTCCCACAGAATCTCCTGTGTGCCAGGCTCTGTGATGTGCACTGAGGACACACAGACGAATAGCACTCAAAGAACTCCCATCAAATGGGATTCCGAAAGTGTAAGGAGCTTTAGCACAGTGTTCAGAAAAGGGCTTGCATGGGGGCACCTGGGTGGCTCAGTCGTTCACTGTCTGCCTTTAGCTCAGGTCGTGATCCCAGGGTCCTGGGATTGAGCCCTGCGTTGGGCTCTTTGCTTTGCAGAAAGCCTGCTTCTCCCTCTCCCCCTGCTTGTGTTCCCTCTCTCACTCTGTGTGTCTCTGTCATATAAATAAGTAAAATCTTAAAAAAGAGAGAGAAGGAAAAAAAAGTGCCTGCGTGTGGTCGATGGCTGTTAACTATTTACTGAGTGAACGATTTGACAATCAGGCTACATTTCCTCTCATCTGATTCCAAACTGTGCCGTGGTCTTGTGTGCTGCCCATGTGAGTGCGCCGATGAGACATTGCTGCAGAGCAGAGACATGTGTCAGAACTTTGAAGTATACAGACCCTTCGGCCCAGCAGTTTTGCTAATAGAAATTATCCTAAAGAAATAATGAGTGATGTTCAATACGGGTGTACAAAAAGTGGTTGGTTATGGGCGCCTGGGTGGCTCAGTCGGTTGAGCATCTGCCTTTGGCTCAGGTCATGATCTCAGGGCTTGGGATCAAGTCCCACTTCGGGCTGCTTGCTCAGCGGGGGATCTGCTTCTCCCTCTGCCTGCAGCTCCCCTTGCTTGTGCTCTCTCTCTCTCTCTCTCTGTGTGTCAAATGAATAAATAAAATCTTTAAAAAAAAAAAAAAGGATATGCTATGATAAGCCATTTGTTTTCTTCAGTCTCGATCCACTTGTGACCGGTGGCCCACATTTAAGAAGGGGCTAGCTTGAAGCTGGAGAGCCGTCGGTAGCCATGGCTTACTGTGAAGGATCACACAAGAGCAGGACCTGCCCTGCTGACTCTTTGGCACAGAACTGAAAATAAGAAGCTGCCAAGCCTGGGGAGTCATTGCTCTTAACTCGTATAATGTAGATAGTCACTGAGAAGGAAGGTGCACACTTCTCCTGCCCTCCTCCCCTCTCTTGCTCTTAGATGGACGATGACGATGATGACGACGATGTAGGAGACCATGATGAGGACCACCCTGGGATGGAGGTGGTGCTGCATGAGGACAAGAAGTACTACCCCACAGCTGAGGAGGTGTACGGCCCCGAGGTGGAGACCATTGTTCAGGAAGAAGACACCCAGCCCCTCACCGGTAAGTCAGGAGGCACCGGGTTGGGAGAGATGAGATGGAGTCTGGAAAACTTCAGGTCATAGCCGTCAGCAGTGTTGAAAGTTCACTGAATGAACTGATTTTCTTCTCTCTACCAGGTACTGCTTCTGGATTGAGATTCCTTTCACCCTGTTTTAATATTCAGTACAACTCGTAGCTTGTTACGAAGCAAATGGGAGTTGCTTCTTTATTTACTGAATATCTGTTTAGGTGCTTAAAGACTATTTTTGTTTGTTTTGTTTTGGGGTTTTGGGTTTTTGTTTTGTTTATTATTTATTTTTAAAGATTTTATTTATTTCTTTGTCAGAGAGAGAGCACAAGCAGAGGGAGAAAGCAGGCTCCCCGCTGAGCAGGGAGCCTGATGCGGGACTTGATCTCCAGACCCTGGGATCATGACCTGTGCTGAAGGCAGACACTTAATTGACTGAGCCACCCAGGCGCACCTGTTTTGTTTTTCATGTAGGCTCCATGCCCGGCATGGAACCCAACGGGCTTGAGCTTATGACTCCGAGATTAAGACCTGAGCTGAGATCAAGAGTTGGACACTTAACTGACTGAGCCACCCAGGTGCCCCAAGTTAAAGACTTTTTTTAAGTTCTCCCTCTGGTGTGATCTGTTTTTCTATCGAAATAATCCTAACTCCTTTAACCAGTCCTCACAGTGCCAATTTTCTACTTCTTATATCCTTTTCATTGATCTTCTGAGAAGTGGTTAGATTTTATAAATGCAAGGAGGTTTTGAACTGACATTGACCTCAGCCTATATCTAGTCCCTCTCCCTTCCTCCCACAAAATGAAGTCCAAACTTCTCAGTCCACAGTTCCAGATCCTTCACTGTCTAATGCCAAACAGCATTTCCAGACCTTATTTCAACGTATGAGTAGTCCTTGAGAATAACATAAATTGATGTCACATATACATTATGAAAGCTCAGTCTAGGGGCACCTGCGTGGCTTAGTCGGTTGAGCGTCTGACTTTTGGTTTTAGTTCAGGTCATGGCCTCAGGGTGGTGAGATCAAGCCCTGCGTCAGGCTCCATACTCAGCGAGGAGTCTGCTTGAGATTCTCTTTCTCCTTCCTCAGCCCTTCCCCCTGCATGTGGTCTCTCTCTCTCTCTCAAATAAATAAATACTAAAAAAAAAAATGAAAGCTCAGTCTAATGGAATGGGGCTCTGTATTTTTATGTTTTATGCCAACCTGCACATCACTACTTTTTTTCCTCCCCCCCACTAGAACCTATTATTAAGCCAGTGAAAACCAAGAAATTCACTCTGATGGAGCAGACATTACCTGTCACGGTGTATGAAATGGAGTAAGTTATAAGGTCTCTCTGCCTCTCTGCACAAATAGTGTGGGTTCATTTTTCTCTGGAGGTAGGATGTGGTTTGTGGTTGAAGTAGCTAGTGAATTGAAAAAGTAAAAATTCTCCTACAATTTGTCAGAATTTTCCTTGAGCATACGGTTGCTGAAAAAGTTAAGCCCATCTTAAATTTTTTCTTGGATCTCATTCAGAACTCGGCCTTTTCTCTTCCAACCCTTTAGTTGGGTATTAAATGAAGCTGGCCTTTGAGGCAGAACTGGGTATTGTAATCATCAGCGTTGGGGCCACCAGAGCCTATTTTGACTTGGTAAGATTGCTTAGTGTTTGGGGAATATAACAACTCTTTATTTTGGAGAGGAGGGTACAAGTAGGTGGATACATGTGTAGAGTAGTTTAGACTCTTCATACTGCAGGCTTTCTGAAAATATTTTCATTGATGAAATGCACTTGTAAGGTCCTCATATATTGAAGTGTTTGGGACTCATGGGCACCTAAGTGGCTCAGTTGGTTAAGCAACTGCCTTCGGCTCAGGTCATGATCCTGGAGTCCCGGGATCGAGTCCCGCATCGGACTCCCTGCTCAGCGGGGAGTCTGCTTCTCCCTCAGACCCTCCCCCCTCTCATGCTCGCTCTCTATCTCATTCTCTCTCTCAAATAAATAAATAAAATCTTAAAAAAAAAATGAAGTGTTTGGGACTCATTATTAGATAATGAAATTCCTTTTTTTTTTTTTTAAAGCATATTGACATTTAGTATGTCCAAAAGAGTGGGGTCTCTTCTGAATGGTCAGCTCACCTGCCAACATTCAGCCATTTTTGAAACAACTTTTCAGTTGTCTTCAGAACTTTCTTCAGATTCCCTTGTGTTCTCAATGGTGGTTTTTTTAAAAATCTGAAATCTTTGAAAGTGGGGTAGATGTTTCAAAGAGCCAAAGTTCTCTGAAGGCTACGTGCCATGAGGTAATGTGGGTGATAAGCAAGAAAGACAGCACTGGTTTTGATCAAGTTGGAACTCCTCAGCATCATTAATGAGATGGAGTTTTCTGAAAGGTTTTGTTAACTAGCTCTGAGGGCAATTTCAAAATAGAAGCTGGGGTGCCTGGGTGGCTCAGTTGGTTAAGCGTTCCACTCTTGATTTTGGCCCAGGTCGTGATGTCAGAGTCACGGGATTGGGCCCCATGTCAGACTCTGCGCTCAGCACGGACTCCGCTTATCCCTCTCTCTGCTCCTCCCTCCCCCACCCCCCTTCTCTCTATCTCTATCTCTAAAATTTTTTAAATCTTAGAAGCTCTCAAAGTAATTTTAAGTCCCCTTTGCATTGATAGAATAAATGCATAAATGGAAGAAATCTAACCTGAGGATTTTGAAAGGGACAGTGCTTGTGTATGTGTGTGCGTGCACGCTGGTATTTGGTTTTGCTTTTCTTCTTGCTTGCTTTTGAAATCTCATTTCGTGGGTTGTGTTACTTCATGGAAAAGTGTCTTCCATTTCCAGAGCCAGACCAGTGTAGATACAGAAATTCGTGTCTGCCTCTGAGCATTCTCCAGTTGGTCTGAAAGTTGTTCCTGACAAAATATGTGAAACACCTTTGCGCCACTTCCCATTTGGAAGCTTTTGCCAAAGTCCTTTTTCTCTTTAACTTTCTCCTTTCAGTTTCTTGGCAGATCTGATGGATAACTCGGAACTCATCAGAAATGTGACCCTCTGTGGCCATCTCCACCATGGCAAGGTGAGAGAACTTTCAGCTACTGGAAACAGGATTTCTCTTTGTTCCTGCTCATTTTTTCAGCCCTCAGAGTCACAGGTTGGGGTTTGAGGCCGTAATGCTGGATCTCCTGACTCGGGGGGGCCTCCGGGCCTAGTGGGAAACCTGCTGTGAAATTCTAGCTTTTCCTGAGCAGCAGATGGAGCCTGTTTCTAAGCCACTTGCAGCCTTGTGCCTACATCTGGACAGAAGAGGGGAAATTGAGCCTTACTCTGACTTTATAAGTTTTCATTTCCTGGGGGAATGCTTGTCCAAGAAAGATTTCATCTTTCATTTGAAAATAATCCTACGGCTTCAGTGTTAATCCCTTGCTGTCCCATAATCCTCCTTGCTCCCCTCTTCCTCTCCTTATCCCGAAATTATGTGGTATATTGGGCGCTGAGAGAAGGGTAGAGTAGATTTTCCTTTGTGCTTGGCAGATCTTAATCTTCTCTTCCCTTTCAGACGTGTTTTGTAGATTGTTTAATAGAGCAGACTCACCCGGAAATCAGGAAGCGCTATGACCAAGATGTAAGTAGAAAATCTGTGGAAGGTTTAGGATGAACCATTCATAATATACAGGGGTGTCTCTCTCCTTCCCCTTCCTTCCACCTTCCCACTCTCATTATAAATAATGGCGCCTACAAAGTGCTGCTTTATAATTGTAATCTCTATTCATAGCTTTAAAGAAAGTAATTTTAACTTTCTTAGGAGCATAGAGAATATTAACCTGCAGTATTTTTGGATGATCTGTTCTGCACTTGGGATCTTTCCTCTGTTCTGATATATCCTGACTTTTATAGCCTATTCTTTCCTGTCATGGTATTAATAGCCTACTCTATAAATATAATACAATTGGACCTTGTTGTTTCCATGATAAATTTAAATGCCTGTGAATGAGGCCAAATGTGGCTGCAAGTCTCAGCACAATAAATGCTCCATGTCTGCTAGATTGAGTGTTTTGACATGCGGGGGGGGGGGTTCCATAAAGGCCGGATGTGTCTCCCTTTATCACTTTAGAATTCGATGCATTTGATAAAATTTAGCTCTCCAGCCATACCTGGTCCTCATTGATCACCCTGACCCCCCCAAAAAAAACACCCATCCAGGAACATTTTCCATCTGAGAGGGCACTGGTTTTATTGTCTGGAATTTCTGTAGGATACCCTTCTGTCTTCCATGTAGCCTCCTGAGGCAGAAAGCCTTGAGTGGGGAGCTGGTGGAGGAGAGCGATTAATGGTTTGTGTGGGAGAGGAGTCTGGAGTCAGGTGGTAACAGCGCTTCTTTTTTTTTTTTTTAAGCTGTGCTATACTGACATCCTCTTCACAGAGCAAGAGGTAAGTGTGCCTGGGGAAATCTGACTGTTGCCCACACTGGACCCAGCAGGAGTTCTGCAGGGAATGGGGGGGAGCCTTTATGTTAACACTTTGCTCTGCACTGCACCCCCTCTCTCTTTCCCATCTCACACCTCTTTATCTCATAGCTTCTGCCGGTCATCCTCTGATCTAGTACTTGAAAGAGAGCGGGGCAGGTAAGCGGTAGGGTAGGTGGAGGGACCTTCCTTCCCTTGACTGGATTTAATTTGGCCTAGTAGGGCAAATGCTAAGAGGTGATGTCTACATTAACGCTCTCAGTTACACAGAAACTCAGTAGAATTTTTTAAATGACATCATCCTTAAATCTGTATGATGATTCCATCCATATGATGATCTCTTTCTAGGAGTAGTTTCTCTTTGAGAGTGGGTTCCTCTGTCTTTGTGCTTCTCTTCTATGTAAAGTAGTGAGCATATATCGCTGTCTTTCCCATTCCAGGTGGTGGGTGTTTCTTCCATCTGGATCTTTCCCCTACTCTCTGACCCCTCTCTTTTCTCTCTCCTTTGTTTCTGTCCCTTTTTTTAAATCACCATATGGAGAGCTCAAGTTCGTAAGTGTGGTTTACTAAAGGAACTTTGAACAGTGCAGGTTTATGATAAGCAATCAACATATGTTAGCTATTATTGTTTTTTAATATGTTTGGCTAGATTTTTTTAATACTTATTTCTGGTTACAACTTTCTTTTTAAAAGTAGGCTCCACCCCCAGCATGGACCCCAACTCTGCGCTTGAGCTCACAACCCTGAGTCAAGAGTTGGATACTTAGGGCGCCTGCGTGGCTCAGTTGGTTGAGCAACTGCCTTCAGCTCAGGTCATGGTCCCAGGGTCCTGGGATCAAGTCCCACGTCAGGCTCCCCCTGGTCTGCGGGGAGCCTGCTTCTCCCTCTGCCTGCCATTCCCCCTGCTTGTGCTCTGTCTGTCAGATAAATAAATAAAATCTTAAAAAAAAATCCATTAAAAAAAAAGTTGGATAATTAACCAACTGAGCCACCCAGGCACCCCTAGCTTTTTTTTTTTTTTATATAGATTTTTTTTTTCTTTTTAAAGTAATCTCCACAACCAAAGTGGGGCTCGTACTCACATCCCCAAGGTAAAGAGTTGCGTGCTGTACTGACTGAGCCAGCCAGGAGCCCCTCTTTTTATAGCTTTTATATGTGTGTGTATAATTTTTTTTTTTTTGGCTCCCAAAGTTTAATCAAGAACTCATACAAAATATTTCAGATAAATGCGTTTTAATCTTCCTCTTCATCCTGGTTAATCTGGAAGGAACACAATTCACAACTCTCTTTGCATTTGGCAACTACACGTAGATTATTATTCTTCACATATTTTGGGGGGAGATATTTCAAATATCTTTTGGAAAAAGGCACGTCGGAAGTTATAGTAATCTTGCTCTTGCACCTTTCAGTGCTTACAACCCCTCCACCAAGATTCCCAGCTTTGCCATTCACTTTGATTCTCTCTTGAAGAAACTTTTCAAAAATGGCAGCGTCCATGATTCCATCTTCCACTGGGTGGGGGCAGTCAAGGTAAACTCCAGCAGGGGCAGAAAGGGCATCATGTTTTTTTAAACCCTAAAATGCCCCAGGAGGTTTCTTTTTACTTAGATGATGCTTCAGTTATTATTTTTGTTAGCAGTGTATGAAGATAAGATTGTAGGACGCTGGATTCTCTGTTAGGTTTAATCCTGCTTTACTTGCTTGTTCAGTTTTATTTTTACTTTTTTTTTGTATTTGAACCAAACCCCTGCAAAAATGATGTTTAACACCAAGATATTTCATCTTCAAGCGTCATTCTGGTTAGAGGCCTAGATAAAAATCACACTCAAGGAGAGATGTCAGTGTAACTTAATAGCAGCCGGCAAGCCCCAAGAGCAGAAGGAAGCTCTCTTGCAGAGGAAGAAGTCTTGACTGCTGTCTCTGTCTTTGTGACTTTCAGAGAGGTGTTGGCATCAAAAGCACTCCTGTGACGGTGGTCTTGCCAGATACCAAAGGAAAATCTTA